>NC_134710.1:359863269-360177269 GCF_043290135.1 Rhipicephalus microplus | reverse complement strand
ATTTCCAAACAGGCAATATTTTTTTAGTTATTCTCTCAGTAGCAATTTGAACAGGGACATTGAAACCCCTACAGCATTACCCAGAAGCATCTTCAAAACTCGAGCTAAAAAAAAAGAAACCCTGTGCAGCAATTGGCATAGTTGTAACTTATGCGCTAAATGTAGCTCCGCCATACTGTAAAGCCTGAGAAAGTGCGTTGCACGGGCACTCAACGATCCACATTCTTGAAGTTCCCAGTGTTTCTATAGCTAAACCATTATTGACGTTACTGTTGGCGGCAAGCATGCAATTAATAATTACTTTCTCTAGCACTAGTACAATTTTGTTGGAAAGATTTGCAAACTTGGTGTGGGCCGCGCGCGTTACTTTGTGATGCTCTTTATCATTTTTCTGCGTGTTACTGATGTTGAGGTACGTGTTATTTGGATGAAGCTCCGTAGGATAGTTTCCCGCTGCACATGTAGTGATGAAGGCACCGGAGAACCGCATGTGGGAGGAGCATTCAGTCCCTTAGTGAGATGATGGCGCTCTCCCTCCTTTTTTTTTGCGTGGCGTCGATGTCAGCCGAAAGTTTACGAAGCGTTGCAAGAAATTTAAATGAATTATTGGGATTCCTCCTTTATCATTCCTGTTTGTTATAGTATTTCAAACGTTTTTGTTTTTAACCCAGTTTTGAGCAATCCTAGCCTTGTTCCAGCTCTGTATTTACTACGCTATTGTGCCCTAGGCCACACCACAGGATACCAACAGATGAATGGCATGCCAGGCCCCTAGGGTGCTACAAATTTAATATATGCGTCGCGTTATCCCTGTTAACCCCGGCTCCTCTCACTGCTGTCGCCATGGGGCCAAACATGTCGAGTAGCTGCGTGCTCGATGTTGCCAGCTCAGTGACGATCAAACGGGCCGTGACACGCTTGCTCTGCCTCACGTCTCAGCGTATGCATCAAATACCCAACTAACCCCTCCGCCTCCTTCTACCACGCCGTTCACTAAACTTCCTTGCCAGCCTCTCTTTCTCGTTTTCAGCCTTTTTAGAAGTGGCGAAGCGAATAAATGTTCGCGCAGAGAAGACCCCATGGTACCCATATTTTCTACGGAGGCAATGGCGCCGGCGGCTAAATTGGATTTCGCCAGCCTCAACTCTCCCTCCACGTCGCCTTCTTACTGATGCCATCCCGAAAGATGCCTCCTGGAGACGCTGCATGTTGTGACACGCTAGACGTCACGTCCTCGGTGTTGAAATTGCATTTCGCGAGACATCCTTTACGAGCCCCTCCAATTTACACCTATTTAAAGTGCATCAAAACGGTAGAGTGGCGAGTGAAGTGCATGACTTGTGAAGTGCATATTTTCAATGAATGTAATGCAGGCTATATAATGCCATTACCGTTGTAAATGCTGGAAGAAACTCCATTTTTCTGTTCACTGAAAAATGGTTACATTCTTATATTATAAAGCATAATGTAGTAATGACTACAGACAATCACGCTTCTGGCTTAGAAATGCAGTCCTTTCTTCAAACATCAAATGCATGCTTTCTAAACAGCGTCCTCTGCTTCCTCAGTGTCGTTTTCACCCGTACTTATCGACTGGAAAGCTTACGAAATGTCCGCAGTACACAGAAATCTTCGATGGTGTTCGAGTATACCAAAACCTTGGTGATGCTAATCCTCCGGTAAATAAAAAAATTAGAAGCTTGTCCCTTTGTCGATCCCATTCGCTGCCATGCAGGCAATATGAGCTTTCCTAACAGACAAAACACACTTTGAATGCGCTCCTAAACAATCGTTATCTCTGCAACGGCTCCTACAAACTTAAAATTAATGCAGACCGACTTAGAACCAGCAGTCTTTGCATTTCACCCGCGACGTACGTTTTGGTATAACAGACTGCAACTTGGTTCCTTGATACAGAAATGTAATGGTCTCGTCATTATGTACGGACCGCAGGCTCTCGTCTTCTTATCGTTATTTTTGCGCTTTTCGTTGTTCTTAGTTGTTGCTTTTGTTAACAAATAGCGCAATGCCGTTCAAGTTGCCCGCGCTCCTCTCAGGCAGATACCAGTCAAGCGCCAGAGATACGAAGTCTTCCCGAGTGCTGTTTGTCAAGTCTGTCACTGATCAAAGTACACGACAAGTATTGGTAGCGTGCTATGGGGATGGCTCGTAACTCGACATTGTTTCCTTCGAATCCGTGAATGGCTGTCATCAATGCGGACGCTTATTGATCTCGTAAGTAGCCTATCAAAAGCCAGATGAAAAGAAATAATGAAAGCAGTCACATTAGGCGCGACGTTGAGAAAACACTGCAGAAAATCTCGTGTGCGTGAATCTTCCTTATTTGTTTGTGACATAAAATACGTAGGAGGGAAGATTTTAAAAGGGCAATAGAGTGAACAAAAAAACTAATTTTATTTTCATAAATCACGTTCGAAGAACATCAGCACATTCACCATGCAAGATCTAGAAAACAGGGTGGGGCCACAAACTCGTTCAAAAGTATTTAGCAAGCTAGTCATATTTAGAATCTTCAAAAAATAATGCATGGTAAGTAATCTATGGAATATGTTATTCCAGAACATTGAAAAATGAGCTTTGATCGTGTCCGAAGTTTATGATGGAAAGTTAATGTCCGGAAATTTTTCGGAGTGTAGAGGAATCATTCATCAAATAAGCCATCATCTCTTCTGGTACCTGAATGTCTTTTATGGTTTATCGCCAATACAGAAGTTTATTTTTCATCAGTCATGCTTCTTTTTAAATATTTTCTAATTTATTGCTATATTTGCACCCTAATCACTGAAAATTGAAAGCATGGTATAAATTTGTTTATCAAATAGTAACTTTATCTGCATTTATATTTAGTTATTTGTATGCGTATATTTCATTGTTTCACATGCATCCTTTGAAATGCGAACTAAACGTTAGATTTAGAAAACTATATATGTTAGTTTGTAATGCGCAGCGATAACCTAACGCCTTTTCACCCCATTAGTATTTATAAAGCAATTTATTAACTCTCCTGCAATGTTGTCGCCAAGGAAGTAAATAACTTGGTCCGAAGCTTCGCCACATTGTAGCGTACAAAAACACGTGTTCAGGTGCCCCGATTTCTGGTTTTCTGACTCCAGAAAACCGCAAAAGAAATGTCAATTTGTACACTTACTTTTAGTGATTCAAATTATATTTCACGTATATTCATAGTAGAAAGCCTTCATGTTTCGCAAGAATTCCGCCTTGTTCCGACCACATAGTGCGCAAGAAGTCAGCTGATCGATGCCAGTTACGCAAAGGATGGTGTCCTTTGCGGTAACCAAACTTACCTGTTCATATAATTCCGCAACTGGTAAACAAAAAAAGATGCGGACCATCTGCCTTTTTTGCACCACTAAGTTATTTAGAAGAAAATGTGCTAGATAAGTAAAATTCAAGCACGCGTGCACTTACATGCGTACCATAAGAAGCGACAGCTTGTTGAACGTCAAGGGACTTTTAATCTGCTGACAAGCGTCACTCGAAATAGGATAACAACAAGATTTGCCCGAATTTACAACCTCCATACTCGCGGTAGCCGGGCTTTTGTGGTACGTGGTCGACGTCCATGGGAACGGCCGGGGACGAGAATGCCTAGATGCTCACGTTTGCATTTTGAAAGGGGGGGCCAGAGAAAGCGGCTTAGGCGCGAAGGTGACAGGAATACATTAATATTATAGCATGAACGTAGTACTGAAGGCAGCTAGAACAGCAGCAAGCTGTTACTTTGGAGGGAGGTTGAAAGATGGAGAGGAAAGAGAGGGAAGGACCGCTTATAACAGCGTACAGTCTCAGTCCCTCACTCTTGTCTGGTACGCAACATTACTGGCAAAGACGCTTGTCCAAGTCCGTCTTAGTTAAAAACTTCAATGGTTCCTGCATCACCTTCAGCTGCGATGTCTTCTGTAGACAACGTGTAAGAATATAGTTTCAGCGCACAACTGTCGATTGTGAACGTGCGCTAATAAAGATGCCAGTGAATGTGTCTGAACATTAAATACCAGACAGTTGCGCTGCATGTGAAGCAGCGCCTCCTCGCAACAGGTTTTGTCGGTCACACTGATGCGGAAAGAATAACATTTCTTCAATGTGAGCCCTAGCTATATATAAGCCGCAAAGCCGTGTGGCCTCTCTTTAACGAAGTCCAGTTGGCAAAGGAAGATGCATTAAAGATGGTGTATGGTGTTTACGATTGGTCCGGTTGGCCTGGTAGCTTGGTGGACACCCCAGATAAAATGCGATCTTCTGTACGAGACCTCAGAGACTGTAGACAGGTACAGGCCTTGCAAGTGGCATAGCATCTTCCTCTGTGCCTTCGAAAGCTGCCTGAGTGGCATTATCGGCGTCTCCGTTCTTTTTAATGCTGCATGCCGGGATTTGGCCAAACAGAACTACACATGGTACCCTCTTGATACGGTGTATGTAGAATACACTAAATTTTTATTATGAGCTGTTTGTATGGCAGTGACGCACAGATGTCTACAAATATCACAGGGCTCTTTGGATTTCATTTTTGAATCACTGAAGCTCGGACATTCTTGAGTTGGTTCCAAATGTCTCGTGTTACATTGCGATAACTTCACATGTTTTCCTTGTAGTTATTGCCAAAAATAAATAATTTCTGTGTATAATTCTGCACATGCGCAGTAGAATACAGAAAATAGATGGAGTGATTAGCATGCAGAATTTTTTCAGCTCAGGTACATTGGTCTGTTTCTACCAACTCGGCTGAATCTTTATCGTGACGTTCTTTGCGGCACCACGCTTCGATGCCGCAAATTTCGGTAAATATGTACATTAACTTCCCCGAACCCCTGCAGTTCCTCTTGATTGTTTACTTCAGTTAAGAGGTTTGGCTTATGTCCTCATCGTTCACATTCTTCCTGATAGCATCAGACAGTGTACAAGCGATAATCACGTCCTGTTGAATTATCCCTCACAAGAGGTGCTCGCTTGCACTATAACGGACGCAAGTACGATTGCACCTTTCCAACGTGGTGCCACTGTTTGGCCTATTGAGCTCTTGAAACCTCCGTCTGAACAGCTGCGCCCTCTGCTGATACGGTACGAGCTAGATCTCTCAGTGGGCGACACGCGTTAGGAAGCGCTTGCCTTTCTTGGACGGAAAGGCGACGTGCGAGAGGAAATTGCGCAGACAGAAAGGACCAATGTTTACCGTGGTAGGAACCGCAACGCGCTGCTTCATCAACTGCCTTTCCACCGGGCACGTTGCGTAATTAAGAACTATGCACCCACGCCAGTCTCGCGGAAGAATTCTGGGGCAACTGCTCTCTGTTTCGCAAGTTATCTGGCGTTAATGAGGATGACTACTGTACAGAGGTAAGCTTGGGCTGCCAGGCTCCGTCTGAAAAGCTCGTGTTTTCCAGACCGCAGATCCAGTGTGGAGCACAGTTCAGTTCTGTCGAGTTGACTTCGCAACGCTAACTGCATTCGTAAAGTATGCGAGCACCCGAAGATCGAGCAACTCAAAAGCGACCACTTGGACTCGCCGGCCGTATAATACGAGTTTACGGGAACCCTTGGTTGTGGTTGTAACTCCTAATGAGGTTGTGACAAAGTGAGTCCTTCAAAATGAACTGAAAATTGAGAGCTTTGGAGTAGCGTAACTGAACCACAATCTTAAAACTAAAGAGTGAACGTGTCATCAGGTAAATGAGGTATTTTTCTTGGTACTTCTCCGTACTTTCTCTGGATTATTGCTGTTTTCTTGCGTTAATTACTTTGAAACTGGTAGCACGTAGTACACGGGGTCAGAGCACCAAGGAAAGTCTCAATAGAGCCCAGCTGCGGCTGTCACTTTTTCCCTATGTATATAGCTCAAGAAGCCTTGCGTGTATTCCGCGCTTGCCCTGCAGTACGACCGTAAGGAAGCCCCAGGTAAGTTACAGGGGCTTCTTACTCTGGGGATTGGTTACGCGGAAACTGAGTCGACTATGTTCTGAGAGCACTTTGCGTTGGAAAGGTTACTTATCCAGTAACTTTTTTTTCACGTTCACAATATGTAAGAGTTGTTGCAACAAGTAACATGCAGCAAACAGGGATTAGCTCAACGTTTTCCTGCCTCGATTGCGGCATTACAGCTACAGTTCATAACAAAAAAAATCGTAAACAAAAGCACGGCGTATACACGAAGTGAATGATGATAAGTGGGTGAAGTGATGATGTCGTTCGGCGTTTACCGAAAATCCCCCATGACATTGAACCATCACGCATGTAAATGACTTCCAAAGCGGTGTACAGTTATATAGTAGATTGTGTATTGGTCATAAATGGTATGCTGTGTGGAGTTCTCAATTTCGTTTTGCCTTCATTATTACTTCTTTGTGGTACTATATATAACCTGAAGTTGGGAAACACGAGGTCTGTGTATGCTCCCCTTGTGGTTGTTGGTCATTTCCAGTCATACGAAATGCACTGTAGAGCATATAGCAGTGAGCACCGTCGTCATCGTATTGACGTATGGTGGTCACCTTGCATGTGCTGTGCCATGATGACAGAAAAAGAATGTGTGGTTCGCAACATGCTTGTTCTTCATGGTCATCAGCATCATCGTCATCGTTA
The DNA here is from genome assembly GCF_043290135.1 of Rhipicephalus microplus. Taxonomy (NCBI): domain Eukaryota; kingdom Metazoa; phylum Arthropoda; class Arachnida; order Ixodida; family Ixodidae; genus Rhipicephalus; species Rhipicephalus microplus. The sequence continues at coordinate 360,170,651 of NC_134710.1, read as the reverse complement.
GTGGTGGCTACCGCGCAACAAGGCAAACACCAATGCCAATGGACACGCCTCTACCACAAGGAGCTTCGCCCCTAAAGCACCCTCTAAAATAAAAAGAAGCATTTTCGTAAGTTGTCAATGCAATACACCTAAAAGAAATCTTCTTTAATTGCGCTCGATGGGCCGTGAATTGAAAGAATTGAAAGGCCAGTTATGAAGAAGCTTTGTTTTTTTTTGCGCAGTAATGTTTCTCAAAAGCTGGTAGCTTTTTGCCGTGTACTTCAGACAATGGCAAAATGGTAAGTCATTACTTTTTTGAAGCCCTTTTTGAAGTTCACCAATACGCTCTTTCATGATGTCTGCTGATCTGATCAACTTAGAGCCATCTCTCTCTCTCTTTCGCGATTTAAATTGCTCAAATTCAGGCACTCTCAATAAACGCAGGAACTAGTTTCTTACTGCCGGGTTTCCATAATGGGAGAATTGAAAAGCACTGTCTCCCTGAAATTGGGTCACGCTCATTATTCGAACCTCGAAAAGAGTTTCTAGATTCTGTGGCACGCCTCTTGAGCCAAAAATATTCATTGAATATTCTTGAGCCAAAAATATTCATGCTTACCCTAATTCAGAGTAGAAGGCACACATGAATCGCTGCTCCTTAGGACCGTGCTGGTCTGTCCATTCTACATCAACCTTGACACTGCGCGTGTCAACACGGAACACCTATAAAGCGAAAGTGCCAATGTATTACGTATCTCTATATTAAACAACTGCACTACTCCTGGATTCCGCCTAACTTCTTTAATAGACGTCACAGTTGTGAGTATTTCAAAAAGTATTTCATTAGCTAGCTTCGCTCAGCGAGGCACCGAGAACCCAACGCAATATTTTTTTCGGTAGTTGCTCATCCAGTTCGTAATTGTGTTGTTTTGCTGTAGTGACTCTCATATTTGCTGCCTTCTCTCAAACACTGTTTTCGGGCAGCATTATCATTATGTCTTCATATTCTTTTGACCTCCTTCAGTGTCCGGAACAGCCCCTGCTCGCTTCCCGAATGGCACATTTGCTAAACCAAACGAAATTAGTCTGCTTGCCCAGCTAAGTGTGAATAAAATTTTAACTGTTACTGTGATTGACGTCGTTAAGGTGGTCAACAGTTTTTCTATTTGTGTTTTTGATACGGCCATTTGCTTCGCTCAGTACATCGCTGCTTTACTCCGGTATATGTGGGAACACTAATAATGAGCAGGGCTTTCTACGTGATGGCTCATGTAGTCAGTGTAAAGTTTCCTGCGAGATCACCTTTTCAGCGCTGCTACTCAACGTTCTTAAGAAGAAATGTTCTGTCAATAAAGTGGCCACTGATTTAAGGAAGCTTGCTGTTTTCAAGCTAACAGGTGTTTTGTTACCATGAGACAAAAACACACGACGTAACGTTTTTCTCTAAGACTGATGCATGAATGTGCGAGAATACTTTTGGTAAAAGCCATTTTGCGAAAAATGTGTTTCATTGGTAATTTTTTGTGCGCGACGACCTTGTATTCGAGAAAAAATGTAAAATGCTACTAAGCACAGCAGCTAGGTCATTGGTGCATGCGGTTGACGTTGCTTGTGAAGGAACTTAACTTCTATGCTCCCTTATTTCGGGCTGTCTAAATAAAGCAATAAATAAACACGAGACCGATCAGTTTTTCTTTTTATCAAGGTTTGCGTTACTTACACCAAGGTTTGAGCCATTTTCTTTACCAATAGTTCTTGTGTCTCAAAAAGTAGCTATGCTGGGAGTATTAAGTGTCACCTTCCAGGAGGTCCGCGCTTATCACGTAAGTGTGGCGCATCAAGCACAGAGTATGTTTGGAAAGAAAACCATCAAAAACTGCTGTCATTCTGTTTCGGTGATGGCGCATAACGTGGCCTATGTAAGAGAAGAACGCCGAGACAAGAACACTTCGACTGGGCATTTGCGCAGGATATTGAAGCTGCGGCCGCTGTCGGTTCACTTCTATACATAGAGCCTTCCCTCCGTGAAGATAGCCGGCGTGTAACGGTTAGTCGGTATCACTAACGTTTCTTTTCTTATCGGTCCATGTACGTCCACGAAACACGACCTCATCGTTCTTCAGCTGCTCACTGAGAGTCGATGTGTCATGAGCCATTTTATCCCCACCGGCGTCGGCAAGAGCAATAAAAGAGCACTCGGCCACTGATGCCCTGAGAGAAGCAGGGTAGCGGACAAAATGACAGCAACTGATGATAGCGTTACAGATGATCGCTGAGACGAGCAGCAAAGCAGCACTGTACTTTATATCTCGCCGCACACAAAAAAAAAGACGATGCAGAGCAACGCAAAGTGCTGTTTGCTTCATCCGATCAGTAGTTACGTTCACTTATTCCTCGATTCAGACAATAGGTTGTTCCCATTTCGGCAAACCTTCCATGCGTGATGACCAGCCCAAGAGACTGTGGAAAAATATTGCGAATTGTGGACAGTCGCCTGAACCTTGGTTTTTGGTGAAGCTGGGATCGCCGGATGCTGCACAGTTGGAGGAGAACTCTTATGCTGCTGATGTAGATATACGGAAAATGCTTTGCAGTCTGCGTGGCTCTGCCAGTGTCTTCTGGCATGGTTCGTGTAATCGATTTGCAACTGCACTGGAAATGGCGGAGACTGATACGGGTGGTTTGCTTTTGGCTGCAACTAGGCAGCGTGCGTGAGAGAAAGAGAGAGAGAAAAATGTAGAAGAAAGGCAGGAAGGTTAACCAAGCTTTTGCTCGGTTGGCTAGCCTACACTTTGGAGGTGGGATGATAGAAAGAAAAGAGAAAGATAAAAAAATTCGTTCGCATGCGCTCGTGAAAGCCGGTGGTCGTCAAGAAATACAAAAGAGCTCTCGTGGCTTTTGTTTATGGTTCGAAGAGAATGTAACGAGGATGTAAAATGATAGAGCAAATAAGAAAGAAAATAAAATATAGGTAAAAAAAGCAGCAATAGTCCTTCAAATGTGATAACCAGACAGGTAAACGATATAGTGTTCAATTAAGGTATGAGGCCAAGTGACCAAACTTTTTTTCTGAAAAAGAAATAATCACTAGAAATTACTTGTCTGAAATATGAAAGACACATTTTTAGGCATATGTGAGTGTTAAAAAGCAAATCATATTGAGATTCATTTTCCATAAATAAAACTTTCATTAAAAGTACGCCTTGCGCGAACACTTTTAGCTCATGTCCCACTCGTTAAAAAATTTAATTTTTTGCGGGCCAATGTAAAGAGTTTTGGTCTGTGCATTAAACTAAAACTAACAAGATCTGTTGAAGGAAACAAAATAGGAACTAAATAATAAAAATGCTCACCGTGATGGTCTATTGGCTAAGGTACTCAGTTGCTGACTCACAGGTCGCGGGATCAAATGCCAGCTGCAGCGACTGCTAATTCGATGCATACGAAAATTCTGTGGGCCCTTGTGCTCATAATTAGGTGTCCTTTAAAGAACCACAGCTCGTATAAATTCAGGCGCCCTCCACCACGGCATCTTTTATAATCATATGATGGGTTTGGGACGTTAAACTGCACATAGCAACTAATCAAAAAAGTATGCGGTAGCACCATGGACTCCTTCATATAACAGGGAGCCACATCAAATCTTGTGGCACGATTTTGGCTGATTGAAGTTCAATGTGTCTAATAATGTTTTAAAAAAGTGTGCCTTGTTTTATTACAAATGTTAATTACCAAGAAAACTATGATTGTTCACGTATGGGAAAATACCAGAAATATAGCTTTTGTGAGAATGGCCAAAACGATTTGAAACAACAGGTGCATTGCTTACACAAGATATTCAAGAGGGCTGAAATTCTCAATATTGGTAGCCATTTCTATAGTAAACCTAACTACTGTGTGCCTTTTCTCTGAAGCGGCAACGCTTAAATTTTTTTAGCTTGTATTGCAGCGTCAGTAACAAGATGGGGCACTTGCATACTACAGTGTTGATCATTTGTGCGACACGCTTTTCCAGTGTAGGGGCCAGACTCAATCCTAATTTGCCTAAAATTATCAAATGTTCTTCTGTTGCAATTATTGTAAAGACACACATCGTCAAACAAAGCAAGTCTTACAGTGTCTTTGAGTGTGAATAACACAGGTGCCACTTTAGGCGTTCACTTAGTCAGAAGTCAACGCCTTTTATGATTAAATCTGAAATTTTGTCAACGCTTTTCGGGCATTATGATATGTTCGCACTTGATATGATTGCTAAATAGCCAATGAAGTACTACATATCAAGATAACACAATGATGCGCACAGAACTGGCACCTTCAGTTTCGATTTCGTAGGTGAGGGGTGGCCAAACACTTTTGCTTGTATCTTTGGAAAGATACTGCGTAGACGGAACTTTAAGCAGTGAAATGGCGGGCAATATATTAGGCAATCAACGTAATCAAAAACCACAAAACTACATTTTGAGTAAACGTTTGCTTTTTCTACTTGGCCTAATACTTAACAGAACAGGACGAAAGCTGATGCATCAGTAGTTGTAGTATTTTATTGAATACACCTCAGTATTTCCCAAAAACTTGTCAAGTATAAATCAAAATCTTTATAAATGCTTCTCTGCATCTTTAACAATAGCAAAGGATTGACATCCGGCCTCGAGACGGCCATTGTACAAACGATACCTACATAACATATGCACCTACAAGCGCGAACTGCCAAATACCAACGTACCTTTAACTATATATAGATCACGCATTACAATGAATATCGTTCTGTAGATGGTAAATGAAAAGAAAGCAATGCAGCCGTAACTATGTCAGGCACCTCCGCAACCCTTGAGACTAATTTGTTTATAATATTGTTCCATTTTACCGTGCACCTTGTTCAGCCTTAGTATGATTATTTGAACAAATATGTAGAAGATGAAAAAAGAGTAAGTTATCTTAGCATCCACTCGACGTGTCAACGGAGCTGAGTAAAAGTAGGAATTATACTCTGCTGGAAGAAACGCTATTATTTATTTTGATGCGAGAATACTTAAGTGCTATTTTGTTTCCGGAGTGAAGCTGAAGAATTCTTTAGATAGCTAACGTGAAAAAAATCACACAGACTGCTGTGTGTTGGCGCTCTTTCATTTGGCTTTTTAGTTTGATCATTTATGGTAAGAGCAAGACTTGGCGAAATATCATCAAGGTCCTCAAGATCACTTCAGCCAATGCGCAGCCGGAGGGACGTGCTGACTGAAGGATGACAAGACTCCTCCATCTCCTCCAAAAGCCACGAGTTGGCACTCTTGTCTACGGCCACGGAGATTTGAAATGCAAAACAGGAGATCCTGCGGAAGCGATGAGACGCGAGAACTGGTGTGCGAATATGATGAGAGTAACCTTAGGTTGGCTTTACTGTTCGTGTGCGCAATAGCCTCATCTACGCATACCACCTTCTCGACAATAATACGCTTACACGCTCTGAGCTACGCTCTATAAGGGCTATGGATACCCCCTGCCGTTGGAAGCAATGGCATGTGAATATATCCTGCCTCGGCGCACTGTTGATGTGCGCTTCGTAATCAGGTTCTTGCGATGGGATGACAAGCCGTTGTTTCCTGCCTTGTTCTTAGTTTTCAGAGCTACAAGCGTTTGAAAACGGAAAGATAGCCTCGCGTGTGGTGCTTTGTGACTAGACGCAAGAAACAAAAATTCCTTATATGACTGGATTTGGCTGTTGGCCCTGTGCTCCACTTGTTCATTTATGCAGGAGTGAGAAGGGCTTTCCACTTCAGGTGGTTCTTTTATATTCCCGCCTCAAAGAATAAGAAAGCTCTTATCGCTGATTCAAGGAAGTCTCACCAAAGCTCTTTGCTTTCTCTTGTAAGTTTGTTGGGACACTTGGAAGTAAAAACATTGAGTTTCGTTTTGACGTCACGACGTTGTCCTTATTTTCTGTTGAATCTTCCAGACAACTTGTAGTTATCAAGGTAGATTTGGAGAGGAAAGCTACGAGCAACTAAACGTTTAACTACTTTTATTGAAAGTGGTGAGAGACGTGTTAGGCTTCTGAAACATGTAACAGTTCCGTAGTATACTGCAGTATTAACATGCCCTGAAGTAAGCTCAGTGACAAATCGCGCTAAATTGTGGTTTATTTTTTACATCATTTCTTGTTATGTACGAGACGTGGTCGACACGGCGACTTCTGGGCAGGTGGCGCGCAAACACACACCTGGTTTATTGAAATATTTTGAAGTGTCAAATTAAGATAAAAATCAGATAGGAGAGATAAGTCAAAAAGCAGGGAGCGGCAAAAAGACTAAAAGAAAAAAAATACTTTTTACAACGGTGAACGCGAAAGCAACAAACCGGAATGCCACACGAAAGACCACAAGCAACTCGAAACTTGCAGTGCGCTGCTCAGCACAAATTATGCACGAAAATCACACGCACAACACGAGCGCGAACTAACTTTCACAACTCTACGCTTAAAACTCGCTGCTCAAATACAGAAAAAGGTTGTGCGAAACGGATACACAGGTATGCACTGGATGAGGACGAAAATGTGTCACAGTTGGTGCTTTGCGTTTGAATAGCGCGCTCCTTCTGCATGCGCGATAGTTTCAGTGAGTGAAGTGACCTTCGTGCGTGAGGGTAGTGATTTGTAAGCACGAGACTTCTCCGCACAAAATAACCGTGCGTGTGCCCGCGTACACACGCGCCCTACAACGTAAAGTGCAAGTGGTAGATGTTGAAGGAGTGTAGATATTGTGAGAGAGAAATTTCTCTGTGAGGAAGCGGCGTTGCGGGCAAAGCGGCGTCAACGTGGTAATGGCAGAAGCGCGTCCATCGGGATGAACGCCCACTTTAGGCTCGAGTTTTTCAAGTAGCTCTATTGCTTCGGCTGCGACGTCTGCAACAGCCTGTGGCCGCTCGTCTCGGATTCGCTAGTGAACCATCTGTACGGAATGCTTCGGCGCTGATTGTTTCTCCGCAAATGGTGCCATAACCTCAAGTCAGTCATTGGCTCATGTGAGTATCGTGAGCTGCATAGTAGCCGTGGTCACCGCAAAGTGTAGTGATGTGCCAGCACTGATGCGCTTGAGATCACATTAAGAAAAGCTGTGCGTTCTAAGCGACAAAGAAAAAAAACATCAAGCGCTCAAGTTTATGACGCTCTGACGAAAAGCACGCGTCTTATTATTTCCTTGCTATCCTCTGCCTCACGAATAGCTTATAGCGATCTGGAGTCTGACAAATTCATGTACCTCCGCTCTTACGTGAAGGATTAAAACAATTGCAGAACGCTTGCGCTTCGCTCTCAAGAGTAGATCGCGATAGCCTAATCGGGCCTCGTGCGCATCGTCATCTGAACTACAAGCTATTCTCGTGGAGTCCACTTACATGGTAGAAATATTCGAGTCAGACCCCACTGATTGGCTGGAGCTGGCGAGCAGCATGGCGCCTGTTTTCGGTCTTTCAGCAACATCCCTTAACGCCACGATGCATTCACAACTCTTGACACAAATGAGAAAGACGGAATGCGCTTCGCCACAACGAATGCTGCCCCCAGAGATTCGCTTTTGGATGCACATCTCTGAGGCCGTTCATGAACTTTATTCTCGTTAGCCCTCGAATTAGGTTTAACGTGGCCGCTCGCCTGGCTCATCTGGAAGGTCGCTCTGCATTCCCTGCATCGCTCTTCAAGCATCTCACCACGTTCATACGCACGTTCAGACTTGTCAAGGTTTTTTTAGGAGTTATGTTAATGCACATCTCGCACATTTACTTTTTCTGCTGGAAATGTGCTTGCCGGTTCGGTGCACCAGCGTCGTGAAGAGCACCATCAAGTCACGGCTCACCATTATTTGTGCAGCTAAGCGCACTGTACTGAAGTGGACATGTTCATATGTTTCCTCTTTTTACCTGGTACTGTGATAAAATCGGTTAGGAGAAGCACACGAGATATTGTCAGAAAATGGCGTTTCAAGGAACCGCCGGGTTACTAAACAGAAGAGCCACGAATAGTTTTTTGTTGTTACCCCAGATTGTGACGCTTGTAAGAAGAATTCCCGTTCAAGGCTTTCACCAAAAGACGGAATGGAATGGAATGAAAAAACTTTATTTCAGTCCTGCAGGACGCGCTTAGCGCGTGGCGGGCGTCTCCCACGTAGGGACCGACAGGAAGTACCTGGCGGCCGCTTCGTGGGCCTGCTGGACGGCCCATTGTTGATGATGATGATGATGATGATGATATGTGGGGTTTAACGTCCCAAAACCACCATAAGATTATGAGAGACGCCGTAGTGGAGGGCTCCAGAAATTTCGACCACCTGGGGTTCTTTAACGTGCGCCCAAATATGAGCACACGGGCCTACATTTCCGCCTCCGTCGGAAATGCAGCCGCCGCAGCCGGGATTCAATCCCGCGACCTGCGGGTCAGCAGCCGAGTACCTTAGCCACTGGACCACCGCGGCAGGGTGGCCCATTGCTGGTCAGCGAGAAGTGAGCTCCTGAGGGACCTCTCCCACTTGCTTGAGGTAGAGTCGGTAGCAGTTGTTCTACACTCCCAGAGCATGTGTGCGAGTGTCGCTGTGTGTCCACATGCTAGGCATGTGTCGCTGGGGTATGCATCGGGATAATAAACGTGAAGCGTGGCAAGGTTTGGGTACGTGTGTGTCTGTAAAAGGCGTAGGGTTAATGCCTGCGGTCGGTTAAGTTTCGGATGTGGGGGTGGAAAAATGCAGCGTTCCAGGTAAAAGTGCTTTGTAATTTCATTGTACGTAATTGGTGCATCCCGATTGGTATCTTACCCAGCAAGATGAGGTTGCCCTGTGGCAGTGCGGTCGGTAAGTGCGCGCTGCATCATGGGCGATCTCGTTAAGGTTGGATAGGGCACCCGGCAGCTGGCCGAGATGGGCGGGGAACCAGATGACAGTGTGGTGCTTCAGGGCACTCGGGTCCGCATTGCGCAGGATACGTGACGCCTGGTCGGAGATGACTCCGCATTCGAAGTCTTTGATAGCCGGCCTGGAGTCGCTGTATATGAATTCCCGTTTGCTGTCGAGCATAGCTATAGCTATAGCTACTTGCTCCGCTACTTCAGGGTTTCGGGTGAGGATTGTGGCTGAGTTAAGAGAAGGCTTGGTTGTTGTGATAGGCAGCGGCGTCCACGAACGAGACGTTGTCCGCTTCCATGTCTATGCGCTTGAGAATGGCCGTCGCCCGCGCAAGGCGCCTGCCTCTGTTGTATTCGGAGTGTACATTTCGTGGTATGGGAGCGATCGTGATAAGGTCGCGGATTTCACGGGGAATTAGAGTCAACTCTGGGGGGTCCCTGGCCCTCGAGGAGAAGAAGCCGAGCTCGCGCAGAATATGGCGGCCCGCCTTGGTGGTAGTGAGTCGGGTCAATTGCACGCATTCCTGAGCTTCGGCGATCTCTTCTAGCGTGTTATGTACGCCAAGCTCACGGAGGTTGTACGTTGGAGTGGTGATAGGGAGGCCAAGGGCTCGTTTGACCACCTTGCGAATAAGCGCATTGAGTTGATCGTGCTCAGCACGTAGCCATTTGTGTATAGCGGCAACGTAGGTAAAATGGCACAAAACAAACGCGTGTACGAGACGCAGCAGGTTGTCTTCTTTGAGGCCATGGTGCCAGTTGGCTACTCTACGTACGAGTCGTATGGCATTCTCAGTCTTAGTCTTGAGCTTGTGTACTGTTTGTGTGTTGGTTCCGCGGGACTCGATGATCATGCCGAGGACCTTGATGGTGTCTACCCTGGGTACAGTACGACCATCTCTGGTGTGGAGGGTGATATTGCGTTCCGCCGGAGGTTTCCACCCTTTGGGCTTGGCACCCCGGCGTTTGGGCAAATATATCAACAGCTCCGACTTCGCAGGTGAGCACCTGAGACCGGTGTGGTCGAGGTAAGACTCGGCGGTGTCGATAGCCTCTTGCAGGGCGGACTCAATGAAGCCATCCGACCCTGTGGAGCACCATATGGTTACATCATCCGCATAGATAGTGTGATTTAGCCCGTCTGTTTTTGAAAGTCGTTCGGAAAGCCCGATCATCACGAGGTTGAAGAGCGTGGGCGAGCGAACGGATCCCTGAGGAGTGCCTCGCTGTCCGAGGTCTACTTCTTCCGACACTAGGTCTCTTACGCGGAGGACAGCTCTGCGTCGAATGAGAAAAGAACGGATAAAGTAGTAAAATCGATGACCTAGGCCGAGGGCTGCGATCGCTTTCAAGATTGACGAGTGCGTTATTGTATCGAAGGCCTTTTCTAAATCGAGACCGAGTATTGCACGAGTGTCCTGAGTGTTTCCGCCATCTAGAATTTGATGCTTTAGGAGTAACATGGCGCCTTGAGTGGATAACCCTGGTCGGAAGCCTATCATGTGGTGCGGGATGCAGTCGTTATCTTCGAGGTATCGACCAACCATGTTGAGTACGACGTGCTCAGCCACTTTGCCCACGCACGACGTGAGAGATATGGGGCGTAGGTTATCTAGGCTCAGCGCCTTTCCCGGTTTGGGTATGAGAACCCTGCAAGCTAGTTTCCAAGCATAGGGTATCTCACCCTTTTTCCATATCTCGTTGATAGTTTCGGTGAGGTAAGTGACAGAGGAATCGTCCAGGTTGCGTAGGAGCTTGTTGGTGATGCCATCGGGGCCAGGGGCTGAGCGGCCATTGAGCTCATGGAGAGCTCGGCGCACACCTTCAATAGAGAAGTCGGCGTCTATGTTAGTGTTGTCACTGCCAGAGTAATCAGGGTGAGGGGTCACAGGGCCCGTGGGAAGCGGGAGATATTTTTCCACGAGGTTCTTGACAACATCTTCCGGTGACACTGTCCGTTTAGCCTGATGAAGTATCTTCACGATCGAATGACGCTGATTTGTGCGGGTGTTGGTTTCATTGAGGAGGTGTTTGAGTAAGTTCCACGTTTTTCCATTTCGAACCTGACCATCAATCGAATTACAAATTTCGTCCCACTGCTGTTTTGAAAGGATGCGGCAGTGATCCATCATGGTCTTGTTCAGATGAGATATGCGTTTGCGTAACCTCCGATTAAGGCGCTGGCCCTTCCACCGGGCCAATAGAGACTGTTTGGTCTCTAGTAAGTTGGCGAGACGACTGTCCATCTTTTCGGTTGGAAGGTCTGTGCTGATAGTTTCGGTTGCCTTGTTTACATCAGCTTTGAGCTGGGCCATCCACGTCTCGAGGCTCGTTGGGGTATCGGGGGGAGGTCGTTCTGCGCGGGTCTTACGAAGGAGGTCCCAGTCGACCTACGTGTACGACTTGGTCTTCCTGCTTACTGTGGGGAGGTGTACAGCCAATATGAAGTGGTCGCTACAGAGATATACCACGAGGTCGGACCAGCGGGCATCGGAAATATTCTTGACGATGCATTGATCCGGCGTAGTATCTCCTTGCGTGGACGTACCAGTGCAAATGGGTAAGCCTTGTCCGTAATGAGAATAAGGCCCATGTCATTCGCATTTTTCCAAAGCTCGTTACATTTGGGTGTGTCGTACGTGTAGCCCCAGATGCTATGCACGGCGTTAAAATCACCTGCAATCACTAGCGGGTTAGGCCCCGCGAGACGGACAGCTTTCTAGAACAAGCGTGTGAATCTTTGTCTATGGTGGCTGGGACTACTGTATACATTGAGCATGTATACGCTTTGTTGTGATAGGTTGCCAGGGAGAATTTCGACCATAACGTGTTCAATTTCGGGCACATTGAGACTGTGCGCTGTGCAGGTAATCTTGTTAGTGACCAGGGTGGCGATACCGCGTCCTTCCGAGGGGCCGGGCAACCACTGGTATCCTGAAAACGTGGCGGTTGGTACTACAGTCTCTTGTAATAGCATGATGTGAGGTTTCGCTTCGTGGCTACGGATGTATTGCTGCAGGAAAGCTTTCTTGTGGATGACGCTCCTGCAGTTCCATTGCCAGATTCGCAACGCGTCAACAGGCCTGGCCATCTTGAAGCATTTAGGAGTCGGCCTGAGCACCCGGCGGGTGCATAAGGGCCGCGTGATGCGGTGGACTGGGCACGGCTGTACGTTGCGACAACGGCTTACCCACGGCAACGGCAGGGGCGACGACGTGACCAAGATATTGCTCCACTTGGCCCAAACGATTACCGTGAACCGCGAGAGTAGACTGCACGAGAGCCATGCTTTCGCCAAGAAAGCGAAGGCGTTCCTTAATCACCGATAGCGTGCTCCTAATGTCGTCTAACTCTGCCTTTAAAGCTGGCTGGTCGTGGGCTACCACGCGTTTCTTGGGTGCACTCTCGCCGTCGTCGTTACCGGCGCCTACGGGTTGCGGCTGCAAAGGGGTGAATGCATTGTCGTCGTTGTCGGTTGTGGGCGTAGCAGCGTGCGTTTCTGTCAGTTTTTAGTTCGGCGATTGCGACTGTGAGTTTGCGTATTGTTTCTTTGATCATCGCATTTTCGTGCTTTAAGATTGCTATCTCAGATGTGGTGTGTGTATCATGCTCTGGGAGTGAACCCGACCCTACCTGTGATGTAGTGTTTCCTTTTCTCCGGACGGCATCCGCCCAAGTGAAAAGTCCCCGCTTATTCTTGTTGGCGTTGCCTGGCGATGGTGGTGTCGATGGGCTAGGCGATCGTTGACGCGAGACCCCGGTGAGACTGAGGTGAGGCCTGGAACCGGCGTGAGGCCCGGAACCCGAGCGGGAGCCGGAGCGTGACCCGTGCCGGGAACCTGAACGGTAACCGTGACGTGAACCAGAACGAGACCTGGAGTAGCCTCACGATATAGATCTGGTTGGGGTCCCACTTCGCGCGCTGTGGGAATGGGTCCGAGGGTGGCTCCGGGACCTCGATACACGCATGATGCGGTTCCTGGGACGACTCCGGGATCGGGACCGGGATCCTCTGCCATCGGATTGACCATCTGTAGAAAGCTTCGAAGCCTGGTCGTCGTCAGTGGTTGCGTTGAACTCGTTCATTGCTTCGTAACTGTTGTGTCGCGTCGAGTGTGCTCGCTCCCATCGTCGTCGGCGCACCACGTATGGAATGTGGTAGCGTTCTTTACATTCCCTGTCGGCAGTGAGGTGGGCTCCTCCACAAAGCTTGCATGTTGGTGTGCAGCGGTGTTCTTTTTCGGGGTTCGGCACGCTGCAGCCTCTGCAGATAACGTCTCCAGGGTTCGGGCACACGTCCGCTCGATGGCCGAGCCGACCGCAGGCGCGGCAAATATCTATCTGTCTACGGTATAGTGTACATTGAAGTAGCACCGATCCGTATCGCACAAAATTGGGCACACGATGTCCATCGAAGGCCACGATCACTGCAGTGGTACTTCCGATGCGCTTGGCAGCCAAAGCTAGTGGATTGCGGTCGTTGACAATCTTCGCATCAATGTCCGCCGAACCGTCTTGCACGGGAATCCCTCGAATGACGCCTTTGCATGTAGAATGTGGTGCCGCTTCGTAGGCACTAACTTCATAGGTCTTGTCAGCGATTAAGATTTCTTTAACACGCACGTAGCGATTAGCATTTTCTCTCTTCGGCGTGCTTGCTACTAAGATATTCTGTTTAATGTTGGGGCAGGGCGTGTCTGCTTGCTGTTCCGATGGGCTGATACCTGCCGAAGTCGAAATGGCTTCAGCGATTGTCGTTGGGCCAACCCTAGCGTTGTCAAGACCCGCTCTTGGCCTAATGATAATGCGGATGTTGTTCTTTGGTAGGTGAGGCATTCAGCTTGCTCAAATAATTTTGTTCTTTACATTTTCCCTGTTGCGGGGCTTGTGCTCGTTGCGTTTCAAAGCGCTATATGATGGCACACGTTTGGAGCCTTCATTTTTTGCTCGGCGACACGAGGCGGTCTGCCAGCCTTGGTCTGGCGTGATTTCTTCAGGGTCAATGTCTTCCCCTGTCACATGGTACTCCATCGCTCAGCGAGACAGTGCGGCTACGGGGCGCGCGAGCAAGCACGCGCCACGTTAGAGCAAAGAAGACACTCGTCAGGGCTAGCTGTCGGTGGGCGAGCGACGATGGCGGAGGCGAAATAAAATGCAAGAAGCAAGCACTCACTGCGCCCAAATTGTGTCGGCAGAGTCCTTGTGTCTTCTGGAAGTCGTTCCACTAATATGACGTTGAAATCACAAAGTGGCATCGCAAAAACGTTGAAAAAAGCAGGAGCCGTAGTGGAAGCATTCGCACACTTCGGCTTCTTCTTCTTCTGTCACCAAAAGACGGACCTAGAGGAAAAAAAATAACGCCAGGCCTGCGCGGTAGGTGCAACACAGTCACAGCGAAAGTAGAAGAGCGGTCTTTCAGAGCTTTTTCAATACACTCATTGTGTAAATACTGCAAGCACACTTGCATGACACCCACTAGGGCATTATAATAAACTTTTGGGTAGCAGGCCGGCATTCGCTATGCTTTTTTTGTCATTTTTCTGATAAGAGTGGTATCCGCTGAACACTTGCAAGGAATTTTATGCCAATTGTCCATGCAGTGGCCGACGACGATGAGGAGTTATGCCTCTAGTGGGTATGCGCCACAGTTAATAAGGAAACAAGAACAAGCTTTTGTAATAGGTAGGAGCATTGGACGACCCACTCGTTATGCTAATCACCTTGTGTGACGACTGGTTGTCCTTTTGCTGCTTTAAAACGTTTCATAAGTCGTATTAACGCAATTGCTTTCCCGACATCAAGCCTACCTAAGGCAAGTTTGACAGCAAGTCACAAGCACCGGTGTAGCTCAGCCTGTGTGTGTTTGTTTGACGTCTGATGAAGTATGTTCTGTGTACTTTACTGGTGATAATGTCATTCATTAAAGAAAAAAAATTGCCCGCAGCTTCCCTCGGGGGAACACTGAGGAGGATGCGGACCATATAATTGGTTAACGGGGTGTTAAAGTGCGACTTACTTGGGTCGATGGCTAAATTGGTTAACGTGGTTGTGAAATGGGGTGTTAAATTGCGACTTACTTGGGTCGATGGCTAAATTGGTTAACGTGGTTGTAGGAGGGGGTGTTAAATGAGTGAACACGTACACACGTATGCGAAAGGGCGGCGCTGGTCGAAGGGACGTCGATCATTGTGTTTGTGGATTCGTTGGACTTCATTTCACCGCGACCTTGGACGTCGACGCGCCATACAAACCAACCGACGAGCGGCAACTGAGCGAGCGAGCGCCGACCTTGAGTATATATACAGCACGACGGCGCATGCACTGTCAGCTGTTGAATGTTCTCGAAGCGCGACGCCACATGCGCGTCCACTGGAGAATCAGGAGATTTGTAGATGTCGAACGCGGTGTGTAGAGGAGGAAGGGTGCACAGATGGTGGAGGAGTGAAGCGCGCGCGGTGTGTAGAGGAGGAAGGGATGCACAGATGGAGGAAGAGTGGGCGACGGCGCGACGGCGCATGCGCGCGCGTCAGCTGTCGAATGTTCGAGAAGCGGTGCGGGCGGCGCGGACGGCGCACTACAAGGCGCGAGTATAAGATGCTCCGCATCTAAAAAAAGCACCGGTGTAGCTCAGTGGTAGAATACCGGGCTGGCACCCAGCGGACCCGGGTTCGATCTCCACTGTGCCATTCGCGCTAGGTCATGCCTGCCTAAGGCAAGTTTGACAACAAGTTACAAGATACGGCATAAATAAGTGGTAGAATATTGGGCTGGCACCCAGCGGACAAGCCCAGCTGTGTCATTGGTGCAAGGGCTTTTGTTTTTATAATTTCGCGCGGTGTGGTTACGGGCACCGGCGTTGGCGGACAACATTCAACTGCGCGTGATCCGAAAAGTGATCTCATAACAGCTTTCGCTGTAAAAAGCGCACTTCCGTGAGACCCATACACGTGCAGCCCAAGTTGCAGTTCCATGTGGCATGTTGACATGAAATGAAACTTTTTAAAGAAATTTCCAACTTATAGGATAAGAACTTCAGTGTTTATATTAGGTTAAGCATCATCTTTAGCTTGAAATTTCTTCTAGGCACAATGCGAAGAGAAGCTAGTAGCTAAGTGAGTCTGCATTCTCTGATAAAGCGAGCGAACTTCTCCATCAGTCGACAGAGGAGGCACAGCATTCAAACTCTGACTGGCAGTATGCGACCACAATCGTTTTCTCGCCGAGATGACAGGAAACGAGGAATCGTTCTTTTCGAATGACTTTGGTGTTGTTTATACACTAGCATTTTTTTTTCATTCAGGCAATCGAAAGTTGATGTAGAGGCAATTAAGCAACCGTATTAGTCTTATAACTTCTTTTATAGGTTCCAGCACGAAATGAGTTTTTTTTTTTGCATTACGAATAAATATGCCCGGAACCTGGCGACAGCTTCCATCTGGTTCAATAACGCAATATGAAACAGTGACAGCTGCTATATGGTAACGCCAGTGGCCAAAACGTTTTTGACTTTCGTATTATGCCGTAGAGCTTTATCGCAATGGTCTCAAGATGGGACTCGTATCTCCAATCTGCCTGCGTGTGTGTTTTGAAGACGCTTTGACGACCTTAAGTAGACTGTAATCCCATTACTGGCGTATGTAATACTATGCCATCGACTGAATCTTCCCCCTTCTTTTTTATATTCTTCGCAGCACTTAATCTATCATGCTTCATTTTGAAAGTAAAGTTTATTCACTTCCTCATATATACGGTGTTGAATTTTCCAGCAGAAACCTAAGTTTCAGCTGTTCTAAAATGTTTTAGTAACGCGTACTACTTCGCTGCAAAGAAACGTAGCTTCAGACAAGTCGTCAATGTTCAATTTTAGCTGAACGGATGGCATCTCTGGTTTTTTAAACACTTCAGGGTTTATAAAGATGCGACACATAGGGTCCGCATTAGCGATGAGAAAAAAAGGAAGCTGCTTTGCCGAGACGAGGGGAGACGACTTTTCTTTACTGCCCATATTTAACGCCCATCTTCTCGAAGGGTCACAGGCGTGGCTCGTGGCTCCATGGTTATCGTTCCGGGGGCAGTAAAATTTATGGTGTCTCCAATAAATGCCACCGCAGATTCCACCGCACGCTAACGACTCTACGCAGATGAGCCGGGGACCTAGAGGGCTGCCCAGACAGTACATGCGCCTAATGCAGGCCATCTTAACTTAATGAGGCCGAAATTGAAGGTTTAAAAGGAAAACCACAGCCTTGTGTTTAGATACGGCTTCTTACATTACGTCAGTTTCTGTTGGCACTAAGACGACTCTTTTTATTTATATTTTTCTTTCTTTTTTCGAAACGCCGAGTTTGTTGGATTGTAAATGGCTTTCAGTATTGCGCACAATGAGCGTGGGTGTTTTCGGATGCTCCTGGGCTTATGAATAGGCTACATCTGCGTTATGAACTGTTTTAAGTCGAGAAATGACAACTTTATTTTGCTTGTTTGTACTGAAATAATACTATGAGCAGAGGCAAACTTTTCGTGCAGGGTTGAGGTCCTACATCAGCTATTTAAAATATTTCGGCAAGGAGGTTTTAAGTTTACTTGAGTAATTCATGTATTGTTATACTTGTCGTGGGTTAACTGCTGATGTCAAAGAGTTAATAGAACTGCGTCTGCTAATATACCGAAAGTTCACCATCCGCATTGACACATGAAAGCTCATGAGGTATCTCTCAATTCTTTGTTCATTTCCATCAGTTTTCTGCTTGAAGCTTTGCTTAATAAGGGATCTCTATATATTTATTTCGGTTTATGCTAAGACGTGGCGTCCGATAGTGATTTCCAACTTTTGCATGCTGTGGAATTGAAATCGAGAAAGCAAAATGCAAAACTTGTTTCTACCTTCTTGAGTGGTAGTACTTAATTAGTCACTTATACCGCTATATTTATACTTCATTGTGTGTTGGACAACACAAGGATAGATCGTGGAATGAAACATTGAAAGTACCTTTTCACTTTCTAGACTTAGCCTGTGATAGATTCAGGATCGATCAAATGATTCAAATCAGCAAATGTTGAATACTTTCTGGAATATTGCGAAACCTTATGACCCCATTGTGTAGGAAATGGTGTAGGCCCGTGTGCTCAGATTTGGGCGCACGTTAAATAACCCCAAGTGGTGGAAATGTCTGGAGCCCTCCACTACGAAGTGTGTCATAATCATATGGTGGTTTTGGGACGTTAAACCCCACAAATCAATCAAAGCCCACATATCAATCAATCAATCATGAACCCATTGTTCGCTCCGGTGATTTGATCCTTGATATTATCATTGAATCGTGAAGGCAGAGCCACTCCGTGCGTTTGTCTTCAGAGACAGCTCTTTAACAGTGAAAAATGGTGTCTGCTCGATTGAAGCCCTGTAGTGAAACCCTGAATCTGCACAATCAAAACCACCAAAGAAACTCGTGTCGGAAAGCCAGCAGTAAATGCTGCACTGTGGTCACATCAATATTCGCGTGAGTGTTTTTACTTCGTGCGTCTGCCGCACTGGTTCTGGCAGTAACATCATTGACCGAAGAGACTGATATACTCAAGCAGCAATGTAATTTGTTTGATGTTCTCTCTATAATTTTGAACAGTCTATTGTCTCTTAACTAACCTCAGAATAAATGTCACTGACAACCTAAGAAGAGGGTGTTCCATTTCCGCAGCCATCTATAACTCGATCAACACAAAGTTTTGTGATTGTGCAAAAAGGTAACAAAATAACGCTATCTGCTCCTACTCCAAAAGGGCAGATGATTTCTCAGATAAGACAAAAAAAAGTGAGCATTCATTTTGCTTCGACTATTTTTTCTACTGTAACATCTCTTCGTGACCACGTGGCTATCACATTACACTGGAAATTCGGGCCAGTAGTCTTACTCGAATAAAAAATTGGCGTGAACTCACGGTGCATAAAAGAGCAAGCTGCGAATACATGCAGAGTGTCACGTTTATAATCATAGATGTCTTAACTTCGCAGCATTTGAAGAGACCGTCTTGTCATCGTCTCACGTTTCGCAATGACGCCTCACATATCCCATGTTTGATACCACTAAGCACAGCACGTTGGAAACTTGGGGTTCCAGCGCTTGCTTTCTGGTGAACGCCAGCGTCACCGAAGGGCTCATTCGTCTGTCTAAGCCAGCGAAGTGAAACGCCGGCGACGCTATTTAGACCTACAGTGATCCGCACAGCAAACAGTAAAAAAATTGCCCGCAGCTTCCCTCGGGGGAACACTGAGGAGGATGCGGAGCATATAATTTGGTTAACGGGGTGTTAAAGTGCGACTTACTTGGGTCGATGGCTAAATTGGTTAACGTGGTTGTGAAATGGGGTGTTAAATTGCGACTTACTTGGGTCGATGGCTAAATTGGTTAACGTGGTTGTAGGAGGGGGTGTTAAATGAGTGAACACGTACACACGTATGCGAAAGGGCGGCGCTGGTCGAAGGGACGTCGATCATTGTGTTTGTGGATTCGTTGGAATTCATTTCACCGCGACCTTGGACGTCGACGCGCCGTACAAACCAACCGACGAGCGGCAACTGAGCGAGCGAGCGCCGACCTTGAGTATATATACAGCGCGACGGCGCATGCACTGTCAGCTGTCGAATGTTCGAGAAGGGGGAGAAGCGCAACGGCGCATGCGCGCGCATCAGCTGCCGATGTTCTCGAAGCGCGACGGCGCATGCGCGCGCGTCAGCTGCCGATGTTCTCGAAGCGTGACGGCGCATGCGCGCTACATTATACAGCTAGCGAATGTTCGTGAAGAGGAGAAGCGCACGCGGTGTGTAGAGGAGGAAGGGTGCACAGATGGTGGAGGAGTGAAGCGCGCGCGGTGTGTAGAGGAGGAAGGGATGCACAGATGGTGGAAGAAGGAGGAGGAAACTTGCGGACGGCGCCGCACTACAAGCCTCGAGTATTAGATGCTCCGCATCTAAAAACAGTAAAAGGACGGCCATGAAACCGGACATAGATAATCGCAATACAAATGAAATAACAAAATAAAATAGCAAAAAAGGATAGAAAAAGAAGATTTTTAGTAAGCTCTCGTGGTTCACGAATTTCATCTTTCGTAATACTAATTCCATCTTTGAGACGATCAAACATGTGTGAAAGAAATGCGTGTATGCTATAGGTCATGCAGGTCGCTAGTTAAATAGACAAAAAGAGATTGCTGTTTTCATATACAAATAGAACATAATGATACGTGTGTTACTATAGTCGATGTGTTACGGCACAAATTTTAGTCAGTGTTTCTTACGATATATACAGAGCGAATACGCTAGACTGGAAAAACAATAAAAAACAAAAACAAAAAAAAGCTTTTCTAACGTAAAAATATTGCTTAAATATTTGACGCGTCGAGCATTCCCGTAACTATCGCGTAAACGAATTACACGCATACCTATCAAAGCACTGTATTTGCGTTTTTACAGAATAATGCAAAAAATGCAAACCTGTCATTATTAAGACTGATTCATTCAATGAAGGACTCGGGTAAGGTAACTTACTGAAAGAAAAACATTCTGAAGCGATTCTCAAGTACCTCCTTAAATGCATACGTACCAGATATAAACTAGGGACATTACCATTTCTCCACTCCAATAAAGGGGCTCTGTGAAAGCACCAAGCAGTTCATATGAACAGCCGCAATCCCTTAAAATTTTCCTACGCGTCAACATGGCATATTTTTCTGGGGGAATTTCGTTGATAAGCAGAATGACAGTGTTACGTTTATACTAAAACTGCCTATTGTGAGAGCTCTTAAAAGCATGTATTCAACAAAACTTACGAAATGCTTTTACATAACGTGATATACTTGACCAGGTAAGTCATCAGTGCCACTCTTTGGCGACAGGTATTTTTTTACTTGATATAGGCCAATAATAGTATAATTTAGAAATAATATTGGAACCACTGTAAGCAGACTTACTGTTTCACTTTAGCGTCCTTTTGTTTTACGGAAGCTAGATTACATAGCAGCTAGACTTTATTAAATTATGAAACCAACGTGATGTTACCAATGAATGGCTTTACGAAAGAGAAAGATTACAACCACTCGTTTGTAGCCCGAAGCCACAAGAAAATTCGTACGGAGTTCTGAGAAAGACACGCCTTTCATTTGCCGAGAAATTCGCCTTGTACCGGGGTTGGAACATCATGGGACCAGCGCCTTATTATGGCAGTCACTCGGCAAATTGGGCCAACCAGGAGGTTAGCAATTGACAGTGCCAGGGCAAATTCATCGACAACTTGAAGCACATGGACACAAGTATTGTGAATGAAGGTGGCGTAAGGGGTGAGACAGGGAATCAAGACAACCACCGTTTGTAGCATGAAGTCACCTTGCAGGTTTCCACAGAACAGATTTACAATAAATGGTTTTTCTGTGTCGCTCCTTTAAATATGGCTGCCTGCTACAAACTTCAGCAACAGTCGTTCTATCCAGTTATGTTTGTCAATTTACTAGTGGTCTGTGCACGCTTAGAAAACATTATTAGCAGCCAGCATTTAAGATGTGCAATGAAACAATATACCTGAACTGCCCATACAGCTCATTTACACCATTATTACTTTCGTTTTGTATTTCTGCTCTGAGTTCTCACTTTCTTTTTGCATGCATTTTGCATACTTTTCGGACAACAGCCGTGTATTACGAGTCAGTGCAGGTAAGAAATGTTTCATGTGCTCATTTATCTACGTCGTAAGGTCTATGCAAGAATAACACCGAGAGATGTAGACGTTCTGCTCATAAAGTAAAGTATTTCAACATGTG
This sequence comes from Rhipicephalus microplus, assembly GCF_043290135.1. Taxonomy (NCBI): domain Eukaryota; kingdom Metazoa; phylum Arthropoda; class Arachnida; order Ixodida; family Ixodidae; genus Rhipicephalus; species Rhipicephalus microplus. The sequence continues at coordinate 360,148,984 of NC_134710.1, read as the reverse complement.
AACAGAATGAATTCTTTCAGCGTGGTTTTGTAAGATCGATTTGAGTAAGAAATATGCTTGTATTGTCCTATACTGCATTACATCTCAAGCAAAACCCCAAAAGGCAGGGAAAAAAAACAGGGAAGACACAGAGATCAACAGGGCGTGCCAGCGATTTTCTACTCTGTTGTAAGGAAGAGAATAAAGCCACAAAACTAAAAAGAAGGGCGAAACGTGACGCTAGGTTGAAATATGTGTAACTGTCTATTACATGCCTGCGATTGATCACTAATCGAAGTCGGTGTATAAACAGTAGGAGCACCCTCGTGGCTTTATCTGTGGCTCGTAGAGCCATAGTAGAATTGGTTTTGTAAACATTCCTTTCCCTAACTTTTTGATCGTACTACGCAGAAAAGCGTGTTAGGCGAAAAAATGGTCAAAAAGCACACGTGTTTCAACAACTCTTTAAAGTTCCACACATAAGCTGTAGATACGTTTTTCATGATACTGGAAATAGCTGATACCATAAAGCCACTGTTATCCTCTTGCTGCATACAGTGAACGGACGCATCATGCCCCAACTGGGTTTCACCGATAGCCATTGAGATGAATGCATCCCAAGCCACTGGTATTTTGCCTTGCTCTATGGTGGTTTTGGGACGTTAAACCCCACATATCAATCAATTTTGCCTTGCTCGAACTACAAAAATCTTTTGACGTTGGTCGATCACTGGTTTCTTTTCTTTCAGCTGGCCCATACGATGAGAGGACCTCCTACAATGAGGCGCACGTGTTGCTGGAATGCAGATTGCCATCTTTCCTTTCTCACGGTCACTGAATTCCTCGCGATAAATACTGCGGTATTCTCGAACACTGTTGGCTCCGTTTTGTTTTCTTTCTCGGTGCGACCGAACAATTAACGCGGGAGCAATTTCATGTTTGCACAGATATTTGCCATTGCTTTGAAGATTCCTATTGTGCCAGATTGCTTCGTGACTTAGTGAATCAAAATTTTTACAATCAGCTCGGCATTTAAAATGTGGTATTCAATTGATTCTGGCCATTATTCCGTTTCTCCGAACTTTTACAAATGCCCAAACGAACGAGCCTTTAAATACACTCGTAAATTTTTATTGGAATAGTTTGCTGCGCTCTCTGTTTTTTTCACTCGAGCAACAATATGAACCAAGAGTCTAGACACTTTTGCTGTGGATTTCGGCGGAGTACTATTGCTTTAAAACTTATACTATGTCAGTGCCGAAGCACTGCCTAAGCAGTATTAAGACATTTCTTTCGAGCACAGTGCAATGACTCAGCATTTTTTTAGTCCTAGCGCCCTAATAGTTGAGGCAGTGCTTTTAAAAGTATGCTTGCTTTTTTCAGAATAAAATGTAGAGCGCTGGCCGTCGTATAAATCACAGTGGCACGTGTTTATATTACACTGAACGTTTCGTCATTCCTGTTTCCGATTGCTTCTTTAAGCAGCAATATCACGAATTCAAGCTTTCTTTACACAATGAAACGCTCGATCGGTGGGACATCTGTCGTAGCCCGTAGCAAGAATTTAGTCCCACCTAATTTTCCTGTTATTAGAGAAACGTCATATAGGCTTGAACTCGAGCCGTAAAACAAGCCAAAATTCAAGATCGGGCCTTTTTTTTTTAGATTGGTCATTGATTTCCATGGTTGGTTCCTTCTACGTTCGGATTTTCGATTTTCTTTCTTGCCTCATGTTTTATGTATAGTAGTGAATTACCCTCTCTTAAACTCTTATGCAGAACGAGAAAACATTTTTGTTTTCCCTAGCGCTGGCAAAAACGAGTTTACATGAATGTTTTGTTCTTGAGCTTGTGTGCTTTGTGCTTTAGCCTCCTAACACAGTACTTCAAGTTCGTCCTCCTATGTTCGAAATGCAATTTCAAACTTTTTCAGCTGTGTCTTCGAAGTTCACAGCTATCGCATGAAACAAGAAAAACAAGAAATAGAGTGAATTCCCCGTAAAGCGATCATTTCTTTTTCGGAGCAAACAAGGTTCCAGGAGCTCTTCTACACAGACCTTTGCAATAAAATCAGAATTCGAACTGCATCTTTTAGAAAGATAACGGTGCATACAAGCGACTTATTCTTTGTTCGATCCTTATCATGCAGGCTCGCACCAAAAGTAGGAACTGAGCCCGCTCTCAGGAGAATAATAAGTTTAAAAGTCATTACTACTTCCATTCCCAAGTGGCAAAAAGTCGATGAGCGCATGGTAATCTCCAGAGGTAGGGGTGTTCGCAACAGCGAGGACACTATAGTGTACAATCGGTGCTCTTTAAATGAAGCGAGAGCATTTCTATTGTTTTCGCCACGCAGTCTATGTATGTTTGTGTGGGTTCGTACACAGTTGAATCTACAAGAGAAAGAAAGAAAGAAATGACCATGTTTAAAGTTGCGTTCAGGACACACTGCGTACCATGAGTTTACCTGTCGAATATAGTAAAATAAAAAGAAATACTCAGATATAGATTATAATATTCTTATAAAAAGCAAAGTGTAAATGAAGAACGAACGCTGCTACTGATCTTCCTCAGCAGCCTGTCGTAGATAAGCTAAGCACTGTTCTTTTTTAGAAAGAAATGGTGTGTATTTTCTAACCTTAACTACTCTGACTGGTAAGAAACAAGTGGGCAAACTAACAAAAATGACATTAAATTACACCTAACCTGAAATGATGTTACAAAAGCACTAGAAAATTTTACAGAAGATGGTTACCAATTCTTCTTATGTCTTCTCGCCATCTGTGTTCTGGCGAGTTGCACTTAGCTATTAAGATCAAGAGACCAGTAACCCAGACTTGACAGTACAATAAAAAGTGGCATCAAGATAAACACAAGAAGATTAGCGATCCAAAAAAAAAAGCTCCTCACTTGCTGTCTGTGCGTTTCTCCTTGACATTACGTTTTGTGCGAGCCCACAGAAGCGACATGAAAAGCATGCATGCAGGTTGACCTACAGTGTAGAAGTCGCCAGCCTGATTTACTTAGTCTTCCGTAATCTAAAGATAACGAGTAGCTTATCCTGCGTGTTGCATAATCAACCAATTCGAAGCTTGCTTAACCTCCCTAAATGTCCTCTTTGCTTCGCTCTCCATGTGTTTTATAGCTTAGCCCGTAAAAGAACGTGAAGTTCTCACACTTGCGGCATTTGTGAAAAGTAGCATTAGGAAGGTAGCTTTCAGGTCATAATTAAAAACAGCTTAGGAACTGAACAAGCACATTTGACTAACATGGCGGGACCTAATGTTAGTTAAATGTTATCAATACTAAGATATCAACGTCAGCACTTCATTCCTACCTGGTCAGTGTGTGCCACGGTCGGAAGCAGTTTCACGTCTGCGTAGACATCCTCTTTTATGGTTCACTGTCAGAATCATTCAACTGATACCACTGTTACGCGAGAAGGTTTACTTTCACTTGTATGTAACGAGCTTTTAATGAACCAAATGGCATTACCAGTTATGTGCTGCTACACGACGAATATAAAGTGTTTTGCTGATGATGACTATCGCAACGCAGCTAATACTAAATCAATGAAAAAGGGGCATCATGTGTGAAAAAAGTAATAGTGTAATTATTTGACAAAATTTTTCGTCGCAAACGTGTCGCGGACTGCGTTGACGAAATCGGTGGTACGCAGGCGGAACGTCGACAGTGACGCTGCAAAAGAGTATAACCTCAAACTATGGAAATATCAAGTTAAATTGATTGAAAAAGCTAAAACAATGGGATGAAAAATAAACGCATGCAAGTTGCTATATTCAATCATCTACTCCCTATTTTCTTATTGTAGATATGTGTAACCCCAGTGGCGAGAATACAGATTAGCGACAGATACGCATTTCAATGCGCTCATAAAACTGATTCGATTGCACGAGTCATTTTGGTGACAAAGGTGATGTGCTGAGGGCAACTAATCATAATAGAAGCTAACTATCATAACATTATATATATACTGCAGGTCCGCGTGTAGAAGCCAACTGATCAATATAAATGCAAACGTAAATACATATAAGTGGCACGAAAGTTTCAAGTGTGACAAAAGTAATTGGAATGAAATATGTAGTGGTGTACTTGAAATGGCACGTACAATATATTTACGCAAAGAAATCTGAACTATAGTTGAATCTATTGGACACTGCTACATCAGGTAAATATAGCATAGTATTTTAGCTGCGCTTTGTTTAACATAGGCCTAGACACGTTAGCCTCACTGCCAACCATCTCTCTGCTTTCAAGGAACAGCATACCGGAAAGAACTATTCATCTTCTGTGCTCGCAGCTAAAAGCCATTGCATCTAACATTTTTGCTGGAATCTCCTTAACGTTGCTTGGGGACCAGTCTGCATGAGGAGGCAAACTCGAACTTCAGTATCATCATTCTCTCCAGCAACCGTTATGTTCTACGTAACATGGGCTTCTGTGTCATCCCATATTGCGTAAGTTTTTGAGAACTTTATTATACCAGCATAGCCTCAGAGGTATGAATTATGAAACGCCCTTACCAGGATAACATAAAGAGACAAGGCTCCTTTGTGTTTTTGTAAATCATATCATGGCCGCTTCCACAAGAAAAATGCACTCGTGGGGTCCGTAGCACTGATTGCTTTTTTAGATTAGTTTTTTGAGTGTTGTAGTATAATGACCATGAAAACATGGTTAGCCAAGATGTCACCCTGGTGCAACATCTTGCCTTTCATTCGGATTCTATTTCAGGACGACAAGCCCTGTTTCGCCGAAACCTATGGCAAAGTCATCAGCATTCTTTGACTAAGAAACGTGTTTAAAAACCTATAAAAGTTCCGAATTGACATGGTCTGGCACCCCGTATACAATGTCCATGATAAGTGTATCACTGTTTGTAGCATAAAACCACGCAATAAGATTTGTTACAATGTTACAGTCTCGAAATTTTGAACTTTAGTGCAAAATTCGCCACTGAGATAAACTTGAAGTCATAGCACTTAAGCCTGAAGCCTGAAATCATAGCGCTGCGGCAGGAGCATCCTGCATACCAGTGCACATTCATATACAGCGTCCACGTTGATTTTTTTTTTTGCTACTTTATGTGCTGTGGTTGTAACCTTCTATTATGAGACTTATAACACCAGATGCTTTCCCGCCCGTTAAATTTCTATTGTCATTACTCACTCAACTGCCTCTCATAACTTGCGCGCTTTTACGCGCCAGAACTGCGGTATCAGGCACGTTGTTGCGGGAATTTTCGGGAGAAATTTTACTGCTTCTAGTACTTTAACACGCACTTGATTTTAAGTAATCAGATGTTCTTGAGTATAAACTTGTCTAAATGTGGCTCCTATGGGCGAGAATCGAACCCGCGTCCTCGAGCTTGATTGACCAGGCACCATAGTTGACAAGCTGTCATTGATAATCATGCCATTTTTCTTTAGTATTCAGTTTATTTCTGAGTGGAGTAAGACTTTCACTGGAAATTGACTAAACACAGCTCTTGAAGAGCTGCCTACGGTAAAAACGAATCTGAAGAGAGACAGCGTTTTTGCTATTACCAAGATAATCTTCTTTCAACGTGTGATTTCTATAACGCTAGTGATGTTATTGAGCCTGTCAATCATCAAATCTTAGTCGCCCAAAATTGTGGGTGTTCGCTTTTTTTAATGCTTCTTTCTAAACATGGTGATGTAGTCGCACAATTCTAAGCGTCGAGTGACGTGAACAAACGCTGACGTTGAAGCAGCGGTGATCGTGTCAGAAAACTAACCGTTTGCGTCAGTAATGGTAGTGTAAATTCTTTACCTGGTAGCGCGAGCAAAAACTCACTCTTACAAAATAATATTATTAAGCGAGAAACTAAAATGAAGAGTGGTTCACAAACACGTTTTCTCTAAAATTATTTCGCTTTGGTGCATTATTATCTTTACGATGAACGCACTGCTTAGAAGAGTCGGAAATCTTCAAGAAAAGCTTGGAAGATAAATTCGAGCACTTCTTGAGATCGTAGTTCGAGCTACTGGGAAACACCGTGAGTACCAAAATAAGAATGACACTCGTTGTACTCCGCCGCTGAGCTCCCAGATAAAACTGTTGTCTAAGAGGTTTGCCAGATCAAAGAAATGGTTCGAGGTGCTAATGACGTTTTCATTTCGAACTCATTTTCGCGCGAAGGTAAGGTTTCTTATCCTCTTTCTCTGTATACAAAATCCTTGGTTCAACGAAAGATTTAAAAAGTAAGTTAAAAAAGTTATTTAGGTCATTTACAAAGAGACCGAGAGTTCAAACAGTGTTGGAGCGAAATTGGCCTTGATGCACCATTTTCCGCTTGATTTATGTTTCGTGATGCATGTTTAATGCGTCCATAGTGGAAGGGTTTCCTTCGGAATACTCGTAGAGTGTCGAGGAGCTGGATTAAGGAAAAGTGGTGTTCTCTTAGGTGCTCGAGTGTTTAGATGGCTTGCGCTTTTCCGCTAGAAAAAGACAAACAAGAGTATGGGTCTTGACATACGTTACATAGAAAAATTTAGGTAACACAATAAAATAAATCTACATTTTTGTATTCGATGCAGTGCTCAATTTGGAGCTCAGAAACAACACCAAACATTGGAATGCTGCAGATGAACAAGCTGGAACAAAAGAATTACCAAGTCAGTTAATGGCATCCGAAACTCTAAACGTGTCCCCCACTTTCACTCTTTTTCTTTTCTTAAAGCGAACGTGTTTATTTTATTTTTAACTAGTTTATATGCTGTCATTGGTATATAATATATAGGTGTTATTAGGTCACATCTTTTGCACGCAACAACCACTGACCCCAGTAAAACTATTTTCGAGAGGAAAGACTAATAAACATTGTCCCATATTCCTGTATTTCGCACCACTTATTACGTACCTGCCCACAGCGAATCGAGTTCTTGGAGAGAACTGGGGCATCTGTAAACTAGAAGAGAAGCTGACAGCAGAAGAGACCATGTTCGGGTGGACAGTGCAGGGCAAAGCTACGTTAGCTGGAAAATTATTGATTTGGTAAATTTTTACTGTATTTCACGTTGAAGTGAACAAGTCCGGCATAGAGACGGAACTAAGTCATTTTTGGGACATCGAAACCATCGGCATGAAGGGCACAGAGCAAGACGCAAAGAAAGAGGAGGGTGTGATGGAGTATTTCAGCAGGAACGTTAAGTGTGAAAAGAAAAGATACTGAGAACTACTTTCATGAAAACATATCGTGGAACTTAATGAAAACAAGCGGATCGATATGGCAACACTGAAGTAATTCACTCGAAGGTTACAGAAGTACGAAATTATACTGCGACGTTATTACAGCGCCATCAGATAGTACTTGAATAGTGGAGTGTCAGAAGTGGCTGCAGAACAAGAGGGGGGGGGAAATTATGTAAACAAAAAAGGCAGGGAGTTCAACCAAAAATTGCAGCATTAGGTTTGCTGACCTGCATTAAGGGGAAGGGAAAGAGAAGAAAAGTGAGGAAAAAACGATAGCGAAGAAAAAAGTAGACGCGCTCCAATCTATGAACAAAGTGATGAACCCATGACACACAGCTATACTTGCCTCATCAAGCCGCCATCAGGGAATATTGTAAAACAACAACGATAAGAACAGTATGTGATGCGTAATCATCAGCCACACAGGGGCTGTCGTTAAATGAGTCTCGAAACTGAGCCTAATCTCAATTGTGATCTCGTGCACACACTGATGAACTTCTGGCGCCATTTCCTTGCAATGAAAGCTGATATTGAGAATGCATTCTTACAGAATTCAATGCTTGAGGCAAACATAGACGCACTGTGTTTTTTTTATTGTGGCACAGAATTCCACGCGGTAGCGATGCAAAGGTTGTAACTTGAACGTACTGGAGAGTAACGTCACTGCTCCGAGTACGTTCTTGCCTTAAGCAACAGTACGACACCACCTCAGTGACATGGAAAATCTATTTCTGGAGAAAAAAAAAAACAGCTGAGGAGAGACATCCACGTCAACGATGTGATAATCGGAGTCGAATCGCCCAAGGAAGCTGAAACAACTTCGATAAGAATCAAAAGAGAGTTGTCAAGAGGCGTTAGTCACCCTGACGAAGTATATATATATATAAATATATATATATATATATATATATATATATATATATATATATATATATATATATATATATATATATATATATATATATATATATATATATATATATTGGAAGGCATATTGAAAAGTGGCCGTAGCGCTGCAAATAGCAAACTTCATTCTCTATGAGAACAATAACAACAGAAGCATTCATTTCAAGTTTCGGCCAGAGTCTGGTCTTCGTCAGCAATGAGGGTAGATGCTGTTCGCGCTCACATTTATAATAATTTGCGGAAAACATGAAAAGGAAAAAATGGCAAAGACAGAAAAAAAACGAAAGAAGAAAAGTCTATAAAAATGAAAAGGTTTCTGGGGTCAATCCGCTATGCGATTGGCGTCGTCAATGTTTATTTTCTTAGAAGCAATGCGTTCAGTGTATTAGAGTGGCGGTCCCTTTAGTGTAGACAGTGGTCGGCTAACGTAAAGGAGCGGCTAAGGTAAGCACTCACGATGCCTCTTCCATAGTGCAATGACACCTGGTACTTTTCATATTTTTTTTCTGTCTCTTCCATTCTTTCCTTCTCATTCTTTCACGCAAAATATTATGAATTTGAGCGCGAAGAGCATGCACCTTCGTTCCTGACGAAGGCCACACTCTAGTCAAAACTGTAAAAAAAACGCCTATACACACACACACACACACACACACACACACACATATATATATATATATATATATATATATATATATATATACATATATTAAACAAGTCAAAAAGAAACGAACTGCTAGCAAACGTATCTGTAATGGTTGTGCTCACATGGATGAGGTAGTTTATTTTTGATCATTTCGTTCTGTGTGTAGTATACGTATATTTCCATTGTGAAAGCAGTATTCGAAATAAACAGCTATTTAGGTCACGATATTTCAGCACCGGGACAGGTTGACGTCACTTGCGAGCAGTTGTTACTAACCATCAAAACACACAGCTATACTACTAATAATATTATGTGGAGTTTGAAGTCCCAAAACCTCTAGGTTATTATAAGAGACGCCATAGTGAAAGACATCAGGAATTTCTACCCCCTGGGCTTCTTTAACGGGCATCAAAATCTGAGCACACGGGCCTACAGCATTTTCACCTCCATAGAAAATGCGGCCGACGCAGCTGGAATTCGATCCCGTGACCTGCGGGTCACATGGCTATACCATTAGGCTAATGTTCAACAGAGCAGTTAATAATAATATATAAAAATGTGATGCAAAAATAAGTACCAGCGCACCGAAGGAAGTGAATGATGTCCAGTCATGTAATTCCGACATTGTCATTCGAGCCACGTTTCCTATAGTGCCCACCACACCGAACCAAAGGCAACGGGCCTGACGCTGGTCCCGTGTTCCGGTTGCGTGGGGCTTCGATCCATCAGCTGTATATGTGCTTCGCTTTCACCGAATATGGCAGATAATTCACATACAATAAAGTCAGAGGACGGGAAATAACCTCGCGGGTGTCATACGCCTATACGACGACCACTCAAAACGGCAAAGGCGTTGTCACGTACATTTCAAAACGACAAAACCAAACAGAATTGAATACGCTGCAAGCGCAGATTACTCGGTGTTTGTGGAGTCCTGAATTATTTCATGTGTCTGATCTCGCATGACATGTCTCGTCGACAGAATATCTACCAACTATACCAGCCTTGAGCTATTTTAAAAGAGATAATTAGAGCTGATGCTACGTCAGGCACAGGCGAAAGAAAGTGCATGATAAAGTGAGATTTAGATTGAATAGGACAAACACGGCCGCTACTCTGTCCATTTCGTGCTACTCTGACTTACAATATGAGCTGCCACATATTTGCTATAAGTATATATTTAACGCACGCACATCATAAAGTGTGGAACTGTTTGACCTTATTAAAGAAACATGCGCTTACAACAGTGAACAATGTCATAGCTTAGCATTACGTTCCACGCTGTGTAATATCAATAATGCGAATCTGACTAGAGGTTCTGGTGGCCAAATTTCCCTAGGCGTGAAATAAAAAAAACGTAATATACTGAATGACTCAGAAGAATATTGCAGTTTTGGCACTTAAAATCCCACAGACTTTCATTCTACAACACTACCTACGTTCACCAGCTTTGATTTATATGAGGGGTTTAACGTCCCAAAACCACCATATGATTGTTAAACACGCTATAGTGGAGGGCTCCATAAATTTTGACCACCTGGGGTTCTTTAACGTCCACGTTCATCAGCTGCCACGTAGCCTTGGGTCAAAGCAGATTCAACCGACTGGTTCTGTAAACCGTTTTGCGGAAAGCTAGTAGGTCACTTTAGGTAACCATAACCTCACCGCCACATGTCAAAGTTTACAGTAAGAAAAAAGGCGTTGCCTAACGCGGCACTGCGTTACGAATACGGAAGAAGAGAGTCTCACCACGTACTTTATTCGTAACAACGTTACGGAAGAAGTCCTCCCGCATTTCATCGCTCATACGAGGGTTCATTGCTCAGGTCCAATACCTCGCTACTCTTGACTTTTCTCTTTGTTTGTTCTCTTTATGAAGAGGCTGTAAACATTTTTGTTACTTGGGCAAGATCACACAGAAGCGACATATTTTCGTTATCCCATGCTCCATTCGGTCTGGGCGGTAGAGCTGTGGAAATAAAGGTGGACGTAACTATTAAAAAATATTGCCCAACATTCGTGGTCTTTGCCCTGCACTGCAATTTAGAAACGGCTAAATGATTTTTGTTTCCATTCCTTCAATAAGTTTATTCCTAAGAATTAGGAACACTCCCAAGATAATATCCTATGTACTCTGTTATTCCCTTAATTTCTTTCTTTCTTTCTTTCTTTCTTTCTTTCTTCCTGTATTTCCTTCTTTATTTTTCTCTTTCTTTCTTCCTCCCCTTCCTTTGTTGTAAATTCAGCTGCGGCGCGCCTGAATAAATGCACTCATTTCATCGAATCAGCTGTCTCATGTCTCCTCCGCCTTGATGTTTGTTTGTCTGTTTGTTTGTTTGTTTGTATCCTCTGATCCATGGCTCGTACCCACTCTGGGGGATTGGCCAAGAGAACATATAGTCTTTAAAGACTCTTTCTTCCTCCCCTTACTTTGTTGTAAATTGAGCTGCAGCGCATCTGATTAAATGCACTCAATTCATCGAATAAGCTGTCGCAAGATTCCTCCGGCTTGAAGAATTTAAAGACTCTGGAATGAAAGCCATTTCTATGCATATACGTTAAATAAGCTGGCGGGAGCCGGCGTTTACTGGATGAATGGAATGGTCCCGTAAATTTCATTGTGCTAACGCAGATAGGACCACGTGTCCTAAGTGCACGGTTTCTCATTGCACCTGCCCCACAAAGGGGTACCACATACCGCTTGTAGTGGGAGAGTTGCATAGTGGAGGACGTCCCTTTTGTCCCATTCTATAAACAGCTCGCGATCTTCCGTCCCTTTGCATCGCCTGTTTGCAAAAAAGCAATGGAATTTCACGTTCACTGTTCCCAATGTTATGCGGAGAACAGTGGTACCATCATACAAAGAAAATAAAAGATGGTGTGGAAGGCATGATCGTGACCTTTGGTGCTTTTAGCTGTTCCATGAAACCAACGTACACGAGCGCGATTTATACCTTATTTGTTTGTAAAAGGCCGAGAGACCTGTTCCTAAATTTGCGGACGTAATGGCTACTCGTTGTTCTTGTCCAGCTAAAAGCAATAAGCGAAATGCTTTTCTCCATACTGAGATGCCAAAACACGATGGTTTATTAAGATAAAATTGTATATTCTTAGAATCATTCGCATTTAAATGTACCTTGAATGTGAGCCTTTCGTGCTTCCAATGATGTTTTGAACAAGGAAGTGTAGGTATTAATTCATAAAAAGTAAAAAGAAAATGGCAGGTAATGAAGGGTATAATGCGGACTAGATACGAACACAAAGTTTAGCGTTCGTCAATTCTTTTTTTGAGCTACATTTCTCTGTTGCACAGTTATTTTCCGGAAATTTTTTTCTATCCAATATACTTTGCATGTTCATTCTTTCCACTCCATAATGCTGACTATTCGCGCCGTTTCCTTCAGTTCAATGTGCGAAAAGCATTTCTGGCTTCATTGGCCACTTTTAAGCGACCCAATGCGGTGAGTTCTATGCTGTATATTACTGCGTGATTTCATCGAAGCTCCGAAGCTGCCTTCCAATTTCATGTAATGTTCCTTACGTTCCTTTGTTTTCATGGCCTATTAATACAAATTTATACAATTTCATACAATCCGTACAAATTCATACAAATTCATACGATGTCGTTTACGGCATATTGCCATTATGTCGCCTTCACGGACCCTATCTGCCTTCATTTTTTCATAGTTCATTCTTCCTTCCCAACAGCAGTAAATAACCCACAGATGTCTTGTCTTAAATTCCCTGACCTGTATCTGCTTCCTCTGTCCCCCCCCACCTCTCTCTCTCTCACACACACACACACACACACACACACACACACACACACACACGCGCGCGCGCGCGCGTTTTTAACGTGCACTCAAATCTGAGCATACGGGACTACAGCATTTCTTGGAGGCACAAATACTGTAGGCTTGTGTGCTCAAATTTGAGTGCTTGTTAAAGAACCCAAGGTCATCTAAATTTCCGGAGCCCTGCACTACGGAGTCTCTCATAATGATATCGTGGTTTTGGGTCGTTAAAACCCACATATCAATCAATCAACACACTCGCACAGAGACAGAAGTTCCGGAATTTTATTTTTCTCTTCGCTCGATATCTGCTTCCGTGTGTTGCCTGTTTTTATTTCCAGTGAGAGAGGGAGAAATATGACTGAAAAAAAATTGTCAGCATATCCACGGAGTGAATGATGGAGAGTGGGGCGAAGCATTCGTCCGTCCATTCGTTCTTGCTTTCGTCCGTCCATACATCCGTCTCTGTGACCATCCATGCGTCCATCCGCCCGTCTGTGCGTGTGTCTGTTCGTGCATATGTCCCTGCGTTCATCCATGCATCCGTCCCTGCGTCCGTTCATGCGTCCATTCATGCATCTGTCTGTGTGTCCGTTCGTCCATCTATTCAACACTCCAAGTACCACAATCTCACATCTTTTCATCATGTATTCCCCATATGGAAGCACCGCCATGCAGCGGACATTCCAAGGACTAAACAAGAGGTGGCACACGCACAGTTTCTTATGTCTCACGCTTCGGGTCTACTTCCCACCTTTAATCACCTCGAGTTCATGGTATATACTAGTTCACTGTATTCATGGCACTGCGGACCAACGCTCGCTAAACCTTTCTAAAACCAAGGAGGTTACGCCGAGCGAGTACAATGCAGCAACCTTTTCCTGTCAGATAGTGCTCAATGTACATGCCGATGGCTGCTAATGGGGAATGAGAGGCAGGAGAATTCGGCTTTTACTTTCTTACGGCTTGCGCTTCGTACCTACTTCCCACCTTTAACCACCTTGAGTTCATGGCATATACTACTTCACAGTATTCATGGCACTGCGGCTCAACGCTCACTAAACCTTTCTAAAACCAAAGAGGTTACGCCCAGCGAGTGTAACGTAGCAACCCTTTCTTGTCAGATAGTGCTCACTGTATGTACATGCTTATGGCTGCTGATGGGGAATGAGAGACAGGAGAATACGGCTTTTAGTTAACGCGCACGCTAAGAATTTTTTATTGTTCAACAATGCACAAGAGAAATCTCCCCCCGGCACCACCTTGCAGGTCAAAACGTAAGACTGGTTACACACTATGACTACGACTACGACTACAAGAGACGAACGGGTGCTGCTATAAGGATCTTCATCCCTAAAACTTCACGTAGCGCGCATCCCTGAACACCACATCTGCATTCTCAATAGATGGTGTCCGTGTGAAATAAGCGCTACTTGACTTCTAAGCAGTGCAGATATAATCATTTTAGCTCGTAGCGTACTGGCAGGAGATTTGCATGAAACAAATTGTGATGTGAAGAAAAGCAAGGAAGACAAAGTGACTCGAAGAGCGCACATGTCAGTGCACTATTGCGGCTCAGTGATAGTACAAGGCATGCATATTTTATGCCCATGCATTTTCAAGATGTTCCGGGAAAGTAGGGGACCATTAATTACTTAACCCAATGATTCTTTGCAGATCTGTTTTTAATTTTATATAAGCCCTAGCATCGGACACCAAGTGATTGTGCAACAAATTGTCCTCGAGTGTTGGTCTGGTTGTGACATCGTCATGACGACTTTGTGATGCCTTCAAAGCCGGCCCTTCTTTTTCATCACCCTGCTGCACTTTATACACCTTTTTCGTTTCCCGATTACAGCGCAGCCAACTCGGTATCGCTTCGCACTAACCGGCCTTTGTTTTCTTTGCGCTTTAGGTTCTGTCAGTTTTTTATTATTTTAGACCATTGAAGACGAAACACGATCGTGTTACAAAAGCAAGCGATCCACAACTACGGGTACAACAAGAGCATGAGGTTACATCCCGAACTGTCTTGATTCGCAGCGGTAACGTTGCACCGTCTTATTTCCCTCCAAGTTGACTTCTCTACATGCTCCCATAGCACCGTAACAAGAACGCGAGAAGTGTTCGGCGAAGTGAAACGTGAAACGTCGGACATTGTACCACGACCGATCGAAGGACCATTTTCTGATAATTTCCCGGAAATGTGGCTGGCAACAGAAATGCTCGCCTTTGACGACCTATAGCTATATTACTTCAACACATTTACATGTGGTATAATGAACACGAATTGGTCATTTCCAGAGCCCTTTACGGCGATATCCCTCATAAACATATAGTGGTTTTGGGTTGTAAAACCCCTAAAGCTATTATTACAGTTCTTCTGAGAAAACTTATCAGTGAAGGCTGAAAAAGATTTTTCGAAAAAAAGAAGCTGTCGCTAGTGAATGGGACTGCCCCTGCTGCTTGCAACCTATCGCCTTGGGGGACTTCACGAGGCACCGTGGAGATGTTACCACTAATGATTTGTGCCTCGTGTGTTAGAAACTATCTTATTCAAAATTAGTGCACAAGTTTGTCATTTATATTTTTTAGATTGCACTGCTTCTACGATAAATAGTGATTAGTGTATGTTACCAGCATTCTCGTACGCCTACCAATCCCATTCCACCACTATTCAATTTAGAGAGTAGTCTTCATCATAGCCGTTGTCATAATGCACCAATGAATGATTGAAGGCATTCGCGCAACCAATTGGTGCTTTTCATCAACATTACTAGCGCCAGCAAGCGCCGACTGTTAGGTAGTCTATCGCTGTGGTTATCAAAGGGTCGATAGGCGTTCACCTATCCCTTGGGACCTGTGTGCATATCTTCACGTCATTTAAAAAATCTTGGAGCAAGTCAGACTTGTCAGCATTTATATATAATGTTCACAATACACAAGGATTAAAGTCACCTGATTCGCTTCCTTAAAAAAATTATGAAGGAAAGGCGCCACGACCCGCAGTTGAGTGAACTACGTCCCGCAGCCTCAATCTATGATCTTGTCTTGAACGTCAATAAAAAGTTTTGTATTCTGTTGTTAATTTTAACGTAAGCTATGGACTATCTGAATGTCGTAGTAACTGAAGAGTTGCTGCTATTGAGTGAACTGTCACCAGTGCATTTAGTTGCTTCTTCATTCGTCATCGCATTGAGAAGATGCTGCTGGTGTTACAAAATGCTTTTTTCGTGAGAAATAAAAATGTTCGGAGTTTGTGCAGTGTAACTTTTTGTTGCGCTTGCTAACGCAATCATTTCTTTTGTTAGAAAGAAAAAACGGCGTTGTTAAATTTGGGGAGTCTCCTATGTCATCTCACCAGTGTCTCATGTGAAACTGTGTAATGCTCAGATTTTCTTAGTTTCCTTTCTCACTCATCGAGACATTACTGACTTATCGTTACACTTTGTTGATGTTCTTCTGTTGTCATGTGTGATTTATAAAATTACCAGACTAGTTAATTATGATGACAACCTTACCGCCCCCCTCGATCTTTTCTTATCAGGTTAATACTCTTATCAGTGGTCTTTATAATTGCAGATGCTTAATATGTTGTCTAACCAATCGTCTATTTGTCAACTGAAAGGCATGAAATTAATTAAAAGCAATCTGTCATCCAAAAACACAGAAACGGTACCATCGAGATAAGGAAAATATTACAATAGGACTTTTTTTTTTTTTCGTAGTTCTCTGGAATACCTGCCAACAAGCTGCTAACTTGCGTGAGACTCTATGAGTTCAGTAATCTCAAATTCAACGTGGATATAACGTCCGCTCACCCTAACATCAATGACGCAATTGCCGAAGAGAATGTTTACATGTGAGGAAACCTTCAGTGAATATGAAATGCTTTAAAGAAGATTTTGCAAGTCGAAGCGCTTTTTGTATAGAAGTGATGACACTTAGTCAGGGCCTTCCTTCGTAGGCAGACCGATGAGCTGAATTGCGTTTCCACTTAGTTCAATCTGATACATCAGACGAATTCGTTAATTTCCTGTTCTTCTCCTTATTTTTCAAGTTGAATATAGGTGTGGTAGTTAACTACTACTATACTCATTCTTGAGAACACCGGTTGAGTGCACTAACGGAGGCTAACACGTGTGTTTTTCTATAAAGATTTTACCCCAAATGACCATAACAGGACGAAAATAGAAGCGAGCTTACACGGGAATTCAATTTGCCAGGTGCTTAAGGAAGAATATCGAGGTCGTTTGCGCCACCTTAATAGGGTAACGTTAGGGCAGCCGATAGTAATACAAAGAAGTTGCACATGTGCCGGTAATTTTAAATAGACATGTTGGTTCAATGCAGCGTTATGTCTTTATGACAAAGCTTACAAAATTAAGTTGCAGTTGGAGAGCGCCCTTGCTGAGGCCCCAGGTGTTTCGCTATAAAGAATGTATAGGAACGAGTGTGTTACATAGAGGTATCCCTAGAGTGAAAGCTAAGGTCGCTTGGTATGTATGTATAAGAAGCTGAAAATATTGAATAGCTATGATTTACTTAAAAGGTGCTTTAGAAGTCGTAATCGATCACGTGCAGATAACAGATTCAAGCGTCATTTAGTACTATATTAAGGTGGTGATGGTATAAACGAGTTGGCAAAAAGTTATTGGTTCTATGCTGACAGTAGTAGCTCGCGGAATAGAATATAATTACTAAGGTATCAAAATGTATTTGTCTATCATCATAATAAAACTATTACGCCTTGTCTGAAGAATGAAAGAATTTTGAGATTTCGCGAGACGTTGCTGTCGGCGTATCAGGTGAACTATGGGAGAAAAAAACGTCAAGCGATACTGGAGTGAACGCGCGTGTGTAATCGGTGTAACAACAGTCACTTGACACATATGTAACATGGTGCCATTTATGACGCCATCGCGTGATGTTGTGATGTAATTTTTCGCACCAGTACGATACACTCTGATCTATAGGTAGATAGATAAAAAAAAACATGATGACTTTCGTGCCCCGTTGTATGAGACTCATTTTAAAGAACTACGTGGCTATGTATTTGATGCTTTAGAGCCGAATTCGGGTGTAAAGTGAATCAAAATAACGGTTTCTCTGCATTGATGAGCAGGTGAATACTGCGCATTTTTTTACAATATTTTATTCAGAAACTGCAGTAAGTACTCACACATGCGTTTAAAAGGCAAGTGTAGAACGAAGTGTGGGAAATTTCTGGCCGTGATTCTATTTTCGGGCTCTGCACTCAACTGCCCCTGCAAATACAACGCAACTGCACCTGCATCTGCAAAGCACCTGCAACTGCAAGTCAGAACATCGTATACTGTCCCAGCCCGCCGCGTTGGATCAGCAAAATTTCTATTATGCACGAAAATTTCGTTGCGAAAAGTACCGTACAATGATCCCGCCTTTCAATCTCGTCTTTCTACGCTGTTTTGGAGATGTATGCTGAAAAAAAACACAAAAACAATAAAAACAAGGAAAAAAGAATAGCATTGTATACGAAAACGTAGGCTCGTTTTATAGAAGACGCTGCATGGAAAAGATTTGCGTGTTTTCTGCTTTCCACTGTAGGAACGCCTATTATTCGTGTTAGAGCTTCGATCTATATAGGCCAAGCGAGAGCTTGTAGACAAAGCATCGCCGCCGGCTTATTGCGTGAGTGAAGAAAACAGAGATTGGGAAAAGGCGCTTTCCCCTGAATGCATAAACAGAGTTGGCGAAGTACATGGTCACACACACGTTGCATGCACGACAAAGGTATACTTAAAACTAAAAGTGAATGTGCAAGGAGAGGGCACGAATGTTGTGGGGAAATTAGTTTGCCAGTTGAAAAAACTAACAAACGCTACAAGTGAATTTTTTCCGGAAAACAAGTAGTGATGTATATGCTGCCATCACCGCATTTTTTGTACCGCTGTTAAGGCAGATAGGTTGCGGTGGCGTTCTTGTGCTCTCTTTGCTTCAGTTGTTACAAATATGACTTTTTTGTAGGATCTTGAACGCTGCATGGAGTACTTCTGACTCTTGAAAGCGTGGACGAATACGAGAAGTTACTTATTAGGCAACGCAAGGAACTACGTAAGCACCGATTTTATGTTGATTTTTTTCATGCGACCCATGTTGTTATCTTCTAACAGCTTTCGCTGCAATAAAAGCGTCTTCAAAGAAATACAAGTAAAGATTTACCGTACATTTTTACGCGATATCGTTAAAGAGCCCGCTTCGCAGAAATTCCAGTGTCGGTTTCGGCACTGGCGTCGTTAGTGAAAAATTATTATCTTTGCATGACCAGAATATCAAAAAAGATGCAAACATTCTGGGTGGAGCGGGGATTCAATCCGAGTATTTTGCGTGTCCAGCGGTTGTTCTACCACACAGCCATGACTGTGCTTGTGAATACAGGGAAAATAACTGCATGTGCTTGGAAATGCACTTAATGTACCTTTCTCGCTTTACAGGCAAACGCATCCTGTATACATGCTTCCGAATAAAGCATCAAATAACGCCGTAATAATGCAGAGTAAAAGCGTACATTGTCATTGGGCTTCAGAACATGACATAATTGTAATGACTTCATATTTTAAAGCTGGTCACACACCACAGATGACACGCGCTTTACTGCACTCTTAAGGTCACGTAGTGGGTGCATAGCAAGTCCGAAAAGATTTCATACACCAAGTGTTATAAATACGCATTATTATCGGTATCGCGTTCAACTCCTCAAGTCGGAGCTTGACGGTGCCCCGACTGTTTCAGCTTACTGCTCCACAAACTTTCTAATTGAAAAATTCACAAAATCGGCTGATCATCCGTACCTTTTGGAATCGATGTTATTCTAAGCGTGCTGATGGAAGGTGACTGGATGGTGTATTTTTTATTGAGCGAAGCGTTACTAAGTTGCGCTGAAGTAATGTACAATTGCACGCACAGACATACGTTAAACAGCCGCATCAGTTGTATATACCCTGTTGTATAACAATGGCGTAACGATGCCAACAGGAACATTGATACTAGAAACACCAGAAATCGTTAGGCGATACGATGCGTTGGTGCGCGTCCTGCAGGACTGAAATAAAGTTTTTTCATTCCATTCCATACGATGCGTTGGTGCTCGCGGGAGTCGTAGCCGTGGACATTGCTACATAAATAAAATTGAGCAGCAGGTGCCTAGCTACAATAGACAGCGCGACATGATGGCTGTATCATAGGTGTATATATGTGATAGTTATGAAAATTAGCCGCTGTTTGCGTGCTTCGCTGCAAAGGAAGTCGAAAGACGATAGCCTTCCGATTGGAGGCGCTGCTCGTGCTATGGCGCTATCTCGCAGCAACATAAAGAAACAAAAATATTTTTATAATGCAGAGCCACTAGTAGGTGGCAGCACCAGGTTGTTTTAGTGAATTACAGGGAACACCTGCTTTTTCTGTAATGCCCTACGGGCCCTGATGGTATTCTAATAAATAAATAACTATACATTGCTAGCGTAGCGTCTTTATATTTATGTATCTATGCGCTTTCTAAATAAAGAAACATACTACATAATACTTACGTACTGATGGCGGGCCTGAAGTATACGTAGTATTTGCTTTTTGATTGACACTGTTCATAAGTAAGAAAATAGCCACCAGGTCAAGAAGGTTGGCTTTCAGCAAAGGGAACTTTTGTTGTTTGGCTGTATCGTTCGACGTAAAAATGAACAGACAGACATAGCAAAATTTCTGCGTTTGAAATATCACAAAAGAGACTATCCTATTTAAAATTGGATAGCCAGCACTGCAACTGCATTTGAAGTTTCAAGAACACTAGGGACTATATGAAAAGTAGTTCTGAGACCTAGCGTGACTCTGTGGTAGAATACTTGATTACCACGCAGAATGCTTGGGTTCGATTGCTGCTGGGACCTTGACATTTATTCCTTGCCCGAGATTTATTCCTTGCATCTATCAGTTCAACGCTGCCGATGCCCCCTTTTCTCAGCGCTCACGCATTGAAATTACCCATGTCTACTCTTGCCGTTTCCAGGCTGATATAAATTGCCGATTTGACATATAAACACTTATGAATGAGCTGCGTCTTTCAGGCTTTTTTAACCGATGGCAATATTTGCAGACGACGGAACAGTAAAGTATGTCATCACAATAAAAGCACTGACGACCTATTTTATAAAAGTTAACGGCATTTCGCGAAGACTTCTAGCTATTAAACATGCTGAAAAAAAAGTAAAGAAAAAGACAAACCAACGAAAACGGCACGAGAGGATAGACATGTATACGTTGGGGGCGAAATTCCTCTCACACACTCGTGTTTGCCAAGGTGCATTACATGGTGACAGCTGTTGCACACAACTACAACGTTTCAAATACAACCGGGCCTTGAGCACGCGACGTGTCACCTGACATTGCTTCTTTCCTGAGTTTCTACATGCACCAATATTTGAACATGTTTTCTTATCTGTTTGCATTTTTGCTTCAACTTGACATCAGCGCACTTCTCTTGCCTAACGAGTAAATGGAAAAAGTAACAAGGACCGCCCTAATAGAAAATAAAAACGAAACGTTGGGCGAGCAACAGCGCTTCCCGTCGTCTGAAAA
The DNA here is from genome assembly GCF_043290135.1 of Rhipicephalus microplus. Lineage (NCBI taxonomy): Eukaryota > Metazoa > Arthropoda > Arachnida > Ixodida > Ixodidae > Rhipicephalus > Rhipicephalus microplus. Next base: position 360,127,817 of record NC_134710.1, on the reverse strand, counting down.
GGCGTCACGTCACTTCTTAATTAGGCGTGAAACGACCTGGCGACGAAACTGATGAATAGCCGGCACCCAACCCCCGCTGCACGCAACAATTCTTCTAGGCTTCCTCGCGGCGTGGTTTCGTTTCAGTGAGTTGCACGGCAAGAGCCAGGTAATGAGCATGCTGTTCGGCAATTTCTTTCGTGGGCAATGGTGAAAAATTGGCTAATCTCGATCAAATCCGTCCTGTCTAGAGAGCCCGCCCCGAAAGCGTGGCGGCAGTGTAATCCTTTCATAGAACGTTTCACTAGAGCTTCGTATAAGCTTTTCAGGTGTGAAGCACTTTATACGGTCGGGCTGTCGGCCTCTCCTTTCATCGTAGCCCGTCATGCCGTTTCTTGCAATCACCCGTCACGGTAAAGCAGGTGGGAAATGATACGGCGTGTTGACTCAGGAAAACTTCTGTTTTTGCGATGGAGGCTGTTCTCGATGCTGTCGGTGATATTAATATTGACGTGACCGGTGATTCGCATTTCGTGGCACTCTTTTTTTTTCAAAATAGTGGTAAATGATGAACGTGCTCTTCTTACAGCGCACAACTATAAAAACACCTATATATGTGAAGCATTTTCTTACTACTGTGCATTCATTTCCAAGAAGAAAAAGTGTATATATGAAATAAATGATGACTTCATGTTTTTTGATGCAACCATCGCTAAATCAAAGCATTCAGGAAATACGCAGGGTACAGTATGTCCTGTTTGTTTCCGATATGAGACGTTGCTTTCCAGAATTGCAGAAGCCGGCGTCGATCTTGAGATGATGCTTTCAGACAGGACTTTATCGGAGGGTTCAAATAATCGATATCTACCCCGCTGCGGTGGTCTAGTGGCTAAGGTACACGGCTACTCACCCGAAGGTCACGGTATTGAATCCCAGCTGCGACAGTTGCACTTTGATGGAGGCGAAATTGCTGTAGGCCCATGTGCTCAGATTTGGGTGCACGTTAAAGAACCCCGGGGGTCGATATTTCCGGAGCCCTCCATTACAGCGTCTCTGATAATCATGGTGGTTTTGGGATGTTAAACTCCACATATCACATCATCATCAAGATTAAAGCCACGTACTCTCCTGTGGGCACCACACATAACGCTCGCGAATAAACAAAACATATCGTGTGTGTGTGTGTGTTCGTGTGTGTGTGTGTGCGTGTGCGTGTGTGTGTGTCACACAGTACGTTCTGCAAAGCCCGACTAGGGGAAGGTATGACATTGTATAAAGCCGTGCTTTACGTTTCAAGTAACTCTGATTATACGAGCTAACAATGTTCACAAGTTGTGTTGATATATCATCCACTGTGATCTATTAGGTTCTGATAATTGCCGACTATGGAGACATCTGTCCTAAAAGATAAGACAAACAGGAGTAAATGCAGTATTCTTCAACAGAAAGTGGTAGCTGCACACTCCCCTGCAATGAATGACGTCACGTTTTCCTAGAAGTGAATGTTAGTTGAGTTTGAAGGCTGTCTCTTTGCTTGTATGGCAAGTGCAGCAACGGCTGCGTTGAATCCCCAGTGCACGTGGCGGGTATAAGTTCGGTCGATTGATTATTCAAGAGCACTGATTAAAAAACTGTGGCTTCGTTAACGGAATGCTTCACCGGCACGCCGCCTGACTACGAAACAAAACTTTGGGAAATGATGAAAGCAAGCGTGCAAGATCAGGTGAGGTACTCTGTCTCTATTTTGCACACGCGGTAACACTGGCGGATTTTTAATTAAGCATGTAAACGAGAGTAGAAGCAGGTGAGCTTTATACGTTCCAAATCATAGTCAAAAGTTCTAAAAAAAGGATTCAAATAATTTTTACTCTCTCTGACACCCATACAAAGTCATAAAAGTTGCTAGGGTACAGTAATTCTTGCTGTGCGCTTTTCAATCAATGACATAAGCCGGCTCAGCCAAATACTCATTTAATTACATGCAGCAATTTTTCTTTTGCATGTGGGCTTGGTGTGAAGACCGCTCATTTGTTGAGCGTGCTGTTTGTTTGTTGGTTTTATTCTTCGAAAGGGCTACGTGCGCGCTAGATTTCTTGTCGTTTGCTTGTCACACAGCAAACAACTCTGATATAAAATAGGGAGGCGGCGTACCAGTTAGGAGTTAACCCGCTATTGTTACGTACTGGCAGGCTGCGCCGGGATTAGCATTTTTATTCTATTCATTGTCACCAATCTGTGCTGCATACAAGAAGAATGCCAATACTGATTCTCATTCCTTCACGTCTTGTTTTATCTTTAGTTTGGTGCTACCGACTTTTTAAAATTCACAGTGAAATAAAAGAAGTGTGAAAGAGAAGAACTTCGCATTCGGCCTAACAAGGTGTGTTATAGAAACCCCGTAAAGTCGCCACTCCAGGCATCCTCGACGACCAGGAAGGTTGTGCAGACCCTTTCTTCGGGAAAGCCGTATACCTCTCACGGCACGCGTCATAGTTTATTAGTTACGGTATCATATTATTGTGAGAGTACCCGAGAGAGAGAAAGAGATACAGAAGGCAGCGAAGTTAGCCAGACGATAGTATCTGGCATGCTACCATCCAGTGAGGAGCAGAGAGATAGGACTGGAATGACAGAGCAAAAGAAGTTATTAAGGTGAACGAACAACTACGCTCATGAACACATGAGAGCAATCCACTCAATGTCGTTCTGCGAGGCCAGTAGATCACAGGAAGCCTTGCGCTTGCAAGCTTTCAACTTCTGTGTTTAGTCTGGACGATGGCGTAGTAGTCTTTTTTTTTTTTTGGTAAAAGCTAGTCGTTTAACTTCTTGAAGACATCACTAAGATATTTTCTCTTTGTGCTATTATACCCAGGACAGTCGAACTGTTTCTTCGCCGCCACAGTGTTCACAGGTGGTGGTGGTTGCCCTCTAGGCTGCATTAGTATAGTAAATGACTCAATGTTATCAATCAATCAATCAATCAATTGATTGATTGATTGATATTTCATTCAATGAGTGAGTGGGTGATTGAGTCAGTCAGTCAGTCAGTCAGTCAGTCAGTCAGTCAGTCAGTCAGTCAGTCAGTCAGTCAGTCAGCCAGTCAGTCAGTCAGTCAATCATTCAGTGAAAGTGTGATATACTTGGATGTTTCCCTTCTTCCGGATTAATTGCAGAACGCTTCCGTTAACAATATTTTGAACGCTTTGAGCTGAATCTTTTCAGAGAGTCACCTGGCCACTTTGTTTGTTCAATGGAACAACAGTGAAACACCGCCTAACGAGACGTCCATCAGATCACATGTGGCTACCAAGGCACTGATCGCTGAAAGCAAAACAATGTCACTGCGTAAGTCGAGCCTGTAACCTGTAAGAAGTAGAATAAGAAGTCGTAAACTTCATAGCAACTATACTTTACAAAAAAAATCAATTTGTACAGTAATGTTGCAGTACGTCAGACCGAACGAAGCTCAGTCTTCGCCAAAACAAGCTTACCGCTTTGTCTACTTGGTGCAAGAAAAACGGCTAAACACACAACGCTTCCACTCCTCTTTCGTTGTTTCGTTTTCAAAACGAGGTGTTCTACAGGTCCCGTGCTCTTCTTTGCAGAGTACTGGGCAGCGTCGCGTTGGGGAAGTGATGTCACGTCGCGCGAAGTCTTTCCGCGCTGCCTCGGGCGACGCAGACATGTGCAAGGGAGAATTCGGATGCCGAAGTGATGGACGATCATGCTGCGCAGCAATGTGTTCAGAATTCGTGGTCCTGTGTGCCGAACAAGGCACCCTGCTCTTGCTGCCGCGATCCGGCGCGGTCTTACTATAACTCGGATCAGGTGGCTCCCGTGTTCAATTTTCCGTGCTCATGTTCTCGTATGAGTATATATCTCGCACACGTCTCTTCAACAGTTCCCTCGGCCCCCGTCGCGTTTTTTTCCCGTGGGTCCCTATCCATTATCTCAAACAGGCGAAGGGGCATTGCCGCAACTCCCTCGTGAAGCAAGGCTGAGGCCGTGACGAGAACAGACTATAGCTTTTTGAGCAACATTTTTGGGAGTCCGTTTGTATTCCGAACTAATTTCAGCTTGTCAGGCGGGATTATACCGTAATGCTTTGACTTGGAGACCATAACTCTGCTTTGATTGTGGTTATTGCTGAAGCATTGCTAACAATAATCTTGACAACATTGTATTCAAGCAGACTTGAAGGTCTTAAATGAACAGAAAACAAAACAAAAAAGTGTTCTCTTTGTCGAACATTATCAATCTGGCTAACCATGTATTTCGAATATAACGTACGTTAAGCTATTATACATTATTTGGTTGGGTTATTGTACGAAGTGATTAGATGTGGTGCAAAAGAACGAAGTTGTAAACCATGATGCCCTCCATGCGATAAGTTATAAACTGTTCCTTATAATAGCGTGATGCCTTTCGTATGCACTGTAAGCCGCTTTTGATGGTCGGCAAGTTTTCTTGTTATGAGAAATGTTTCTTTTCTGTAATTGAACAGCGGACGTGCTTAATTTTTTTTGCCCATATACTGAAGCGAGACGTCAAATCACGTATGTTTCTTTTGCAGGCAATCTGTGAAAATAAGGACATCAGAGAAAACATCCAGACAACAAAATGTCGACGACCATCGGTGTGTTTGCAGCCGACGGGTGCTCGTACCCACGTGTCTTAGCTTCTTTCGTATCGGATCGTGGCAAACCAGCTAAACTGTCTTTGGTTTCGCACAGTCTTCTCTTCTTCATAAGCAATCAAACGTTGGCTTTGTCTTCCATGTAAACATCTTCAACATTGCTCTTACGCTCCAAGAATTTGCGCACTCATAAGTCCCTTCTATTGGCATTCTGCCGCATGCTCTACGTGCGTTTCATTACAGAACCCTGTACGTGGCATTACTGCTATGGATCTGCGCAAGTTACCTATATTATTTACAATATAAAAGTGCGTATAACAAGAAATAAACCACGAAATAATCCAAGCATCCCGGTGTTTCACTCTCTTGACTGTTTTACATCTGCGTTACAAACGTCGAGGTTTAGCCTTGCCGCTTCTGAACTAGATTACTAGGTGTTGTTATTGTACCAGTGTACCCATAGCTTTTAACCATGGCCAGTTATTCATAAAAATAATTCAAAGGGGTAAAAACATGAGCTCGTTGGCATGGCTTCATCATAAAAAACAGCGTGGGCACACTGGACAAGTGCTGTTATCTCTTTTGTCCCGTGCGCCCGCGCCGTTTTTACAATATCAAGATAAGGTTTTACACCAATTTTTGTTCCTATACATTGACCTAACCATGCACAATGTGTTAGATGTCACTTCGTGCGTAAGGATATTCCGTATCTCTGTAACTCGTCTATACCAGTTTTACTGACCGGGCGCTATGAGGCGAGTGGTTTTCAGCATATTCTGCATTTTGTGATTGCATTTGATACGAACTGTAGTGCCGTGTGGCTAGACTGCATATTGTGTTGGTCCTCATGTGGCGGTAGCAGACGAATTTCTGATTTTGTCGTTTGGTTAAGCTTTGACTGACTGAAATGAGTCATTTTTTTGCTCTTCCTTGGCTGTGATAAGTCGTCGTTATGATATCTGTGAAAAAGGGTAGCCTTCACCGCAGAGGATCACCCAAATATCCTGAACAATGTACAATAAAAATATATGTGTTGAGTCACACTGCTAATACCCTAGGACGTATTCTTAAGACCTAAAATAAAGCAGAGTTCAAATAAATAGAGTTTGGCACATTGTACACTTAATAACATGCATAATACGCGAAACAAGCGTCCTCAACTGTAGATTTTGACAAATTCTCACACATATAGGAGGCACTCACAATTTTGTATGCATAGTCAGCACAGGCGGGGCACTTTATATTTGTTTGTTGCACACAATACCTTATGCTGTGAGATGCTTCAGCACCAGTTTCTCTAAAATCGAAGACTACCTTCAACTGTCAGTCTTCAGCAAAGAGAGAAAGACACACACAAAGTAAATAGATATCTAGAGGAAGGCTTCACCTTGAAGTCTTCCACAGATGAGATGTACGCCCGCAGGAGGACTTAAAGATGAAGAGGAAACTTGCACACGCCCACAAAATACACCTCACAACTGTGTACAAGCTGAAATGCACGCGTCGCGTTGACAAACACATATACTGTGTAAATACAAAGGCACACAATAACAGCTATTTCCTCATACCCCATTTCAAGCTAACATACTTGAGTACACTTAATGGCAGACACAAACGTATACTATATAGCACACGTGCATAACAGAATGGAATCAAGAATGTATAGGTTTTTGTGAAGTCATACAATCTCAAAGACCAAAACACTGTATTTATTATTTGATTTCTTTCTTCTCAAGGTTCACTTGCCAAAACATCTTGTAGATTTTATGACGTGTGTTTATCAAAAGAGTTTAACAATTTAGAGCGCTTGGTATTCTACAAGGGAGAGCAGAAAGCCGTCCCAATTTCTCGAAAACATGTGAACGTCAAAGCTAGAACAATACAGTATGCACTCTATTCAACTTAAGGAAGACTTACTATTATCTAACATCCTCCACTTGCTGCCTGCGTTCTTCCCTGAGTCACAACAGTCTAGTACACGCAAACGTATATTATTCGAAACCTAACGAGATGTGAGGATATATTTGCGTGTGCGGAATCATATTTATATAACAACCACGTTAAAATCTATTGTGAATATAAAGACATGTTCCTTTTTTAGCGCACTTTTTTTTCTGCACTCAACAACAAACCGCGGGCATCAACAAGCATCAAATATAGCCTTCGTCTTCATGAAGTGTTTAGATGCGTCAAGCTTTCAAGTCATGCATTTGCCTGTATTGCTGTCAATGGGGCACTGCTTGTGAACAGTGACAGGGTATAACGTAAAACATTGAATGATAATAGTGATTACTGCGAATAAACATTCATGATATTTGTCATTACAGCACATGCGAATTCAGAAAATCTATTCATCGCAGTGCACCTAGAAGCACGCTGTTCAGTTATTCGCTTCACGAAGCCTTCATTTCACACATTTCAGTTTGCATTGTGAAGTGTGCGCAATTCGTTGTGTGGCTATATCGACTTCTTTGTTAATGCAGTTTGATCTTCACGCCAATGTGGCTCTTTTTCAAGTCATATCATTTAGTAAACTTTGCTAAAGTTGTCTTTCATTATTTATTGCAAACTTAGGTCATGTCAAGTATCACGCCTTACATTCTTTCTTCAATAAGTTATGCGTAAATTAGCTGACATCGTATCGACAAATACCATACATCCACTTCGAAGATGCATCGATCGAGAACCTTAAAAATATATTTGATAATTTTTCTATCTCTTATATGTCGTTTAAGAAAAAGCCATGGCATGTCAGAACCACTTTCTCATTTTCGATTCATTTTTTATGCCAAGAACACTCGCTTTCTAAGGTCATATCTAAGCCACAGAGTCGCTGATTGCAGGAGATAGTTCCAGGCAGAATTGGGTAGCACAACCGACTACTTTGACAGTTGTTCTCTCACTTGGCGTTCACTTTTACATGATCTTACCTGATGCATCAGTTCATTCGTCAAGCCTCTTGCACGCTTTCTTTCCTTCTTGCTCAGTTCTGACCTAAGTTTCCGATCGAAGCGTCAACTGATTCGATTAGGATGAGAGTGGAGGGAGCAGCTCACAGAATTCGATAGCGGCAAAATGTGTTGTGAATAGCTTTGTAGGGGTTCTCGGAGCAAAGATAGGACGCTTTTATTAGGCAATTTTCTCGTGTCATCGGGCGGGAAAGGTCAAGGTGTTTGGGGTAAATCAGACAAGGCGTTTTTCACGCCGCTGGCTGTGATTTCGAAAAGCGAGGCCATATAAGAACGTGACCCCTGGGGGCGTATTTGGTGGCTTGCGATATCTATTCGTCTATCGGTTTACAGAGGTTTAGACGCTCTGGTGGTATTTTTCTTTCTTGTTGGTTCGCAGGGTACTTGAGCGGTCCAATATCTCGTGCCAGAAGCTCAGTTAGCCAAGTGTAATTGCTGAGGTCTTAGTGAACAGAGTATAAGGGTATATTATGCTCATGTGCAAGATTAAAAGAACAGAAATTCACATTCATAAAGGTTATGGATTTTATGGTAGGGCGAGTATTGCGATGAAAGAATGTTTCCAAGGTATGTAAACAGAAATAAAATACAACATTGCGATACAATACACCAAAAAATTGAAGTCACAGGCTAGGGTGAATTCCGACATTTTCGGCATCCTCTCGGCTTTATCTTGCCATTATATCTCACCATATATACTCTGCTTCCTAGCCGGAAAGAAAAATCACAGCATATTGACGGAGTGAATATGAGTGGCTTGAATCGTCCGTCAGTCTGTCCTCGTTTTCCTCGGTCCATTCGTTCTTGCTTCTGTGCATGCGTGTGACCATCTGTCCATTCGCCCATTCATCTGTCCGCGCGTCCTACCATGCATCCATCCGTGCATCTGTCCGACCATATGTGTGGCAGTCCGCGCATCTGTCCCTGCGTTCGTTCATGCGTCCGTCTGTCTATCCATGCATTAGTCTGTTCTTCCGTTTGTGCATCCGTTCATGCATCTGTTTGTGTGTCCATCTGTCCATCCATGCGCCCGTCTGCTTGTCTGTCCGTGGGTGCTTCCATCCACCTAGAGAACATTCCAAGTGTCACCATCTTACGCATTTTCATCCTATATTCGTCATGTAGAAGTACCGCCATCAAGCGAACAGCCTAAAGGTTAAATGAGAAGTGGTGGGCTATCTACTACTACTACGACGACTACTACTATACCTATATTGTGGATGCACGACACACTGCTTGAGGAGCTTCGCCCCTAAAACAAGATTTATAACTCTCACTTTTTTGCCTTGCGAAGCTGTTCTCATCGCACGTCGGTCTGATTTAGACCAACGTGCGATGAGAGTGGATGGCATCTCAATACAACAGCTATTGCAGGGTGTTAAGGTACGACTTTTATGACTTTTTAGACCAGCAGAGAAAGCTAATGATGTCATTCGGGCTCGTTTAGAGCTTAGAAACAGAGAGCTGGGAGAATATAGAATTCCGCCCATATAAAAAAAATTGTTCAATATCATCGACAATGCTCTTGTTCTAGCAATGCGTCTTTTTGGTGACAAAACACCCAAATTACCAATTTAATTTCTCCATTCACCAAGCAAATAAAACGAAATAAATTTCGTACAGTAGCTTGACATTTCGCAGGCTCTGTGAAACACCGCGCCATCAACAAAGAAATAAGGCCGGACTTTGTAACAAATTCAGCTGAGTAGTTTTCTCTTGGTCTGATTCTCAAACACAATATCGATCAAGCATTTTTTTATCAGAGACTCTTAAAGAATTACCACAACGTGGTCTTGACCTTTTACATCTCTCCTCTTTTCCGAATCCACTTACACATGACCTTCTGAGTCTTCCTCGTCAGCCCACAAGGTCACCAATCTAACCGAGTTCCTGGTATGCTCATCATCATCTGTGTTGTATTTTTTCTGTTTTCTCTTCGTCTTTTTATTCCTCTACAACCTGTGTCATAAAATAATAAGTGGCCAGGGTGATAATTACAGGCCACTTCTGCTGTAGCCGTCATCATGTCTAGCAACATTCGCATGTTATCCCGTTGCATGAATCAACAGCAAAAAAGGGAATAGTAACAGTGTAAATACGTTTGTCAATACATTGATAAATTTTGGACTAGTGGCTTTGAATTCTAACTCTGTTCGATTGCCTTCCTCTTTCACTCGCAAGAGAAGTACACATACTCGCACTTTTAGCAGTCAACGACAGATTGTCTCGTTTGGCTCACAACTTTATTCTTCCAATACTTACCAAGCGGAAGAATTTATGAAAATGAGACGGAATAAAAGCAGTCTTGCATATTTCAAGACTTTTGTCAATAGATTACAGTACACCGATAGTAATAGCAGTCAGACTATCCCTTTTATTGGCACCCATCTATTATCACCTCTTTTAGTAAAGAAATTTCTTTGTTGTGCATACGTTATTGACTACTGTTTGTTGTGCAAGGCAGGGTCTGTTATACACCCACTTAAATATTTTAGGTTGCAAAATGGCGTGGAAGCATTATTGTTGTAGAAGCCTATTGCAGTATACTTAAGTGAAGCAAAAATTATCATCACGTGATGACATCATCATGTTAGTAACAAGTCATTAAAACTGTGACGCAAACGAAACGTCAATATAATGTCATGGCGATGTTTTCCAAGTAACGCCACGTGATAACGTCATCACCCGACGTCACCACCTCGTCAAACGTCGGATCACTTTGAACGATGATGAAGATGACGAAGAGAGCGCATGCCTGTTCATGATGATGATCATTTCTGTTTTCGTGTCCTTGATAAATGGCCACCGTAAACAGCCCCATGACTAAAAGAGCACGCGCAAGGGTTCACACCTTCATAATGCACGCACACGTGAGCGCATTTACGTAAGGACTTCGTGCACAACACACTAGACGGGGAAGACGCAGGTGCGTCCAGAGGCATCCTCTCGCTATTCATCCCCGGAGTGTCAGCAAACACGGTGCGAGGCACAGACGTTCGAAGACAGTGCTTCAACGATACTGACTTCAGCCTCCTTTTCAGGAATTATCTTGTCTGCAAAGTGTCGACACCTGTGTTCACTCTTGCTGCTTTGGGAATCGGCTGTTCGGCAAAATGCAGCGTCATATTTTGACTCGTTTGTGACGGGGAAACACGGCTGTTATGAGCAAAAATGTTACGAGATTCCAGTGTTTTTGCCATTAAAGCGAGGCAGCTTGGTTTTAGACCCACGTAGGCACGGGTTTATCCAGAAATGTCAAAACGATAACGCCAATAATATTGACCCCCCCCCCCCCCCCCACAGTTTACGGCATGCGTAGTTCCGAGTGCCAAGCGTGGCCTGCGAATACTCGACGATCACTGGTTTCCGCTGGTTATGTGCAGATGCGCTGTAAGCGAGGTCTTTTCCATTTGAGACACCCGCAAACCATAATTGCCCACTTTTAAATTCACCCTAACTGAAGACGACAATTTCGTTATCTCGCTGAAGGTTTCACATCCCGCCCCAACAGCGCCGTTGCACTGCTAGATGATACTTGAAGTATTCGTGTAGAGTTACATAGCTGCGAGCACCGCCACCCTATCGAGACTGAGCCCCACGCGAGCATTTGCGCCAGCGTCGGCCACCAATGAAACAAACGAAAGTGCAATTACAATAGGCAGATATAGAAACAGCATGTACGCAAGGCTTCGCGTTCGCGTTTGTCGCCACTGCGCATGCCAAGTACAATAACCTCAAGGTGGCGCTCGTTACGTTACGCAAATGGTGGGTGACCACAAAGAACGTTCGAGTACGCTACTTTAAGTGTCCCTGATGTTACTTTACCAGCTGTCGACCGCAGTGGAATCGCGATGAACGTGCTAAACATTGCATATTTGCTTAGGCGCACTTTCATGTGTGCCACATGTGTTACCTTTTAGTTCGGGCAATTGTGTTTGTTAGACGTCAGGGGTGGCACCTGGGGTGTTCCTGCTGCGGAGTGGTAACTAAGAGTGTTCACTGAGTTAGCTCCAAGCAAAGAGAAAGGAAGCGTAGCAAACGCCAGCGCTGTATACAACACGGCCTTCTGGTGGTCACCTAACTAGAGCACGCAGCGCCTAGGGTGAGGGCGCTGCTTGCGTCGCTCATTGGAGAGACCACAGCTGCGAGAGAGCACAGCGGCAGCCTGGCGGGAGCAATAATGAGAACTTGTCTACACGCCGCAAGCAACGAACCAGACGCGAGCATAAGAAGCTTGACGAGCTAACGAGGTCCCGGAAACTCTCAAGTTCAAGTGATCACCTGTAGAGGGCGAAAAAATCAACCGCAGCGCGTTTTTGTTTCAAACACCCATAGTGGATCTACTAACCTCTCTCGCCACTCGCGCTATTGCGCTGATTTGTAGGGGCGCCCTTGTCCGGGTTAAGTTTTATTTTAAAATGATTAAATACTACATCTTTGCGTACACATACAAAGCAACTTGTTCTTCTAGCAAGTAGTTTTTTTTTTTTAACATGTGCTGCGTCATCAGTTTTTTCGTAATAGTTTTTGCTCCAGCTGACTGGAGGTCAGCAGCAGCTTCTTGACATCATTATCCTCATATCAAAGTTTGCGGCGGCCAGCGGTTGTGACCGTTGCGACGGCAGGTAACGTTTCGCGGTACGTTCGGATGTGTCTCGGACTGTTTCGTTTCGCTGTAAATATTTCGTGCCTCTGCAGACCGACACACTCTTTCTCGTCCTGTTTATTTTGACTCGTTTCAATGCTTTCGCGAAGGGAATTCAAGTTACTTCCGGGGAACGAAGCTGGTGGGTGTTCTGTGGAGCAACCTCCTCAAATTTCTGTTAACGGCCCTGCTCGACACGACGTACGCACTTTCGGCTTCCCTGGAATCGCCGACGCTCTGTGTGCGACTGCGCCGACCGCTGCCAGGTGAGTGAAAAATGCGCGACTGCATACGTCACAACTTTCGTAGCGAGAACGTCATTTTTCATACGACATTTCGGTGGTCACCACGTGTTTTCGAAAAATCGGCCGTTTATGTTGCGCTGATCGAGCGAATAATAGAGCAGAAGAATCCACATTCTCGCATGGCGTATGCTACGTGTTCAATGAACGCTATGGCGATTACGGCTATTTGCTTCTGGAAACCTGCCAGTTACAAGAAAATAAGACATATTGCACAACAGCATCTTGAGTCCTTCAAGGTCCGGCTGCTTTCAGTGACGTCCTGGTAACCATGAGTGTGGTGACAACTCATGCCTTTTAGCTTTGCATACTTTGTAACCACTTATTGTTAACCCTGCTACTCGTCATGACAATGTTTGACTTAGTACTTCCCTACAATGCCCGTGCACGTAGTGTCGGCGGATGCACTTGCACAAAAGCGCCACAAAATGCATTTATGTTCAATTAATTGTTTTATTTAACCAAGTTTTTCGAGGAACGTGAGAAAAAATGAGAATACAAAAAAATGATATAGCATTGCTGTCTTAAACTGAGGACCTTCTTGAAGACGTGCACCGTGGCGGTGTAGAAGTGATAGTCCCTGGCTGCTAGCTCCAGGGTCGCCGACTTGATCCCGGCTGTGGCAGTCGCAGTTCGGTAGCGGTTAAATGTCTGAGTCTCGTTAATTGGGCTATATCAGCACACGTAAAATAACACTAGATGGTCGAAAATTCCGGAGCCCGCCCACCACCAAACCATGTCTCATAATCATAATCGACACGTAAAACGACTGATGTTTCAAGAAGGTGGGCGTAAGTCTCGTTTTCTCAAAGCCTACATGCTTTGAGCACAAAAGAAAATGTGACGCTTCAGCCAGGATGCGAAAGAGCGGATTGTTTAAAAGTGGTTCTAATATAAATGGAATTAGTCGTGTGTATAACGCTACGGGTTCAACAATATGCGTCAGTGCGCTGGTTATTTCCTTGTTAAGAATAATCTTTTGGGGTTTAACGTCCCGAAATCACGATATATGATTATGTGAGACGCCGTAATGAAAACCACGGGAAATCTTGACTATTTGGTGTTGGGTTTTCACGAGCACCCACATCGCACAGCACACGACCTCTTCCATTTTGCCTCTATCGAAATGTCACTGCCGCAGTAAGGAAGCGAATCCGCGACCTTCGAGTAAAGAGCGGGAACTGTACCCGCCACAGCACCGCAGCGGACTTCTTTCATTGTTGTACCATAGAAAAAAAAGCACTAACATTATAGAGCATGAAGACTGATAGAAACACAAGATTAGCGTCTCGACATGCACTCTTGTGCGGCGTAGTTTGCGTGTTTCACTACATTCTTCAATGAATTATCTAGTATACAGCTAACGATTCAATTATGTTCTATTTTTTTGAAGCAGGCCTTACTTTTTGTTGTTTATTCGGACATTATCTTATGATTTGTCCGTTGTCTCTTTCCTTCTCAAGAATTAAGTACGCTAATTTGATGTGTTAGTGCACTGATCATGGTTATTTCAACGCGACTGCACTGAAGAGCTCGTTTCGCAGAAATTCTTGCGTCGGCGTTGTTGCTGGTGAGCGAAAAATATTATCTTTCCCGTGACCGGAAATTTGTCGAAGATTGAAATAAAGTGAATCAAACGTTTCATTCGTGAGAGAATCAGGTGCTCCACCACAAAGCCATGGTCCTGTCTGCAAATGCTTTGAAAAAGATCACTACAATAATGTTACGCAGCGAACAGAAATAAAGTAAAATATAAAAATAACTTCGTTCAAATGAGAGTGAAACCAGGCCTTCTGCTTGGCAAGCAGATGTCCCACTATATAATCACGGTGTTTATGCAAACCACGCACAATAAAAAAAACACTATATTCACGTCAAGTAGGGAAAGCAATCTCCTGAAAGAGGAACTTTGGTGCATATGAGACCGTAATAAAGGAATGCCGTTTTGAAATAGCATTAACACCACTGTATCAGCTCGGTTGGTTCATATTGCTGATAGAATCATCAATTATTTTTAAATAAGCAAAAAAAACAACTAATCGAGACCGAAACAGGCAGCTGCTCCGTGCTGGGTTCACGATGACGTCACGACACGCCACCACGGCTGACCAAGGTGTAAACATAGCAGACGTTATTTTTCTATCGCGCCAAAAGTAAGTTGGCGATGTCATCTGACGCGGAATCAAGCTGAGCCAGCTCGTCTGAACTCCACTGCAAGGCTGAGTGATTATTGCAGCTACTATCTGATCGCTGAAGTATCGTAGTTTGATTTTGACCCACCGGCGCGTGAAGCACCTGACGGGCCCGAAATCGATCTCCTTGTTGCTCAATATTGTGCATGCTTGGTGCAAGACCTAATGTCAACGACGACCAACATGATATGCAGCTAGCAAAACCTAACTGGTGCTCGCGTCCTCGTCGTCTCATAGAATAGGGCCTGAGCTGTGCCCATCTGCTGGGCGAAACAGGGTTTTGAAAAAGAGAAGACACATCACATACACAGGGGGACCCATGTTTACAAGTGTGATTCCAGAATGGGCTACCAAGTTTGAAATTCAAAATTACTGTTTTATAATTTGGAACATATTACCATGGTGCCAACGAGAATATACGTTCAAATTGAAAGTGAATTATTAAAGTTACGCGTGGTGGAAACGAGCGGAATAAAATAAATTGTTTCCGAACGTCAGTACTCATGCTCAAATTAACGTTCGCACAGTTCAGGTGCGGTACTTTGACCACACACAGACGAAAGTTCCGTTCAGATACAAGTACAGCTTGACGATTGGCTTAGATGCACGACTGCTGGCATTGATTGATTGATATGTGGGGTTTAACGTCCCAAAACCACTGATGATTATGAGAGGCGCCGTAGTGGAGGGCTCCGGAAATTTCGACCACCTGGGGTTCTTTAACGTGCACCCAAATCTGAGTACATGGGCCTACAACATTTCCGCCTCCATCGGAAATGCAGCCGCCGCAGCCGGGATTCGAACCCGTGACCTGCGGGTCAGCAGCCGAGTACCTTAGCCACTAGACCACCGCGGCGGGGCCGACTGCCGGCAGTGTCACGCAACCTATGGTGAGCGTGAACGAAAACGTCGGTAAGTACAAATTTGACACAATGAAACGAGTCAGAGCGTAGGCGGCCTTCGTGAGGAGCGCCTAACGCGAAGCAATATGCTGTGTTGTCACCCCATGCGTCAACTCGGGTATCACGGTAGTTTTAGCGCCCAAAACGCAGAAGGACGCAAAAGAACGGCGTTGGCACCACGCCCTTGTTTTCCGTGCTCTTTTGTTTTTTGCGATAAAAAAATAGAGGGGAAATGAATAACCAACATTCACAAGCATATGACTCTTAGACAGGGTTGACTTAAAAGCTAACAGGCGCCATCCCCACGCCGTATTATTAAACGAAACTGGATGTTCGTCGCGCGTGGGGTGCCACTACGATTCTATTCAAATTCCTCGCTGTATACCAAAGCCGCAATTGCGCACTTTGCTTCTACTCCAAACAATTCAAACAAAGAAAAAAACTAGCCTGCATTCGCACAATTTTTCTATCATCCGGGTGAAACACTTCACAAAGAAATGCTCGCAATGTAAACAAGCGCTCACTTACCGTTAACTTGTTCAAAAAATTGTTTCAAGGCGTTACTCTTGCGTTCGTGCAGTTAACAAAGTATTGACCGCAGCAACGCGAAGCGGTACTTACTTATACTGTTTCACTTCGAGTACTTGATGACGTAATTCCGCAAGTCTCCTTTTCAGTATAGTGCATCTTCATAATAAGCAGCACGGGATAGGGGTACAAGAAGCCTATGGAGAGTTTCGCATCTCGTATAATTGAATACCTCTAGTTTTGCGTACAATCAGTAACACTTTTCTGGCTGTCACACCAATTTCTTTGATTACGCTTTCATGATTTTCTACGATAGCAACTACGGACATCCATGACCACAAAGGGCATGTTTATTTACTAATCAATCAATAAGTATGAACGTTAGTTTTGTTGTAGAGATATATCAAAAAGCGTCAACGTGACTGCCATATATCTGAAATGATGTTTTAGCTACTAAACACAAACACAAATTGTATAGGCTCTCTTATATCATACTTATATCAATGTACAGTTTATATTTCTGCAGGAGCACGTTTTACATTCGCGTTACACCGATCCTTATGAGGGAAGGATAAACCGTGTTTTCTTTTTCATTACCCGGCCATCGTTTGTCTAAAGAATAAAGCGTAAATTTCATTTGTTTTTTGCAGTGTTTTGTAATGGGTCAGTTTTTAGGAAATCTATATTTTTAGGACTCAAAACACCATCATTTCACAACAACATGCGAAGAGGCTTTTCAGAATAGCTTAAACCATGGGCGCACTTACTCATTTGGGTTCACAAACATCGATCGAAAGGTCACACCGTTGGCTGAGAGTGTAAGGCCCACGGTATAGCTTTATGCTCTCCCATAGCCGAGTACCAAGTACTCTAATAAGTTATTACCTTTTTTCTAAACATGTGGTGGACAATATCCGTTCTTTACAATTTCCGGCGTGAACTTGTTGACGGCGTAATTTTTTTTTCAACACGGCCTTGTCAAGTATGACGTCCTTGGGATGCCTTTATGCTCTCCCTTAATGGAGTACCGAGTACTCTAAATAGTAAACCGCTCTTACCCCTATATTTCACACTGAAGTGTCCACTTTCTACAGCGACCGAAATTTTCTTGCCACCGAAACGCAGCATCGTTCACACTGGAGGCGCCACGCGTCGCCGATTACCCATCTACTACGGGGCGAACGTGGGATAGATGTGCTGTCACCCGGTTCTTGTCGTGGCTCGCAAACAGGCTATCCGATGGTCTAGTGTTCGACGATTCTCCTACGCAGGAAGCAATTGGAAGCAGTAATATTTCTCTTCAGTACTGCTTACTTTCTTGGCAAGTCGCTGTCTTTTAATGCATGAATATAAAAAAACCAGCAACGCCGCTGGCGTCGGTGGATTCGTCATGCTCTGCAAGACCACGACAAGCTCGGTCACCTCTTTCACGAAATAGGGACGTGAAGTAGGCACAAAGTGGGTTCGACTCCCGTTGGTTACAGCCCTCAGTTACGTGCACTGTGACATCACAGGGAAGTAGGGCTTGGCTGCGATTGTTCGAAATTGCTTTACAAGCGCTCCTATTGGTCCGTGGCGACCGATTCAGTGGCAGACGCCGCAAAAATTGGTCTGAGAGCAATCGGTGCTAAGAGGGCCCTCTCGTCGGATCTCACTGCCACCGAATCGGATTCGGCGCACTTTCGGTGGCCGGAATGCTCAGTGTGAGCGCGTTCTTAGGGGCGACGCTCCTTACGCCACGGGTCGTATGTCCCGTGTCGTAGTCGTAGTAGCCACCTCTAGTTAAGTCCTTAGAATGTCCGCTGGATTGCGGTACTTGTATATGATGAATATATGATGAAAAGATGCGAGATGGCGGTACATGAACTCTTCACTAGATGGACGGACACATGGATTGATGGACAGACAGACGGGCACACGAACAGGCGGGCGCTTTGCCCTACTCATCATCATTCACTGCCCTGCCGTGGTGGTCTAGTGGCTAAGATACTCGGCTGCTGACCCACAGGTCGCGGGATCAAATCCCGGCTGCAACGGCTGCATTTTCGATGGAGACGGAATTGTTGCAGGCCCGTGTGCTCAGATTTGGCTGCACGTTAAAGAACGCCAGGTGGTCAAAATTTCCGGAGCCCTCCACTACGGCGTCTCTCATAATCATATCGTGGTTTCGGGACGTTGAACCCCACAAATCAATCATCATTCACTCTAGGGATATGGTACATTTTTTTTCTATTCCCTCTCCACCTTCTTCAATCGTCTACAGATCAGCGCGCTAAAATTATAGTACGGTCCTCCTGTGGTTAGCTTTAAGAAGGCAGCGTTACTGTGGCAGGTTGTACACTTCTAGGGCGGTACTTGTAAATGCACACCTTGTATATTTAGATGCACCCGTCCACGTCCACGCATGAAGAAAAGTCACAGCATATCTACGGTGTGAGTGATGAGGAGTGGTGTGAACAGGACGGATGTACGGATGGACGCACGGACGAACAGACGCTCCCCCTCTCTCCCCTCGCATTGCTGATGCGGGCATGCAGCGTCTGCTAGTGAGCTTCTTGATTTAAAAAAAAGGCTGCTCGCGAGCTGTTTAGCCCTCTCCCCGCTCACTAGTATGGACTCCTGGCCATCAAGGCCTCACAGGAAATGAGGCGGTGCACTCCAGCGCACTCAATCCCCGGGTTATTGCCTCGTCCACAGATGAACCCCGTGATCCAAAATAAAATGTTCGTCTCTTAACTTATAGAGAGATAATTAAACATTACCGGAACTCTTACCGCCGCTTTCCTCCACCCTACAAAGGACTCAGGAAGGCGAAGAAGAGAAGCCTTCTCCGTCTATCCACCAATACGCTTCTGCGCCAGGCATTGAGTGCTTAAACACTTTGACTCTTCCTTTTCCGGTCTCAGCCAGTACTGTGTTGAGGTGGCTGACAGCTCAATCCTTCTTTACCCCCAAACCCAAATCCAATCAGAAAGGACTAGTCAGCCGTCCTGCTTAGTTCGCAGGACATTCCGGCCCAACAAGCCATTGTCCAGACTGCCAGAACAGCGGCCACGACCGATGGGGTCCCTGACTAGGGACGCCACCTGACGCTGTAGGAAAACTCACCCATGAAAGGCTGGTTTGCCTAGCGACCTTTCTTTTTTTAAATAAATGTTTACCACCACCATCACGCTGCACAATCGTCCAGTGGCCAACAGAGGGAATACTGCGCTTGCACAAGCGGAGCCATGAACGCGGTGGTGTTCAGTGCCAACGCGGCTGTTTTCGCGTCGCTGGTGTGACAGCATTCCGTCAGAGACCGCACGCGCGGCTGTTTCCGCGAGTGTCGTGTCTTCTGCATGCGTTCGTCTGAGGCTGGATTTCAGGTCAGATAATTTTTTGTATGGGGGGGGGGGGAGGGAGCATTTATTGATAAAGACGAGCTTCCATACGAAGTAGGCCATGTGCATAACTCAGAAGAGCTTGTCTATGTGGGCGCATGCGTGTTGAGCATGCTGAAAGGTCCATGTGTGTCCCAAAGGTGCATCCCAAACATTTCGCAAATCTAAAGGAAACAAAAAAATTGCCCGCAGCTTCCCTCGGGGGAACACTGAGGAGGATGCGGAGCATATAATTGGTTAACGGGGTGTTAAAGTGCGACTTACTTGGGTCGATGGCTAAATTGGTTAACGTGGTTGTGAAATGGGGTGTTAAATTGCGACTTACTTGGGTCGATGGCTAAATTGGTTAACGTGGTTGTAGGAGGGGGTGAACACGTACACACGTATGCGAAAGGGCGGCGCTGGTCGAAGGGACGTCGATCATTGTGTTTGTGGATTCGTTGGAATTCATTTCACCGCGACCTTGGACGTCGACGCGCCGTACAAACCAACCGACGAGCGGCAACTGAGCGAGCGAGCGCCGACCTTGAGTTTATATACAGCGCGACGGCGCATGCACTGTCAGCTGTCGAATGTTCGAGAAGGGGGAGAAGCGCAACGGCGCATGCGCACGCGTCAGCTGCCGATGTTCTCGAAGCGCGACGGTGCATGCGCGCGCGTCAGCTGCCGATGTTCTCGAAGCGTGACGGCACATGCGCGCTACATTATACAGCTGGCGAATGTTCGTGAAGAGGAGAAGCGCACGCGGTGTGTAGAGGAGGAAGGGTGCACAGATGGTGGAGGAGTGAAGCGCGCGCGGTGTGTAGAGGAGGAAGGGATGCACAGATGGTGAAAGAAGGAGGAGGAAGCTTGCGGACGGCGCCGCACTACAAGCCTCGAGTATTAGATGCTCCGCATCTAAAAAAACAGGAACCGGTGTGAACACTGGCGCCGGCCGCAGCGTTCGAAACCATATCACCCCACGAACGCGCGCGCCGCTAGAGGCGTTCCACTCTGCAGAGAGTTGAGGTCCCTAAATGAAACAAGGAAACTAGTATCATCTAGGGACCTTACAGAGAGTTAGAAGCGCCGTGTATTAACTATAAGGGGAAGCGCCATGTATTAACTATAGGTGCTATGTGGGTCTCTGTGTCCAATCTGAATTTTCTGCCTTTCATTGCCCATGAGCAGTGATTGGCATGTTACAGTATACGAAATACTGGTCCATCACTGTGTGTTTTGCACCTCCCCAGATTTCTCTCCTGCGCAACGCTGTGATGAGCACCAACGTCAGCGTCACCGCCAGGGTAAAAGTTAACGATTGTTGCTTCGAATCTACACATGGTTCCCCTTAACGGGAGATGACGTTATTTTCTAAAGCTTGGTACTACAAACTTCTTCCTGTTTTGTTGTATTCCGCCACCATTCTAATTGGGCTTCCACGCAATCAATAGAGCTCATGATCATGAGCAGTATTAATAACGCATTGCCACAACCACTTGCCTGCTGCTGTGTATCAAGAACCAACGCAGTGTGCAAAATTCCCGCACAATAGTCAGAAGCCAGAAGCCATCAGCTCCAAATTCCCAAAGATTCGTCCCGTAAGTGTAGAACGCGTACCCCGAAAATAAAGTTTCAAATTGTAGTCTTAGAAACTGCGCTTTTCAAAGGCACGTTTAGCGTTCATACTACAATTATGAACAGACTCGGCAGCCACTGCTAGAGCACAACAAGCGAAGGCCGTGGTAGGACTGCATTTGGCTGTCCCATTAAATCCCTGCATTCAGTTGAAACAACATATCCCAGCTTTCAATAGCGAATCCATTGACCTTTCGTGAGGACCCAATCCAAGCCACTCGACGATGGGCTGGTTCGGCCGACTAGATATATCGAGTGCGCGCAGATGCTTTCAGGGCGTTCACAGGAAACCTATTTCGGATGAGAGCAAATCGATGTTGCACCCATGATGACAAAAGTGGTCTTTATTGGCAAAAACACAGATGCTTCAAAAAGTCAGGCCTTGGTTAGTCATTGGGGTGCTGCGCTATCAAACATACTGACAGATGCACATGATAGATGCGACGAGCTGACGCTATTTCCTTTTTGTTCAACTGGATGGAGCAATGCCGGCGCAGTCATGAATAAACAGCTGGAGGTGGCATCTGCCACCCACGTTTTTATTTCACTAAGTTACGTGCGAAAAGAAGATACGTCGTCATTCAATTTACCTTCATAGATATATCGGTAACTCAAGATGTCCAATGACACGAAAGCCACATTAAACATCTCGTTATTATTTTAGACCTAAGGAGAGGCGCTGTTTATTTCAGAAAGCTAGTCCTATCTTGACGATCCTCTACGAGTTTGTGCGGGTATAAACTATTGGCCGAGAGCCCACACATCTACAAAGCAAGTGCTGCTGCGATAGGTCCCGTCTTTGAATCGCTTCACCACTGAAGACAGCGTGTCCCGACAAGCAGTGTGCAAGAATTTCGATCGTCAACGACGTGTCCGCAGCAATATCAAGGGCATTCACTCAGTAATAGAAGTGGCGTGCCCAAAGATGAATGTTAGAGATGAGCTTTATGGCATCCTGTTACACTCTTTCGGAAATCACTCTCAAGTCTTGTCATGCATTGGCCTATGAGAGATTCAGCCTTAAATGAGAGAGTAGCTGATGGAATCATGAGATTTCCCAATGGCATGTTTTCACACAGTATAAAGTATTTCAAATGTTCAAGCTTGATTACTCTAGAATTTTTTAAGGGTATCATCACTAGTTTTGAATTGTCCACCGATGCGGAACAATGATTGTGTTGCCCGGCAGCTGACGCGATGTTCGCGGTGTCGATCCCCGCCGCGGCAGTCGTCTTTGAATGTTAGAGGCCCGTGTAGTGTGTGATGTCAGTCCATGCTAAATACCAGGAGGTAGTCAGAAACTGCACAGCCCTCCACTACGCTACGCAAGCTCTCTGTCGTATATTGAATTGAAGAACACACACACACACACACACACACACACATATATATATATATATATATATATATATATATATATATATATATATATATATATATATATATATATATATATATATATATATATATATATATAAACCGGGCGCCCCGCCGCGGTGGTCTAGTGGCTAAGGTACTCGGCTGCTGACCCACGGGTCGCAGAATCAAATCCTGGCTGCGGCGGCTACATTTACGGTGGAGGCGGAAATGTTGTAGGCCCGTGTGCTCAGATTTGGGTGCACGTTAAAGAACCCCAGGTGGTCGAAATTTCCGGAGCCCTCCACTACGGCGTCTCTCAATATCATATGGTCGTTTTGGGACGTTAAACACCACAAATCAATCAATTGTATAAACCGGGACACTTTAGAGACGTAGTGAAGCACGAAATTACATTTCCACCATCTTCACTTCAGGTCATACCGGCGTAGTTTGAACTCGAACACGTAGATCAGCGCGAGCATCATCTTTAGAGACCACATATGCCGCGAATTGAGTTGGTTAGCTCGGGCGTTTGCGCATACCAGTCGTTACACTAAAACATTTATTAGCGTGTTTGAATACGCGTGTACTGTACAAATACTCTCTTCGCTACAGGCATTTGATTCGACCCCGGTGTATATTACATTGACCGTCAACATCGCATGTATCAGCTGTGATTGGAAAACAGTTACTAAACTGGAAAGAGCAGTAACGGAAGGGTGTAACATAAATCAAGCTCAGTGCGGACCATAACCACTACTACAGAAAAGGACCAAAAGAAGAATAGAAGTACTAGAGGAAAAGAAAGCTTTACAGCACGTGAAAGTAAACAAAATTATTCAAGAGGTGGTCATTCGGTCACGAGTAATTCTGTACACAAGCTGAAAACGTAAAGCAATGGTTCTGCGTAATGAAAAACTCAGAATGCGTTCGCATCGAAGTCCTGTGAAAACCCTATCCAATTGACTTTTATGAGTGCCATGTCAAAGGTGGCCTGTTTTTGTTGTGTTAGGAAAGGGAGAGTCGACGCCTTGCCATAATTTTAACAGCCAAGTGGTTGACTTTATATAGGCCTGACTTCATACAGCGTTGGTTTCAGCTGTCGTTCCAATTACAATTTGGCAGGCGCTCCCCGGATGCTACGAACGGAATTTGCCGGTATTGCCATGTTGCGGAATCGTAAGAAGTTTAGCATGCAACTTCCCAATCGCTTCAAGCTGACAAACGAACCATATATGTAATCATATATGTAATACAGCATTTGACAGTATCCTGCGTATTACTATTGCACTGACCATTATCAGTATTTTGCTCGTAATGATTGATCACTTCGGGGATTCCTAATGAATAAATAGGGTGAGTTCTTTATCGCCTATAGTACAGCATACAGCATAGATGTGTTTTTTAAAGGAGACAGAGAGGCTCTGTTTTGAATGTGGGATCATGCATTGGGTTCACCTAGTTCGGTTTAACGTGGCTAAAAAGCTGGAGTGCCATTGCATGTCTCAATTCATCAAGACTGAGGGGTGCCTGGCTTCCGTGAAATCAGTCAGTTCTCTGGGGCTGTCGATTGTGGACTTTTTATGCCCCTCGTCAAAGCATCGTTCCTGCAAGATGGCAAGTTTAATATTTGTTCCTGTTAACTTCCTTGGCCTTCCTGTCTCTCCTTCTTCTATGCCAAGTCAGCTAGATGGAGTGGAAAAGCAGCATTTGTTGCTTCGTTATTGATGCATTCATTTATTTGTTTGTTTGAATGTTTGTTCAATTAACTGGCTGATTGATTTTGTTACATTTTGAAAAGTCAATGTAATTACACTAAAATCAAAGTAGTCTGCTATTTAACGTATACTTCTTGTTATTTTGAAGAGGACCAATTCTGTAATTTTCTCCTTACTGCTTGTTAAGGAATGCTTTCCGTTTTGATATATCACGCTTTAAATCAGCAGCATCCACTCCTGACCAATATTTGTTCATTTAAAAGATTTTATCCCTTGCTTGAAAGCTTGTTCGCAAAAATGCGTCTCTCGTAGCAGTAAACTGCAGTTAATTTCCGTGCGTGTGCCTGTGTATTTTAGTATTTGTTCCTGTCTAAAAAACTGGTAGCACTGCTTATAAAATTAGAAAACGCTAGCAAACGCTGCCTGGTCGGCGTTGCGAGGCGAGAGAAGGAGAAACGTAGGAGAGAGAGACTGGGGGATTCTCATTTGCATTAGTTATTAATACGTGGGGTTTAACGTCCCAAAGCTATTATATGATTATGAGAGATGCCATAGTGGAGGGCTCTGTGAATTTTCACCACCCGGGGTTCTTTAACGTCCACCCAAATCAGAGCACACGGGCCTACAACATAGCCGCCTCTATCGGAAATGCAGCCGCCGCAGATGGCATTCTAACCCGCGACCTGCGGGTCAGCAGCTGAGTACCTTAGCCGCTATACCACCGCGGTGGGGCGACATGCGCATTGGTGGCGTAAACGCTACTAAGAGGAATGGCTACAGTGGGGATCGAGTGTAGGCTAGCAGACGCTACCTGAGTCGGCGTTGAGAGGCGAGAGAGGGGCAGCGCAGGAATGAGGGGGAGAGGCGCGCATGCGCTGTAAGGGTGGTCATGCCGCACACCGGATTGAGGTCGACCATAAAGCGCTTTGCTTCTGCAAAACGCTGTAATAATAAGGCAATGTCTTCAGCTAATAAGGCGCGAGCCGAAGAAGAATTATTTGGGGACGTAAAGCCCCATGACTGCTGTCTTGTCCTTGATTTCGAACCCAAAAGTAGCGCTTAGATAACCGTAGCAAACACGTTTAGCTGCCCGTTTTAAACTATATTTCGCTAGAGTGTTGATAGAACTCAATTTGATAATCATTTGCACGCTGGCATTGCTTGCTCATCAGGTATCAGATTAACAACGTTCGGGTGGCTGTTTTACGTCTATCACATGGCTGCAGGAGATCTGAGCACAAAAATAAGGTAGCAACTAATTGTTGATTCTTTCATACCTGCTTCACAAAACATACAGTTACGGTGCTACGTATCAGTTAAAAAAGCATCGTGTTTATAAACAAGAAGTTTGAATGCACTATTGCAAGCGACAATGTCGCATACGGGCAGTGCGTTGTGAACGCATTGGAAACCACGCTGTAATTTGTTTTACTGAACAAGCATCGATACAACGTAAACAGAGAAAGATTCAAATTTATTGATTTAATCATACACCACGGTTACTTGAGGTGACGGTGTATATCACAGGATATTTTTACTGGAAATTTAAATGTTTTCTACAAGAAAAAGGATGCCATATATTTTGCGTGAATGGGTTTTTGGTTAATTGAACCAATTATAAAAAATTGCGCTAATAATACATTATATGCGCTAAACACAAGAAAAAAATATGGGCAGCTTGCGTTATGCATTCATCTGTGCAGCGAGTACATGCTTACTTCCTCCAATACAACGCTGGACCTCCGGCAGAGCTTTCGCCGACAGGGCCTTAGGTCTCCCACGTGGGGACGTCAAGACCTTGTCTTACCGCCACCTCGCGGACCTGCTGGATGGCGCAGAGTTGGTAACCGAGGCCGGGGCTGCACAGGGCTGTGGCCAACCACAGCGGAAGGGTTCAGGATTTAGCACCTTGTGGATTTTTGGCGCAGTTAAAGAGCATGTGATTTATAGCGGCAACCTCAATATGACATATCTTGCATATATTCGTCGGCTATATATTGGGGTACAGTCCGTTAAACACTGATGGGATGGGATACGTGTGCGTCTGCAGCTGTCGTAGGGCCGCCGCCTGCATCCTGTTCAGCTTCTCGCTGGGTGGACGAAAGGTTCGGTGGGCCAGGTAGAAATTCTATAATTTATTTGCGAAGAGTGGATGAAGCATGTCTACTTACAAATCTTCTTGACATTTGTGGCTGAAAGATCACGACTGCTCTTCTGCCTTTCCCACTGAACTTCATTCACAACCAGGAGGTACATTAGGCAGCGTGGTGTGTAGCTTCTCTCACTGGAAGAAAAGAAGAGGAAGCAAAGAAGAGAACACTATCATTGTCTATGCGCCTAATCCAATTCCGAACGTAGGATTATGGCTTGTGCGTGGGCTCCAGTGAGCAGCCTTGAAGCAAAAGCGAAACAGTTGACGGACGCTGTTGGGCAAATCCCTCGTATAACAGGATTAAGGTTAGCTCTGTCGACAAAGGCTGAGAGTCACTTTGCGTCGCAATACATTTGCATCTGATGGGATCGGCTCAGCAAGCGAAATAAAATTAAAAAAAAAACAATGTCCAAGGCCCTCTTTCAGCAACGTTCTTTGGTGCGTTTTTATGCTTTTTAGGAACAGCTTCTCATGCTACTTCGCTGTATTATCCTTTCGAATTGACATTAGATTTATGTGGGGTGTTTTCCATTCGATAGATTCCCACTTTTTTAGACTTTCGCAATGGCCTAATTATAAAAATCCAACCAGAGAATTGAAACTAGCTGAATACGCAAAGTCACTCGAGGGATACTGTAGATGCCTAGAGCGTATTGTGAGGAGTCCCCTGTTCATGTGTAGTCTGCCAGAGCGAGTACTCTTTTTCTCTGCACAATAGTGAACAAACTTACAATTGCATTACCTAAAGCCAATGCTTTAGTACACAGGCTGCTTTTCAGTAGAAGTACTTGAAAATTTAGCCGCGGTGTCTTTAAAATAACTCAGTTTGGTCAACACTTTTTGGGGAAGGACACATTCCTGTTACACTTCAAGTTGAATCTTGTTTGACGAATATCATTTTCTGCAATCAATGACATGACGGGTGCCACCTTGTGTGTTATGAACAAATGAGTGAATAAAATCACGCGGCTACAGAAAGTCAACTGAATCTGAGAGAAAGCTCATAAAAAGCTATCACTGCTGCCACTGAGGTCTCTCTCGTAGTGATATCTTTGTCTTTGCGATCAGACATGTAGTGAATAATTAGCACCCCTTCATATGTGTACACTTAAATACATTATTTCATGCAGGTGACTAGTCTTTTTGAACCGTCTTTCCGTGTTTTCAGAGCGCACTATTTCTCCGCAGTCTGATGGTTCCTTTAAGGTTGTCGTTGCTATAGAGGAGTGCTAGAACGTATTGCTTTTAGAACTGCAGTGAACATGTCTGTGCGAACTGCCCCTTTTTAGAATTTATATTTACATCAATCGAAAGGGCCATGATACTTCTATGTAATTTCACAGACCATTAGGACAAATCATAAGCCTGCTTCAATTTAAAAAGAAAGGAACAAAGTGCGTTAAAATCTGTGCCATTTAATGAAGTTTGGTGCAGACCTAGGCAAGACTTCCACGTTTGCTTTCTCGGTTACTTTCTTCCCATGGCAGTTCCGTACCATTGACTGTACATTGTCTAATATAATAAGTATTATTGGACGTCTTCGCAACCGGTATACACTGAAAATGGGAACGCGAAAATCCAGAAGTAGGTCACGAGTGGACTGGTAAGGCGCAGATGTGTCCTCACGTGAGTGCTTCAAACACAAAATTGGTTTTGGAGCGACAGTGGCAAGATCGCGTGATCTTATTAGCATCAAAGAACTGTTTTTTTTTTAAATGGCTGCAAGAAACTGAATCAAATAAGGCGCAAGTTGTAATATGACAATGGGTACACGTTTTGTGTACTTTCTGCTGTATCTTTTGGAAAAACCATCCGGCATAAATCAATTCGAAAATATTGCGGTATGTGTACTCACAATCACAAATTTTCTGCATTGACTTTTTGGCACTTTTACAGCGAAAGCTCTTAAGAGATCACAATGGTCGCGTGCGCCGTAGTCTCACCGCAGCCGAAGCTGGTGTCCGAAGCCACCATCGCACAAAATGAGAACAAAACTAGGTAAATAAAACATTAATGACACAAAAGGATTCAAACCCTGCAAGCCCTGCAAGCCACCCATGTATTCTACCACTCAGCTACGCCGGTGCTTAAAACTCCTTTGAAAACTGACCACAGGCATGTTTCATACCGGCAAAGGAATCGCATAAATGTGTGTAATAAAGTGCTTTAGAACAGATAAGAAACAGTAAAACGTTACAGAATGCGAATCACTCAACTAGTGGGTCTTTTAGTGGTACAGCTCATTAATATAGCGCTAAGCATAATTCTTCATCGTCAGCCACAGAATCGAAATATGCACAAAATTCCTTGCAAGTGTGTAGCGGGTACCACGCTTCTACGAAGAATGATGAAGGATGGCTTGGTGAATCCTCCACGCTACGAAAATTATGACAATTTATGTAGTGAGTATCCTGCAAGTACTTGTGTAGCAGTTACTCATATAGTGTTTAAAAAGTATCTGAAAAGCCACTTTTTCATATTTCGTTGTGGTGTTTTTTAACTTTTTTAATCACGACTATACTCAGCTTGTCCTTCAACTCATCCTATAGCTCTTCTTGCTTTTTTCAGCGTAGTTCTTTCTTTTCTCCTGAAAATATCGCGTTTGTGAAGTACTGATGAAGCCGCTTCTCTCAGTGTTGTTTCCGTGACCTGAATGGTTATGAACAGTCGCCATTGATAAATATGAGTGGTTAATAGCTTCTGTCACTATCATAAGTGTTTCAAAGAGTTGAGCCACGTTCGCTGTGAAAGAAACAAACTACCTAAATAGCACAACCTCAGTTGCAACTGTCGTGCTTTTTACGGTTCGTATTAAGTGAGCGTTCTCTGTATTTAGGATAACGGTTACCCTAAACTCAGTTGGCTTAATCACCTCATCAGTTTGAACAAGGAGAAACTGAATACAAAATAGGCTGGTGGTGTCATAAAGACGGATGACGGAAAGATTAAAGACCACGGGCTAACTTGTCAGCCTCCTGATCAGATCGCCACTGACCTTACTAGTCACACGATCACGCATGATAGTCTAATTTTACGCCTTCAACTTCGCACTAACTTCTTCTTGGCATGAAATCTGGCAAAGGACAATGTTTTGAAAAATGATTTCCATGACTCGGTAATCTTGTGCACGCGATGAAACACAGAGATACTGAAGGTTGCTCTGTTGTCGAGCATGCATAGCTGATCACGGTACGCCACCAAATTATCGCAGAGCACTTAAGTATACAAGAGAGTGATCGCACGATTACTAGCGTTCCCCTAGAAGCGACATGGCGCCATACAAATGCTTTCGTGCGTGCCAAATTTGTAGCTTGCTGTTCGTGTTCTGTATCGATGCCCTTCACTTGATACTTATTCTTACCTATACTAATACCTCCAGAAAAACGTCAATAGTAACTCTATACCAACAGGTACGCAGTTTAACCCACATTCTTGGGAAAGTTATGTCGCACGTCCATCTGCGCAGCTAGCTTATCGTTCTGCGCGTTCTCGCACGCCACGCGTTTCTTTGTTTATCTGACAGGATACTTACCATACACATAGTCTAGCGACATCATCGAGCGTTCAACGACATCACGTGCTTGCTTTATTGAGGTCAGAGCCGGGAGCTTCATTCGATTGTTCGCCTAGTGATGCCGCGTAGACAAACAACTCGATTGTCGACAAATATACAACACATTCCTCGTTTGTGGCAATTCTATAGCGACCAGTGTGCATTCCTGAAAGTTCTGAAGTTTCTTTTGCAATGTTTCTGATTGCCCACACAGTAGACTGCGTTGTCCAAAACCGTCCCGCTGTTTCCTATCTGTGCTGCGTGCCTGTAACAGCATCATAGGTGCAAGCAAGGGCTTCGGCTTATGGCCGACATAACTGTATTGTTCGGGCACATTTTCAAAGTTATGCAAATCATGGCATTTTTGTCTTGCAGTGATGCCTTTGTTTTCATAAAATCGTTAGATTGTGCTACGTAAAGCGGTCACATTTATCTCGCAGCTGATTTTGAGTGACATCATGAACTTTTCTGACTTTATTTGTCTCGAAAAAAAAAAACCTTCCCTTCTCTACTCTTTTTCCGGATCGTCAGGGCAAGTGCATTAGCTAGGAATTCATTCTAAGTGGCGTGTTCTACTACTGCATTAGTCACGTGATCTCGTCAATGCTGTGTTTCATTTCATTCGACAATACTGATCTTGTATATACCACTGTGTCACTCTGATCAAAGTGGCAAGAGTTGTCTGAACTCATGAAAGCTCATTCAGCTTTCGCTAGCATCAATTACTGCCCCATTGTGTGCCGGGTTAGCAGGGAAGTCTGCCAAAGGAACTTTTTTTTTATATTCCTTTGTCCGTTTAAATGTGTGTTCGTATACGTACACATCCAAAATTGAAAAACTGGATGAGGGAAAAGGGAGGTTTGAACACTTCTCGTGGCTACACCAGTGGTCAGGAGGCATACAGAAGAGAGGGAGCAGGCACGAACGGTAACCAGGTGAAGTTAGGTGGTACGTTAGCCAAAGCAAGAGAAAGGGGCGTAGCAGCTTGAACGTTAGAAGAACAGTGATAGTGCGTTTCTTTACGAGAGAGAGAGAAAGAGAGGCAGCTCACAGTATATGTCAATTCTATGCGGTTTAGGCACCACATCACTACTATGCAACCGCCACTCGCGCCAATATTTTGTCTTCAACAATTTTATGAATGCTTTGGTCATCAATATGAGTCGTGAAAAATTGCACAATATGTACAGAGTAAATAAGGCTATTCATAAAATCGCATCTTTGTTTTCTTCAGCAACCTGAACTACAAGCTCCTTTTGGGTGCCCATGCAGTGGTGAGCATTGTGCTATCGGAAAAAACGAGCGTCTTATTCGCACACTCTACCCACCCTACGCACATTCGCCATGTTTTTTTTTTCTAATTTATGGAGCGTTCTTTATCACACTACTGTTCAAATTTATGATCTTACTCAGAGAAATAAACGCAGCACATTGTAACACGAATAAGTGTGAATTGCGCACGGCAGCGCAGAGTGCCGTGCAAACATTAAGTACCTGCAGTCACGCATTCTTGGACGCCCAATAAAAGGAGAAGAATCTGGACGCATAACTAGCCACGCATTCAACTTTTCGAGCAATACGGTCAAAATCTCGTGCGTCTGTTATACCGCTGTTACTTGGGCAACCTCGTAACGACTTTGCACTTCCGAGTGGTTCCGGAGATTGTTTGTTTCATTGCTTTGTTTGCTGATTTTGTTTGTTCGCATTTGGCTTGCTCAGTACTGGTATGTGGTGCAGCATTTCACCCTCTTACTCAGTATTTTCACGATGTTATAAGCTGTATGGGCGAAAAAGTGTGGACAGGAACTACGCTTCTACCACTTCGTCCTGCCTTCTTGGTCATCGCACTTCAATCGGCTTTCCTCAGTTCGGAAAGTTCACCTCATATTAGACAACCAAACAAGCAAACCGAAAGCAGAGCCAACCAAACACTAAAGAAGTGAAGTGTCCGCAGCACTTGCCGGAAATGAAACATTGTGCCACACTCGATAAAGCAGCGCGTTGGAGTAACGAAAACAGCCTTTTTGTGGCTTCTCCTTCGAAAGTTCAGCTGGAATTCAGCGTCCCCGCAATTTCACCGGCTATTTGTTTCATTATCTTTTTTTGAAACTCTAGTTCTTGTCAATGTATAGACGTAAAGATGTACTTAGCACCTGCTGTCGCCTTTTTTGTACAAACAATTTTGCCATTTCTTTTTATCTAACCTTTCGCAAAATTGTTTTTTTAGTATCTCTATTTTTCCATCATTCACCCAACCAAGGCTTTTATTTGTCTCAAAGTCTTTTCCCAACCAAACTCCCGCATTGGTGTTTTATTGCAACTTCTTCTGACTTATTCGAAGAACAGGCAAAATCAAACTCTGCAGCAGGGCCCTCTGTATAGATTGAATAGATGCTCAATGTATTTTACGTTGGCTGGTTGGAACAATTCACAATTCGAATTCAGGAAAACAATCATCTTCTCTTTGAGATAGAGCTACCGTAATTCTTTTCACTTCCTCGCTCCATCAAGCTCTCCTTAATGCATATAACGTTGACACTAATGTTGTCTTGAACTGCGCTGGGTGATTGCGAAAGTGAGCAAAAAATGCGGCTATAGCACTGCTTCAATTTGGCGTATTTAGCTTGACTACACAGTGTGGATAATTTCTCGTGCTTTTCTACTGCCCTATATATTGTACATTACGGAACAATAATAGGGCGGGCCAAAATTTGGGCTGCTTGGTTTGCGGTGAGCTGAGTCACTTGCATTAGTACTGAACAAGACACACACACACACAGATATATATATATATATATATATATATATATATATATATATATATATATATATATATATATATATATATATATATATATATATATATATATATATATATATATATATATATATATATATAAGGGAAAGAAGTGTATACCTAACGGCTCGTTTTTCCGTATTTTAACACAATATTAACGAGATCTAACAGACTGTAATGCCAAGGAATGTACAGGGGAAGTTATTAGAACCAATGGAATGTAAATAAGAAGAAAGAAAAGTGCATGAAGCCCACGGTTGGTTATTCTTTCATCCACTTTTCTTTCTTCTTATTTACATTCCATTGGTTCTAACAACTTCGCCTGTACATTCCTTGGCATTACTGTCTATTAGATCTCATATATATATATATATATATATATATATATATAAATATATATATATATATATATATATATATATATATATATATATATATATATATATATATATATATATATATAGGCACAGCCCTAGTCTAAATCCCTTTATCGCAAGGCAACAACGTCCGAGTACTCGAAGCTTTTCCGTAGAAAACGCCCCGTGACTAAAGTTTTCACCACCGGAACCAGCGTGCGTATTAAATAAAAGTGGGCTGCGTGTCTCTGTGTCTAGAGGAGCCCCCAGTATAAAGGGCGAAGCTCCTAATGGCCTCGGCATGTTGGAGTGTCTGCAGCATTAGACTTCTCAAGTCGGCTGGCATTTTCCAATAAGAAACAGTGGTTCATTGCGGGGTGCCCCGCCACGGTGGTCTAGTGGCTAAGGTACTCGGCTGCTGACCCGCAGGGCGCGGGTTCGAATCCCGGCTGCGGCGGCTGCATTTCCGATGGAGGCGGAAATGTTGTAGGCCCGTGTGCTCAGATTTGGGTGCACGTTAAAGAACCCCAGGTGGTCTAAATTTCCGGAGCCCTCCACTACGGCGTCTCTCATAATCATATAGTGGTTTTGGGACGTTAAACCCCAATTATCAATCAATGGTTCATTGCGGGGTCTTTTGCTCCTCCCCAAGTTTCACGTCATTACAAGCTCTTTTATGCACCCATTTGCGTGTATACTGGGATTCTGTGTGCGCTAAAAACATCTCTTGTTATTTCGACACAGTGACGATTCAATCTTATCTTATCTACATGTAGTTTAAATGCAGTATATTCCCCATTTAGTGGCTTCTGCAAACGTAAAGATATACATTTACGTACGTACTGCGTGAACGTTTAAGTATCGGAAGCTAAACTTTCTGTTTCACCGCAGCATTCACTGTATCGTCTCATCTGGAACTGTTGAATGACTTGTGCATTACGGCAGAACAAGAACGTGGCTAGGGTCGATGACTTGAGGAGAAACGATAACCCCTTTACACCACCGGCGCTAATTACTTCCACTTGTTCCCGCTCTTTCGGCTTCACTGCGCACTAGATCTTAAATTCGCGCTCCAAGACTGTGCACCAAAATTTACAAACGAGGTTGGCGACTTGAAGTCGCCATCAGTCATGCCCGACTTTCGGCTTGGGCAATCAGCGATGAGTACCAGCTGCAGCTCTCGATGTCTGGCCCAAAATGTGCCTGTAGCAGTGCGTCTTGAATGAAATAAAAGACGGAGGAAAAATTGGCCAACTGATTCTTCATAAAAAAACTAACCTGAAAACATGGAAGACACACACGAGGGCACGATAAATAATAGGTATAGTGACGCACAGGTGCGAACATGCATGCATGGTATAGAAAGCAAGAAAGACATGAAAAGTGAGAGGGTAAGGCGAGAAGGTTAACCGGAATCGACGCATCTGCTTGATGAGTCATACCGAAAAATAAGTGTCGAAAAAAAAGAAACAAAAAAGTAAATCTGAGGAGTACGAATTAAATGGTCTGTCCAACAGGCCATCTTTCTGTGCGACGATACTTCAACTCGAAGTTGCAATACTATTCCGCCAGGGGCCGGTCGTTAGGCGGGCCACGGCCATTAGTGGCAGCCTGTGCGTGGTGTAGCTTGAATAGCGGCAGTGTGTGTGTTCGCTGGAGACACGCAGAGATGTGAAAAGGTCACACAGAGTTCATCCAATGGTACAGATCGATAGAGGGCAAACACAAGTACGCAAGGTGTCCGCCACATTAGAGAGGAGGTTTTCTCGAAAGATCTTCCCGAGGAATGTGGTGGTGTCTACGCGCAAGTGGCACAGAAATGTTCGACTAAAGTAGAAATTGAATGCTCCCCACATGAAAAGCTGGTAAACAAAATGGACAGCTGAGGAAAAGCCAGCGATTCAGCGTCTTTCGTATGTGTTTAGGGCATTACATCTCTCTCGTTTTTATGAGTGGCTCTCTCCCTCTTTTGTGAGTGCTCTCTGTCTCATACATGCACCTATCACTCTTATTTGGACTGTTTGTGCTAGCGATAATATTTACTGATAATGGTTACTGATATTTATCGACGCACTTTCCGGGCGGCCGGCAAGCTCGTCGATACAACCTTGCACTGTTCGAGGAAAAAAAGGCAAGGAATGAAATATTATTTTGTGTATTTCCAAAAACCAAGACACGATTGTGGGGCAGGGTGTAGTGTATGGCGCTTGGTTAATTTTGGTCTGCTGGCGCTTCTTGAAGTGCTCATCTTTTGAAACACATCAACAATTTATTACTTTGTTTATGTGGGCTTCATAGCTGGGGATCGAACGTGTGACGTGGACATAAGCTACCAACACCATGTTCCTTGATCTATTCCTGCTTGAGCTTGTTCTTCGCAGTATCATTATTGAGGTCGGGCGAATGACGACTACTGGATCCTTCCTTCCCCAGATCCTTCGTGCCGTAATCTTTAGCAGCGGCATAAACACGTGCGTACACGTCGACACGATGTGGCACACTCACTCACATATATTATGCGCTTGCTGTATACAGAAAGCCATACTGCTTTCATCCATCCTGGGAGTTTGACGCTCTTTTTTTCCTTTCGCAGTTTATCGGTAAGCCACTAATTTCTCACTGAGACCCGGTAAAACATGGACCATTAACCCACACTGAGCAAGTATTTCTTTTTATTTCAGCTTATAAGACAGAACGTAATGGGAAAACACCTTTCTTTTGTAAATTAATTGGCACATTTTTTCCCATATTCTCCCTCTTTATCCAGCATGCGGTTCCTCGCGCGCTGAAGGTATACAAT
Organism: Rhipicephalus microplus; assembly: GCF_043290135.1. Classification (NCBI taxonomy): domain Eukaryota; kingdom Metazoa; phylum Arthropoda; class Arachnida; order Ixodida; family Ixodidae; genus Rhipicephalus; species Rhipicephalus microplus. The sequence continues at coordinate 360,091,929 of NC_134710.1, read as the reverse complement.
ATGTACGAACTCGGGAGCGCTCACTACAATTTTTCTTTCGTTCCACTCTTTATTGCCCTTCCCAATGGCGTAGGGAAGTAGGATGGGTGTATGGTTGGCCTCCCTGCTTTTTCTTTCTTCTCCTTCTAGAGGCGTGGTTTCACTAAGCATTGTTTGGAGGGGCTTGGAAGGAAGCGGTGCTATTTCCTGAGGAAACATAACTACAGCCATGTTTACTACGGCTATTTTGTACACCCTGAGTTCAGTGTAAGAAATAATTCTAGACAATTTCAATTACAGTAGAATTGACACAAGTATATATGAAGGGCACAGGATCCCGTGTTTTTGTTACAACAGTGACACGAGTTTAATGTTTACACAACATTTTTATTTACCTGTACTTTTTTCAATATGTAATATTTAAAAATTTCCTGGGTATTGTCAAAAAATTGCTCATATATTTTGGAACGATGAAAACGTGGGCTACTTCGGAGGACTTCGGGCTAAAAGTACACGAGCCATGCTAATGCGGAGATATTTCATTTTCGAAGGTCTTCGTGGGAAAACTTTCCGGCAATATAATAGAAATGGGCTTGTTAGGAGCGCCTTTTTTCCACCTTATGTACACAGCACGTGCTAGATTGTTCCATCAGAAACTCCCACTTGCTCGACATTCCAGACATACAGTGAGGGCTGAATGAAATAGTTCACTTTATCGGCACGACGCAGTGCCGAACACGAAAAGAAACGAACGGGAAACGTGCGCAGTGATTTTACGCCGTTCTTTGCCAAGCATCGTTTTCTTCACCAGTCCGTCGAATGAAGTTCTTTAAACAATAATGGTAACTTCTCGATTGGATTGTTATTAGCATATTCTTGGCTTGATATGTAACGCCTAGAAATTTGTGTGCTTAATCTGAGACACATTATATTTGTGTATGCTGTTTCCTATGCATACATGGAAAACATAAAGCAGAAACAAAAGTTAGCGAACACATGTCGTATATTAAGAAAACACAATCAACATTTGCTTAAACTTATTTCTATTTTTTATGCGAAGATCTTAGGGGCTCGGCTTTTTGGCGTCTCTTGTCGACATGGTGTGACTTGTAGCCATGATTAATCACAAAGTTCACTTCAGGTGATGACACTTGAGCTGATGACCTTTATGATGATCGCACGGTTCTTCATGAAGTTCAGTTTAGGCGATGACCTCGTCCTATTGTGGCCTGACGATGACGCAAGGTCAACAAATATTGTGCTCCCATCATGAAATAATGATGACATGGTGAGAGGTTTAGGGCATCGACTTGTCGGCGTCTAATGTCGTGATGTGTCATGTTGTCATGGTCCATTGCAAAATATATATGCACCTCAAAAATAGGGTAAATCATGCTACTCGCCACCAGTCCATTAAGAACTAAGAAGGCAACAGTTAGACGAACATATAGCATATGATGCTAGTGCAGCAGAAACACTATTCCCTACAGGCTTTGCTCCTCTCCAGTTTATTTTTGACCGCGCCCCTACGTGTGCGTACATGCATGTAAGTGGTATTCATAGCAACTCGCTCACATCTCCGTATATCATTATTTTGGTTTCTTGCTTCAGTGGGCTTGTTTTCGTTCCTAGCGCACAACACCGAAAGTGGATGGGAATTGTTGACAAGAAAACTAAGTTTAAGGAAGAACGGGGATGTGAAGCTGGTTGCTGCCGGAGTGCCTCCAAGTGGCACCATAGGAACTACAAGTCTGTACCACTCCTATAGATACAGCGCAGCCCACTGAAAGAAAGGCAAGAGTTCGGGCGGGCACTTGGTTGACGAAACCCGATTTGGCTGACCCAAAAGTCACGAAATCAAATTTGTTGCACTAGCAAAGTGTAAGGCTAGTGCATTCTATTTACTCGATTTGATTTACAACTTGATGAAAACAAAAACATTATTAGGAGTATAAAGAAAATTTCGCAAAGATGTTTCAGGATGGTCAGCAACAGTCTTGTTCACCAGCTGTTAAATGGAGGTGTGAAGTCATGGGAAGTAGCTGCGTGAGGGCACAAAATGATTTGTTCTACTAATTGAATACCAAAACTAGAACTTGTGATTACTGTTATAAACGTCCTGGGCCTTGCAAGATTCTGGCAGTGTTCTGTAAACCCTGTGAGGTGTACTTCCTGCACGCGTCGCTTAACCTCCCATGTTTTAGAGGACGTGTTATGTATGCCGCTTTTGCAAGCCACAAGAAATAGCTCTGATATGTGTGGCTTAACATCCCAAAACCACCATATGATTATCAGAGACGCCATAGTGGAGGACTCAGAAATTTCGACCACCTGGCGTTCTTTAACGTGCACCCAAATCTGAGCACACGGGCCTACATTTCCGCCTCAATTGGAAATGCAGCCGCTGCAGCCACTGCAGCCGAGATTTGATGCAGCAACCTGCGGGTGAGCAGCCGAGTACCTTAGCCACTAGACTACCGCGGTGGGGCAACAAATAGCTCTACAGCGCCGCACATTGCAGCCTGTGTTTGTCTACGTTGCTAAAACTAACTGCTGATGATCGGAACTTCCTAGTCTGTTCTGATGTCCCACCCATGATGCCTATTACACATGGCAAACAGTTGAAGTTCGTGAGAGCAGCATATCTGTTTTCGTAAATGCTACAACATATTTAAAACGAGGATGCATTGTTACCTGGGCATCATAGCTGAATCGCTCGAAAAAAAAAGTGCTGAGATAAACGGTTCTCTAATGCACAAATTGATGTGGCATATATATCCTACAAGCACTTTCAGGGCTGCTTTTTGAGATTACGTGCATTTATCTCACTAACTTTGGGGTTATGTGAAGCGTGCTTTAGAATGCATGACTCCATGCATGTGATGGTCGTTGCCGTTAGGGGTATACGGCGCTGAATGGTATGCGCTGAAGCATCGGAGGTGTTCGACTTCCGGATACATTTAGTTGTCTCTTAATCAGCGCTAAACGGATCAGTTATGCTTGGACTTATAGCAATTAGTTGTGATGCAAGAAATCGAGTGTCTTATTTTAAACCATATATTTGTGTCCGCACTGAAGGATTACTCCTGTTAATCTGCAGTTTTACGAAAGGAAATGTACAAAAGCCCTGGTTTTACTTCTGAGTTTTGCTTGCTCAGAAGAGTGAGTTGTTCGTCATTTCTGTCCGCGTCTTCATTATATATATATATATATTATAGCTTAGTCATAATACGCTGCTGGGTTTTTAATCTATCATCTGCATAAAAATGTCATTTTGTTTGCGGTTATTATTATTAGAGCTAAGTTTCATCTTTGTATACTACAGTTGCTAACTTTGCTCCTTATATCATACATCTAACAGCTACATAGTTATGAAAAGGCAAATTATCGAAGTAGTAACCGCGAAGTTCTCAACGTTGCATTGATTGGGATGGCTCTGATCATGAGTGATCGCTGATGTGGCTTGACACTTCGGCCTTAGATATCATTTAGACGTTACGTATTTTTTCGTATTATTTTTAGCTTTCCTTCCAGTTACAAAATTTATCTCTATCAGGCGACGTTTGACGAACGGAAGCACTACGTGCACAACAGGGGAAAATGTTGCGGTTCAATTTCATAGCGTGGTATTCTTTAACAATCACTCAATGTTGCGCAATTCATGGTTTTTATTGCACTGTGCGGAATCCTTCTCGTTCTTAACAGTGGCGTAGCCGTTGCGCTGCGTCTAAGTGTAGCTGGATTGATGGACGGAGGAATAAATAAACTTCACTGGATCCTTCGGAACGCACTCGTGACATTTTAAAACTGAGCCATTACTTCTTTCATCTCGGCAGCTCGCGATACGTGGTCGCGGTATCCGTCAAGTATTTTTTCGCATATTTATACTTCTTGAATTCTTCTTGAGAATCAAGGTAACTACTTTTAACACTAAAAATCTGCGAGCTTGAAAATCTTGGCAAATATGCACGCTTTATCGTACTTACCACAATACCCCAATAGCAAGCCTACCACATTCTTCTTGCTGGCGACGTGTTTTCATCCACCGGCATAGGCACACCATTAGGTGCATTAATGTGGAGCATAAAAAAACTTCATGTATCTTCCAGAGTATTCCTGAGCAATCAGCATTAAGTGGCAAGCTTTATATATGCACAACCATTCACCACTCTATAAGAAAAGGAGTTTCCTACAGTCTATACCTTGAAACGATCTTGAGCAACAGAGGTCGCGTAGAATTCGAGGAGAATTTTGAATGTATCATATTAACCCTGTTCGCGCATTTGTGCAGATGTTAACGTGGTGCGTGTTTTTAACATGTTGAAATCCATGGCAATTCACAAGTTTTATCACACCAGGTAGGCATCGTAGCTGAAGTGTTAGAGAGTATTTTAAGATTATAATGTTTTTTTAACCTCTCGCGAAATGTGCGATTTTTGGCGTGGGTAACGATTTACCTGCACAAACGCAACCTGAAAACTTCTATTGTTCTATAGAGGGTTCACATTATTATCAATTTACATTTGGAAGTGTTCTTAACGGCTTCTTCGAGCGCTAAATGCGGAGTCTTTTAAAGGGCCAGGCATTCGTACGCTGTCGTGTGCTGTCGTAGTCGCTTAGCGCAATGCAAGAACCACACGGCATTGCCAGCGCATGCCCGTGCCAAAGAGAACTATGCTTCTTCGAGCAACTTGATGACAAGACCTATGATATATATATATATATATATATATATATATATATATATATATATATATATATATATATATATATATATATATATATATATATATATATATATATATATATATATATATATATATATATATATATATATATATATATATATATATATCTGCGTGACTCGCGTTTTCGAAGAGATTGTCTCGAGTGACGAAGGCTTGCACTCTTGTCGCAGCAGACGTAAGAATACCTTATAAGAGGCCTACCTCTGCAGAGAGCACGTACACAATGGACTGTCTCGTGTGCCTGTGCCTCCCATCTTGAGAATAAAACGAAAACGAGAGAAAAATCTCCAACGTGACTATAAAGTGCTCGAGTGGTTTCATAAAGTACTCCTTTCTCTTTTTTAGATTCCCTCCGTTTCTTTACTCAACCAGCTTTTAGGGCGCTTGCGGTTCGGGGAGAATAGCTTTCAAGGAACCGCAGTCGCATCAGCTGTTGAAAGCGGTGCGCTTAAAGAGGCACGCATTTTTTTCCCCTCTCTTCTAACATGCACCGATTTTCAAACGCGACCCGGCGCATCCAAGTTGTCAAAAAAATAGGGGGGGGGGGGGGGGAGAAATCGAAAGGAAGAAATGCGATCACAAGCTTAGCTCCCGGCGGGGGCGTTGCACTGCTTCGGTCTGAAAAAAAGATGACGCTGAGTTTCAGAGAAAGTCCGCGTCAACTCATGGCTTTGCTCAGCCGGCACCGGCAAAAATGAAAGGGTTTGAATGTAAATTGCAGAATGCATATATATATATATATATATATATATATATATATATATATATATATATATATATATATATATATATATATATATATATATATATATATATATATATATATATATATATATATATATATATATATATATATATTAGTGAAGGTTAAATAAACAGCGATCGTTCTCGAACTCATACTTGGTGAGAGGAAGAAAATGACGAAGAGAAAAACAAGGCGGAATAAAAACAGCCGGCCAACCATACGGACGTTGTGTCTTATTTTGCTGCGCTAACAGTATATATTTATAAATGATATCCCAGAACTAAGAATGAAGCAATATGCCTCAAATGTTGAATCAGCCACGCCGAGCATTCTTTTCCACTGCAAAGTACTGGTGTGAAATATGCCCGTAAAATTGTTATCTGCACTAAATTGAACATTCAAATAGAACCACAGAATCCCGAAACAATACACACAAAGAATACGCCACACACTCATGCATTTCAGGCCACTCGATATTTTCCGTGAGCCCATTCTGCTACATTGTGCCTTGTTTCTAAGTTCATCACTTAAAACGTTTGTCTTATAAACACAGCGGTCGCATTTCCTGCGTGCTTGACTTCCTCAGTTTAATATTTTACTAATAGGGAACTTCACCTTCAAGAATCAGTGTATCAAAGAGTAGATTTCTTCGAAAAGTCATTTATATAGAGGACAAAAATGCTTCTCTTGATTTCTGCGCTGATGTCAATTACAAAAAGCCTAATAATTAGCTTTCTTTAGTCATTTCATTGTAACATTAGGTGCGGAATAGTACCACCAGCTCGACGTACATTTCGTACGCGGCGACAACGATTGCTTCAGTATCATGGCAGCCTTTCTTTACAAAGAATGCAAATATCCAGAACAACACCTTCTACATGGAAGCCTAGTCCTAGAAGAATCTCCCAAATTAGAAGTTCTATAAAAGAGAAATAGAAATCCAGCTGCTTCTAGCATGACACCGCAAAGAATAGCATACCAGTGTCGCAGCTAACCAAGCTGCTCTGTGAGCGATAATTCGCCCTTGTAGAGGTATTGAGCCTTCGAAATCGCATGCATATATAACTGGAAGGCTCACACGACACAAGTACATTCTGTTTATGGAAGTTCGTATCACCCAAAATGGCAGATGTTGCCTTCACCCAACATATATGCTACGATTACCGCTAATTTAGTGCGTTATATATGCTCAGGCCACCGCCGCAGAAATGAATGTTTTATACTCGTACACGACTGCCCCAAGAGCGCCACTAACAGGGGAAGGAGTCACTGTGTCGCTACTTTCTCGGCGCCAAGCAGCATCAGGACGTGCGTGGGAAGCACCGGGCGGTTGTTTCGCCTCGGGGATCTTTGAATATCGCCGCAAGCGTGGGCGCAGTGGAGCATACTGTCCCTTCGGTAGAGTAGCGTGTACACTCTAAAGCCGAATGCCAATACCGCAGGCACCATTTACATTGCTTGGAAGTGGGCCATACAGTGACAGCAGAGTCAGTTCACTTGCAAAGCTTCATGGCATGTCCTACCTATCACTGTCATCGGGAGAATGGATAAAACACCCTGTGGTGAAAATAGCAATATAGTTAGAGGCGGATTTACGGCCTCACAATGCTGAAGGTGTGATAAAGGGTGCTGAGCCGGAGGCACGGCTTACTGCACAAGCGCCGCCCAAGTGCACAAGAATCGCGAGAGTGGAGAAGCAGTCGCAAGCCTTAATGGGTAATATCCGAGACCTCAAGTACGGTCCGCGTTACGCTACCTAAGTCATGCGTTGTCCGAACCGCAGCCTGCTAGCTCGTGTCTCCTAATTGAATTGCGCCAGAAGTCGCCAATTACTCAGACCTACCGGTATGACTAATGAAGCAGCCAAGAGGCTTAGCGAATAACGTATGATACTCTTCAGCGCAATTATCGGGTCGTTGGCTCGGCATTCATTATTACACAGCTTGTGCACGCTTAAAACTGCCGCGAGTTCGAGGACGTATTCGAGTGGTTTGGTGTATAGCCTCTAAAACATGCACGTGTGCATAAGTTCGGGCATACACCGAAACACGGCATCCGTCTAGCCGAGCTGCCTTGTTGTCGGCGTATTTTCACGGTTAAGGTTCTGTTTCGAGACCAAATTTCCATACTCTGCCTGCCGAACAAAACCACCATACACCACCCCTTGTATGCTGCACTGTCGGAAACAGGTAATGAAACGGTTCTTTTCTGTGTGGTTAGTGATTCGTTGTCCTAGTGGCTGCTAGCACTGATGTAAAACTCACGTTCACGGTTTGTGCTGGTTCACAGGGACAGAGATTCTTCGGGGCCTAAACAGTTTCTCTTGACTTTGGTCGTAAGAACATTATTATATGCGTAGAGGAGGCACACGATAATAATACCTGTTCTATAATTATTGATAAGAGTAGAATCAGAGCACGACAAAGTGTAATGTCCCTTAAATGTAGAACTCGCTTCGACCTGCAGAAATATATTCCTTTAAAAAAAACTGCACTAGAAACTTGCTGATAATGATGGTCAACGTTTCTCAAATTGTACTTTGAAGAAATATATTCAACAGTAATTAGGCTTTGCTATACGTCACTTGTTATTAAAGTGATGGCAAAAAATTACGTATAGCATCAATAAATAACAAATGAATGAAATTCTTATTAGCTAGGTTACAATTCTGTTACAACTGATTTTCGAGATAAAAAGAAGTGGCATCCTCTGAATGTATTGCTACAACGCGCTGTCAGAGATAAAGAGGAAGACAGCAAAGACGGAACTCAACGCTCCCTGATATCCACGTGAAAAAAAAATAAGTAAAAGGGCTGTTTTTTACTACGATTTTAATAGTAAAAATAATTCTTAAGCACGTTTAGTTGTAGTCAACAAAATTACTATTCTGTCTGGTCTGAATGCGAGAACAACACTTATTGAACTTTTATTGTTTTACGCACATTATTTTCCATAAATATTCAATGTTTGAAATGTCACTCATGTATTCAGTTCTTGGCCGATCTCCCGGAGTGGGTATGAACCATATTTAGGTGTCATCATCATCCTAATCATCATAGTCATCCTAACCATCATCATCATCATCATCCGTGTGGAATTTGTTCTGACTTGCGTGCCTGACGTTATTTTCTGAAAGTATATTCTGCAACGGCTTTTCTCCCCTGAACACTTTGGTGGAGAGTGCGGATTCTTTTAGCCTTAGCCTTCACGACGATTCTCTATATCGGACGCTGCTTGGCTGCCCCTGCTATGGCTAGTCAAGACGAAAACGAGGATTCTTCGGAGGAAACGTCACCAACTGTGCCTCGGCCAGCCGGTCGGAACAAACCGCCTCTAGCCTCACCGTCGTCTGACTCAACCACCCGACTCAGGCACCTCTTCCGGCAATGAAAACACTGATTCTGAAGATTGACTTCAGCTCTATGAAAGGGTGGGTGCACTGTATAACTGGTACTCGACGCTCATGCTGGCGAACATCCTCTTTTACCTTGAAGGCACAGCCAAAGTTTGGTATTGTAATCACGAGTAAGAGATAACAAGCTGGGACATTTGCAAGCACAAATTCATTGATCTATCTGGCAAGCCCATTGGGCGACGTCGAGCTGCACAGAACGAACTCGCGTGCCGACTCCAGACCTGCACCAAGTCATACTTGACTTATATTCAATATGTGCTCTCGCTATGCCACAAGGTTGACAACAAGATGCCAGAACCGGATATGGTGGCGTATATTCTCAAGAGAATTGCAGATGAGGCCTTTACTTTTTTCTGTATTCAGAAACTCTACGAGAGTGAACGACGTCATTAGCGAATGTCGGCATATTGAAGAAGCGAAAAGTCGTCCCATTAAAATTCAACAAGGTCGCAAAAAAAAAAAACGTGTACACCCTGTCACGCATAGATGACGCCCTTCACTCTCTCAGTGGTGCAAAGTATTTCTCTTCAATAGACCTCCGTTCAGGGTACTCCGTTCATGTCATCAAGATTGCACTTGATGACATGGGCCCTGAAAAAACCACAATTATAACACCTGACGGCCTTTTTTTCAACTTAAAGTGATGCCATTTGGGTTATGCAACGCCCCAGCTACATTCGAACAAATGATGGACGCTCAACTGCATGGTTTCAAGTGGTTAATATGCTTACGCTACCTTGATGACGTATATATCCTTTCGCCGACATTTGGGACACACCTCGAGTGCCTCTCGAAAGTTTGTTTTCCGAAAGGCAGGGCTTCCACTCAACTCGTCGAAGTGTGACTTCAGCCGTCGGCAGCATACTGTCCTCGGTCATCCTGTCGATTCTTCTGGTGTTCGACCTGATCCCGACAAAGTGCACGCAGTCAAGGATTTCCCTTTTACGACGTGCGCGAATGATGTTCGAAGCTTTTTAGGCCTCTGCTCCTACTTTCGAAGATTTGTGTGCAATTTTTGCTGACATTGCACGCCCTCTAACAGACCTACTGAAGAAACATGTGGTTTTTATCAGGGGTACCCAACAAGCCACTGCATTCGCTGAACTTATACATGTGCCTCACGTCACCGCCGATTCTTGGCCACTTCGATCTTTCCGCTCCAACAGGACTGCGCACCGACGCCAGCGGCCAAGGCATTGCCGCTGTTTTGGTTCATCTACATGGTACTGACCTTGTCATTGCATACGCTAGTCACCTTCTATCACCCGCGGAGCGAAATCATTCCACCACTTAACGCAAATGTCTCGCTCTCGTTTGGACCGTGGGCAAAGTTCGCCAATACTTGTATGGATGGTCATTCATTGTTATCACGAACGACCACTTCTTATGCTGGCTGTCATCGTTGAAAGACCATACCAGCCGGCTGGGATGGTAGGCCTGGCGGCGACAAGAGTACTGATTTACCGTCCCCTATGAGACGGGGCGCCCACACGAGGATGCTGATTGCTTGTTTCGTCACCAAGTAGATCCACCTGATCTTCCTGAGAAGGTCTTGTCCACGTGAGTGCTGGTGCTTTCAGCATTGGCAAACATCCGAGATGAGCAACGACGTGATGCTGCCTTGAGAGATCATCAACCAGCTGAGTAACCCCACTACTCCTCCATTGCTCCGTATGTTCGTGCTTCATGATGGCGTTCTATACCATTACAACATGCGTCCTGATGGTCCTAACTTGCTGCTGGTCATACCTACCCACATGCGTCAGACTGTTCTCGCGCACTTGCATGACATTCAACTGGTCACCTGAACGTCTCAAGGACTACAGACGGTGTTCGACGTCACTTCTTCTGGCCCGATATTTACGGCTTCGTTTTTCGTTACATTGCTTCGTGCAAATTGTGTAAGCAACGCGAGACACCAACCACTATTCAAATCTGAACGCAAAACAACTCGGCATATTTTAGAGGCTTAAATCTAGTTCCTTTCCTTTGTTCACAATTTTATTTTTATTTCGTCTACTCAAGCATCGTACAATTTATGGGAATGCCCCAACGGAGTGTGCGTGTGGAACAAGATCACGTTTTGTTTGTTTTTTTGCTCATGCGTATGCTACAATTTTACGTTGCAATTTTTTCATAGTTTAGGCTCCCAGATTGACCAAACTTTCATGCGTGTAAAATTTTGAAGAACAATAAATAAGTGCGGTGAGTATTCCTAATGATAATGGGTCTGTGCAAAGAATGATATGCACAGTAAATACTTTTCAATGGTAATAGGTAATTAGGCAACACTTAGCAAACACTAATTAGGTATAGCTCATATTTCCCATTTACGGAGTTAAGTCAAACGTTCCTGAAGTGAAGCATAAAATCAAAGCTATCAGTATTATATGCGTTTGTGAGTGAGATCTCCGCGTCATATATCTACATAAATGGCAGTTAAAAATAGTCTGGCTATGAGGACGTTCCAGCAAAAACTACGCTGACATTATATGAAGTGAAATCGGTGAAAGAGAAAGTACGTGCATATATTACGCCTATATTAGTGCATTTGAGACTATGTGGCGGCCTTTTATCCTGCCATTTATCTGATAACTTATTCTGCCACCGTGTTTCAGTCCATAAAACTTTTTAATGGACTTCTAAAGTGCTTCTCACAGCTTCGTCTGCTTTTCATATTGTTACGTGAAGGAGACTGACTCAGAGGGGTAGTCACCGATGTATTTACAGCCGGTTATAGGCGAGCAGCGCCAGACACACAGATTAGCTCGCGCTAGTCTATCTGCTTTATCTTCTTCAACTCCATGCACTGGCACGTAGCATGACCCCCGGCGTCGGAGGCACCGTCCCGGTGCTTTAAAGATCGTTCTCTGACGCATTATTGCAGGGCTTGATCCGCGAGACGTGTACGATATCACTGGGCCGCATAGTGGATGATGATGGCCAGATGGGGCTGATCTCGTAGGTGACAGGTGTTACTTGACGCAATATATGGTAGGGTCCCGTGTAATGAGGCAGAAGTTTTTCGGATAACCCAGCCAACGATGAGGGGACCAGAGTAAAACGAGGGTACTGGGAGCGAAATGTACGTCTCTATGTACCACATCGTACCAACGGCATTGGTTGGTTTGCGACGCCATCAGCCGAGCGCGAGCGAGCTGACGGGCATGATCGGCTCGCGCAATCGCGTCGCGGGCATACTCGATGGTGGACGAGCTGTGAGCTGAGATGACTGTGTTCAGTGCTAAAGTCGGCTCTCTTCCGTACAATAAGTAGAAAGGCGAAAAACCCGTTGTGTCGTGACGGGATGAATTATACGCGAAAGTTGCGTAGGGCAAGGCAAGGTCCCAGTCTCGGTGGTCGGGCGACACGTACATAGCGAGCATATTTGTTAAAGTGCGGTTAAATCGTTCTGTGAGGCCGTTTGTTTGAGGGCGGTAAGCGGTTGTCAGTGTGTGTTGCGTGGAACAAGAACGCAGAATGTCGGCGATGACTTGAGATAGAAATGTACGGCCACGTTCTGTGAGAAGCTGTCTCGGAGCACCGTGAATCAATATAACGTCCCGTAACAAGAAGTCAGCGACGTCGGGTTGCACAGCAGGTCGGTAGAGCTCGCGTAGTAGCGTAGCGTGTAGCGTAGTCTGTAATAACGGCTATCCATTTGTTTCCCAATGTTGATGTGGGAAAAGGACCAAGCAGGTCTAACCCAACACGGTAAAATGGTTCCGCGGGTATGTCAATTGGTTGAAGATGGCCAGCGGGTAGCAGTCACGGTGTTTTACGACATTGGCATAGGTCACACGTGGCGACGTATCGGCGTACCGAACGAGCAAGGCCTGGCCAGAAAAAACGGTGCCGGACGCGCTCGTACGTGCGGGATACGCCAAGGTGTCCAGCCGTGGGAGCGTCGTGAAGTTCGGTGAGAACACAGCGGCGCAAATGCTTAGGCACAGCAATGAGAAGGTTGGGCCCGTCTGGTCGGAAATTGCGACGCTATAGCACACCCTTTTGAATGACAAAGTAGCGGACGGAAGCATCATTTGTGGAGGATTCCATGCGGCTGATGATGTCAAGCAGCTATGGATCACGCTTCTGTTCTTCCCCAATAATAAGGAAGTCGGACACTGACAACATACTTTGAGTTAAATCCAACATGAACTGATGTGGTACAGTAACCCAATCCTTAGATGTATATTTTCGTACCATCAGTTATACATTACATTTTACATTTCATTGAGGTTGTTATGACCATATTTCAAGAAATGCACAACACTGATTAGACCCATAGCCATAGGCTAGTAAGGGGTCTAACGAGAGAAAGTATACAAGCAGAATACAATTTGTGTATAAGAAAGAAATCAAAACATCAAAAAAAACGTTGATTTTTCAACAAACGAACAAAAATACAAGAAGATACACATTGTTGCACTTTGTTCATAAATAATGAAATAATCAAGTAGAGATAAAACATCAAACTATGTGTAAGGCTTAGTACATGGTCATTACTATTGATCTACATGTAGCAAATATTTTTTGAGTGCGCTCGAGAAAACCCTAGAATCTTTAATTTGAAGTGGTATGTTATTCCACACTTTAGCTCCTACGAACTGTAGTAAGCGTTCAATACACACGTTTTTAGTGGGTGGAAGATTAAAATTCCGCAATGTCATGCATCTAGTGACGCGGGACAAAGAAGAAAAGATAGATACATCGAAAGGTACACTGCGTGCAATAACATTGTTGATGATGACTGCGGTTTTATGCTGCCGTATGTAATCAAAAGGTAGAATATCCAATTTGTGAAACAAAGACTCACTGGGTTCATTATATGCCGCATAATCTATAATTCTAAGTGCACGCTTTTGTAATATCCGGATAGGATCAAGGTAAGTTTTAAAGGTCCATCCCCATGAGTCTAAGCAGTATGGTAGATGACTATGAACAAACGAAAAATAAAGGACTATGAGAATATTTCTGCTAAAATAATTTCTAGCAGCCAGTAGCATACTGCAGCCAGATGCTAGCTTAGTACAAACAGAGTTAATTTGTTTTTTCCAGTGTAATTGGCTGTCAAACACTACACCAAGATATTTAAATTCATTTACATGCTCAAGTTGGCAGTTGTTCATTTTAAGTCGAAATGACTCACAGTTTACATTTCGGTAACGGGAGTGAAAAATGGTGTATTTGGTTTTCTTTGTATTGAGTGTTAATTTGTTCACTGTAAACCACCTAAAAATATTTTCTAGTTCTTCATTAACTCTACATTCTAGATCGGCTATGTTATCGGCGGTAACTATTAAAGCTTTGTCATCAGCGTACATTAACAACTCGGCCGATTTGAGTATGCATGGCAGATCATTTACGTATAGTGAGAATACTAGTGGCCCCAGGACGGACCCCTGAGGTACCCCTGTCTTTATGTTTAATAATGACGACGTAAGATCTTGCATGTTGACCATTTGATGACGTCCATCAATGTAGTTAGAAAGGAGCCTAAAAACTTTACCGCGGAATCCATAGTGTTTTAATTTCATAAGCAAAATGTTATGGTTGACGGTATCGAATGCCTTTTTTCGATACCGTCGAATGCCCTTTTTCGATACAGTTTCGTACCATCAAAGATGCCGCAAAATGAGGTGGCCTCAACACCGCATCAAAGTTAAAGCTGCTGAAGAAGGTGCCACGCAAAACGGCATCAGCCTGCGCAGTGTACAGGAAAGAAGACGCATGATAAACTGGGTTAAAAGATAGTGGTTAACGGTGTTAGAATAAAAAGTAAAAAAATAAAAGAACGAGAACACGAAAGAGAACAGAAAAACACTGCTGTTTTTTGTTATAGTTTGGTGCGTGTGCGTCTGTGTACGTGCGTGCGTGTGTGTGCGTGCGTGCGTGTGTGTGTGTGTGCGTGTGCGTGCGTGCGTGTGCGCGCGCTGTTACACTGGAAAGCAGTGGAAGTTTGGGTGCTGCGGAAGTAAACATTCTCGCCTTACAGATTAATTTCAGGAGACCGTGACAGTCTATCAGAGTTTGGGGAAACTTCGGTGAAACCCCGCTAATTGATTGCGTTAGCGAAGGCAGCGGTGTCGGATGTTGCTTCCGAGCACTCGGTCTGATTGCAGTTCTTTTGAGGGGAATCAACGTTTTGCGCGTTGAAAGCACTTGATGGTGCTGGACTTCTATTTAAAGGGAAATACTTTGCGGGGGTGTCGTCAACTGCTGCAGTGCTGCTTCTCTTTCAAGTAAATTGTTGTCCCTTCACAAATTTTATTTTTCTTTGGAGGTAGATGGCAACGCAGGGGCATTATGATGTGGCCGTCGTTTATAATGCTCTCATGGTTTCCTCACGGCTATTCACCACATATACTCTCTCTTCCTTAACACTTTTAAAGTCTTCCTTCACCACATCTGGTGATGGATCAAAGAAATTTGCTAAAAACTATCTTTAAATGAATTTTGAAAGACACAGAGATAAATGAAGCAGATGGAAGGAAAATAAGTTGGAAAGTTGAGAGCACGCTACACACAAACGCTTGGGCTAACATGGCTTTTCATTTTTCCATCCTTCGATACATTGGTATCGCAAAGTTGTAGAGCGTTTTTATACATTATAAAACATACCTTATCTAGAATGTTTTTTTCAACAAATAATTTTATAAAATATAGATTCATTGCTTAACCGGAGTTTTCTACAGAAGGTGCCACTCATTCATGGGAATCGCTTCCCTAATACAGTTTCCAAAACACCTATACATTGCGGAAGGACTTGTGTGGGAGAATTATGTCGCGCATAACGTGTAAACTTTGAACCCATACTTTGCAACTAACAAATAAACAATGTGTTTTTATAATAATAATAGGTTACATCACTTTCTTCTATAATTAAATTATGTTATTATTACAGAAATCGCGAAAGACCGGTGCTATATTGGGCTACGTTAGTGAAGTGACATAAGAAGAAAAATCCTGGATCCGCAAACAAAATAGGCGGTTTACATACAATGCTGTTTAGACCACACGGCTGATATCGCATCCAAAATGCTGTCGACCAAAACAAAATAAAACTGTTTGCATAAATGATTTTTGAGAGACATAGAAACAAAGAAGATGGTGATATATATATATCTATCTCTCTCTCTCTCTCTATATATATATATATATATATATAAATAGATAGATAGATAAATAAATATATATATATATATATATATATATATATATAAATATATATATATATATATATATATATATATATATATATATATATATATATATATATATATATATATTTTTTTTCTGGGTGGAAATGTATACGTATTTTCGTCATTCAATAGAGTCATTCGCATGATTGCATAATTAAGAATGCTAGAATTTGTCTGCATAAATAAGAAGCGCTGACTCAGCCTTTACAAAACTTACTATAGCAATTACATTGTGTATCTAATGTCTGGATGTGATAACTTGGCTGATTCTATTTTCAGGTTACGTCGAATGCTTTGTTTTTGTGAGGAAGGTAGGTGTTCACATACCCCCTAATCGTCTATATTGAAACCATATTAAAGTAATACTCTGAGCAAGGCAGCCTGAGCCCTAGGCTTGAACTAGCCTATGGATAAGTTCCCCGCGTGTGTAGAAAACATGCGGTATTGTGGAGCTTAATCTTGCGTCAGAAGCACGTCATCTATGATAAAGGACGTTCTGTTTTCAGTATGAAGTATTTTTACGGTTACTGACCATCTGGGCTTGGTTCGGTGAGCAAGAAAAAAAAATAAAGAGTGTGAAAGAGCCAGAATTGGCTAAATATGCCCCGGCCACGGCACTGGCTAATGAACAAAATGAGTCAACAGGTAGATTTTATTCGGATGGACGACCTTAGATAAGAGAATAAAACTGAAACTTCATGCTGGGTTCCATGGCACGGTATATGAAGTGGCCTACGAGCAAAATGACTCAGCACCACGTTTAAACTCTGGAATCAGCAGAAGATAGACTCAGTTGAGTAGGTGCTAATTAATTTCTAAAAACCTATAGCACCAATCACACGACAATACCAACAAACCCGCTTTCTGTACTAAATTCGAAAAAAACAAACAGCAAAATACAAGTGGCACAAAAGCGGTAAAAGAAACTTTAATTAATTTATTGTATAACTGAAGCAAAGTTAAACGAGGAAGCTTTTGACTCAAGATATCAGATTAAAACGTATTGCTAGTTACCCGCGAAGAATAAAGATCATATACGACAATATCAGAGAGAGTATAGAGAGGACCACTTCTCTAATTAACACCGAAGCTTCATCTCGTCATTTAGTTGAGATACCGTCAACAAAGCTTCACTACATCGTCACGCCCACATTGTGTTGTTGTAATGGTTGAAGTCTTTATTAGTGCTATGCAATTTGCAAAATGTGAAGGTCACCTTGCCGGGTGCGGCAATATTTAGTTCGATGAAAAGGAGAACAAACGAAAAATCATGGAGGAAATACTAGATTATTTACTTCAACATGAAATGATGTTGCTCTCCGGTAAATTGATTACTGTAAATTCCAATGCGAAAAAGTAATGTTAGCACTCATCTCACAATGATTGTCTACATAAAATCTTGAGAATTCGCATGTATGCCAGATAATTTAAGTTTGTCTAAGCAGTGAACAGCCAACAAGTACCATCTTTCCTGGTCAGGATTTTTTCTTAAAGAGGCAGGCACCCTGAATTCTACCTGGCCATCCGGTCGCACACATTCACAATATCTTCCGCGTGACAGCAATTAGGTGTACCCCCGGTATTGTGTTTCAACGCTGTCCCCTTATCGTGAATAAATATTCGAGTAAACTGTGCACAATGTCACCTATATACAACAATTTATATCTTACAGAAATACCAGAAAGTTTGATATACTCTTCAGGTTAAATCAGCGACGTGACTTTATAGGTATACGGCGCGATACAACAGCGTTTACAACAAAAAATTCTTTTTTTCACCATGACAGTTCGTGAACTTCGGCAAATAATGCGAGCACCTATGTATACGATGGAATGCAAATTATCGTAGAAGAGCGTTTCCTGTATACACATGTTATTAGGAGTGCACTCGCCGTGGCGCACCAATTTCTCTCAGCACGATGCCTATATTCACATAGGCACGAGGGTCGTGGAGAAATCGGGCACATCTGATTTTTTATAAATTGTTTATTTTTTGCCCTATATATATGTAGCAAAATATTCATTTCGATATGCGTGTTGTTAACTCCAATAATGCTTTAATGATGTCAAAATCAATTTCATAAGGAATAAAGAATCCGCTTTGTTTTATTCTTTGCCCTTTTACCAGAAAGAGAAAACGCGATGTGATATCTTCTATGCGCATGGCGGTGTATTGAAATAGTTCATCACGTTTATACCAACTTATATCAACCAATCGTTCTCTTATTTCTATTTGCAAATTCGACCTTAATATTTTGAATCGCAGAACTTTTTTCTTTATTGTTAGTGATATACTCAGGTCACTCAAACCCTCCACTGTTGTTGTAAATATTTCGGCTTACGTTTGTGGTTCAGGAATGCCATCAAGTGGGCAGAGATAAACTAATTGAGAACATGCACGAAAAATAAATAATGCAGAATCCAAGGTGAACATCTGGACTAATTGTGTTCTATAAAATACTTTCTCTATCCACCAAACAGCCAGAATGTACCAAATCCTTTTAAGCGACTTCTCTGTGTTCATTTCGCACGCGCATATGGCGCCCCAAGGGAATGCTCTCATAAAACACGAAAGATTAAAGGACCTGTTTGGAATAAAAATGCCGTAAAATATTGCCATATATATTGTACATCCTTGGATATTTTTCTGTGTTGCCAGGATGAATGCATGTTCTTCTTCACACTCTTCCATCTTCCTGAATTCGTCCTAGCAAGCTCGTGAGCTTCTTTTTCTTTCGTAAGCGTTTGGCTACAGAAGAAGGTGACCCCGAAAGAGTGGTGGTGTTGTGCTGCTTGTTCGCTTTCCCACGCAATGCCTTTCTACAAAAGGCGTCATGCAGAGACGCCTGCCGGGAAACGATGCTGCTATTGAGTGGCATGTGGGTGCGGTCATATATAGCATGGGCTACACCCGTATATCTTGAAGCTTTAAGGGCTTCTACTAACTAATGAGTACTGGTAATCACAGCTAGATGCTATCTGTATAACCAGTACTCGTTTAACGTTTCCATCAACGACGCCTGCTCAAACCCACCCTCTCCGCCCCCTATACCCAAGGCACATTGTTAGTGCCTCAGCCATAGTTGGTGCCGCACTTCTCTAAGGAAGAGGAAGTTCCCAATTTTCTGGAACTATACGCACAACATGTAGGCCTAACCAACCGACGAATAAAATTTATAGTTCAACGACATAAAGTGAAAAATAGGCGGTGAAAAACATGCTGGCGTAAACTTGACGAAGCTTTATTTGTGGTAGCCAACAACCTTCCGTCTGTTCGTCTGGACGCTCGGACGGACGCTTCGCCCCACTCATCATCATTCCCTCCGTGAATATGTTGTGACTTTTCTTATATACAACCAATCTTTCAGTAAATTAGAGAAATTACTCCACTCACAGATTAAAATGTGGAACTTGACGACTAAGTAATGCACGTACTTTACGTTTACGGCAACGACAGCTTGTGTGATATGTACGTAATTTTATCTCGAATGCTTATGTGAGAATCAACGTTACCTTTAGTGGCCAGATTTGCAGTTGCTTCACGTGAGTATCGTGAGCAACCATTTATAGCAGTCGTTAAACCAAAAAAATAAAGGATGTCATGCTTCAATCTCTGAATTTGCGCTTAACCTGTCTTGCTTTACCTTGAGTGCACAACAGCTAGATATATTCTGCTGGTTCAACATAATGTCGCTACTGTATACAATGTGCTCCAATACGCTCTTTTCTCATTTTGTAATGTCAAAAATATGTAAAAACTGCGAGCATGGCTAGCTGGTGCCAACAAGAAGTATAAAGGTTTCAGCTGCTTCTATAACATTTCTATGAAGGGAGCGTGCACTTTACCGAAATTTGCCGCTTAATTTGAAAAGAGCATAAGTTGCCGCTCACGTATACATTCATCTTCCCCTTTGTTAGTGTGTTTTATTGTATCAGAAGTGCAATATAGTTGGTTCTTTTTCTTTTTTGTACTATGCGTTGGAATGCGTGAGAGTGGCCGCGCTATAAATGTGGGTGGTCGTCGTTCTGATAAAATGCCCGTCTATAAGCGCCAGTGTATATATAATGAGCATGCATTTAAGAGTAGGAAGACGACATACTCCGTACAGCTTTAAATACTTTCCACAAGCGTTTCATATATTTTCTCAGACAAGACTTATAATTGCGTCGGGGTGCATTCCACAACATTCGATATCTCATTCCCTGGCATACGAGCTACGAAGGAAGCATAATCAGCATGGCCGAAATACAGACTGTATGTTTTTGTTTTGTCTTTCCCTCAATAAGCGACCGTAGAGCTTGGTGCTGTAGCAGATACAAGCAGAGTCATTAATAATGGCTCGCACGCAGACAGCCACGCACAAGCACATCCGTGCTATCAACCAGGTAACAGTTTCGCTCGCTTTTTAATAATCTGGCTGACGCTTTCGCACCTAATGCCACTCCCTGTCCCTGGCACCTAATTGTTTCATCCACGCGGTGACGACGCAATGGGACGCCAGGTCTCGACAGTGATGCCATCAGCGAGAGGGAGTTAACGATGTCAGCGACAACGTTGCTCACCAAAGAATAAGGAAAGATAGGCACCTGCATTTCGGTAAAAAAGGTACTTTGACGAAAGAAAGCTAGTGTTTCTGAAGGAAGAGGTTGAAAAAGAGAATATAACAAAATGTACAAATTTATAAATTGTATACCAATTCGTCTTGTAGGGGTACCTACACAGGAGTCACAGGAGGACGATTCTTGAAGATGGAACTGTTGATTTGTGCGATAGCATAACCATTCTTGTAACAGCCATTTACTGAGCAGTGGTATCGCGGCGATAAAATGAGCTTCGTGATTTCGATGAGTCCCTCCCGCAGCTTTAGTTGCTGATTTGTGAAAGGCTGAGCAGTGCTTTTCTCTGGGCTATTTAGTACGACATTTGTGAAACAAATCGGCATGATGGATGGGACAAAATAGACAGCACAACAAGATCAGGGATGAACTGCCAACTGAACTTACCTTGATGAAAGTGCCTTTTTATAGTGTCACATGTCACCGCCGTCAAGAGGCCACATGCAGAAAAAAGTCACAGCTTTGCCGCAAAGGCGAAGCAATGAACATGACAGCGACAAATTGGAAGGTGACGCACTGAATGGCAAGTAAATAGAAGCGTACTCCAGTTTCTAAGTTTCTCACGTACAAATGACGCATAAAACGTACTCAGAAGTACAGAAGAACGCGAAGAAGCGTCTCGGTTGTTAATTCGCTGTGTCTGAAAAGCGCGCCATTTTCGCAAATGGAGGTTAAGGAACAATTGCAGTGACCTTTGCGCATGCGGTAACTACAGCAGAATCGTTCCGGCGAAACCCAAAGGCTAGCCAAGACGTACGATCCTCCCCACAGCAAGATAAAGGCACTCGATCAAGCATACCCCCCCCCCCCCCTCCTTATTCTCTACGTGGGCCAAAGAACGCGTGAGAGATGAGAGCCACCGCGCGCTCCATACGCCAACTTGCTGATAACGCTGAAAACACGATAATCTCTCGCCCCGAGATGCCCGACAACAGTGGTAAGTAGTAAATATAGATAGCTTACAGTTTGAACGTCGAAGACGTACTGTCACCTTTTGCTTTTTGCAATTTATGTGGAACCATTATGCTTAAGTGTGCTTCTAAAGTCCAGCATAAGAGGCTACCGATATGATGCTGAGGAAGCTAAACTTCTAGCTTATGCAGATGACATTGCCTTCTTTTGCGCTGATAAACCCAGCGTTCAAGAAGCAGTCAACACTACTTTACGTTTCTGTGAAGCCGCTGGCACCAGCATAAATTTTGATAAAAGTAGTGGATTCTGGCTAGGCATGTGGGGTACAACTCCTTCGGTCTTCGCAAATATTCATTGGAATGCGACTCCTATGAAATACCTTGGTGTGCCTCTCGTTAACTATCGTAACAGCGGCCCACACTGGACCGCTGCGATAACTACGATCCGCCGAAAGGTGGCAACATGGCACGGACAGGAGCTTTCCATTTTTGCCAGAGCGAAAGCGTGCAATATATTCCTTGTATCGAAGCTTATTTATATTCTGCAGGTGTTGCATTGCTCTCGGGTACACATTCAAGCCTTTCATAGGATATTTGCCTGTTTTATTTGGAGCTCTTCCTGGGAACCCATGAGAAGAGACAATCTTTTTCTTCCACTTGAAAAGGGTGGCCTTGGCTTTGTGCATTTGTTCGTGCGACAGTTGGTGTTCCGATTTTTCTACCTCAAGGATGTGTGCCACCCATTTCTATTAGCAATTCTTCGTAACCGTCTATGTTACCGCCTTCCTTTTATTCTTGTCACAACAAGTGTTGCTAAGGAATTGCCGTTGCTAGGATTCCTAAAAGAAATTGTTGATACTGTCAGTTTTTTGAAAGCAAGGTTTACCTTAGAGTTTTTGTATACTATTGACAGAACAAATTTAACCGCTGCACTTGTGAATAACCTTTTCCCTGAACCTGTTTATTGAAAGCCATATTCGCTTCTGCCTGGTCACGATGTATTATTTCGTGTACGTAGAATGTGTATATCTCCTTCAGCGAAAACATTTTTCTTTAAACTGCACACTTCCACGCTGCCAGTGAAAACGTGGCTGAATGCAAAATCAATATACGTACCCTGGACAGTAAATTGTAGACTCTGCAACCAACCTGAGACTATAGAGCATTGTTTTATTCACTGTCGTGATGCTTTTTATTTTTGGGACATTCTAAGAAGAACGTTAAGAAAAGAACTTCTAATCACAGCCCATGGTATTATGTTCCTTCCGTTCAAAAAGAGTCTGACTGGTAATACTCCTTGCGACTTGTTTATGTGTTTGGGACTTTATTCATTATGGAAAAGTCACATGATCGATAGACACGCCGAGCCACCACGGTCGACGAGATCTGTTTTCCGAGAAGCAGCTGCTCAAGTGCGCAGTGTTGTCGAGACTTGTGACCCCGTTCCGGAGTGGCTTCCCGTTCTTGACGCTTGTGTGTGTTTGCCTAACTTCTGATGAAGTATGTCCTGTGTACTTTACTGGTGATAATTTCCTTCATTAAAAAAAGTACCCCACAGTGGCTCAGTGATTAACGCCTCGCATTCATGACGTGGAGGTCCCACGTTCGATCCGTGGACTGGAGTCTTTCTTTCTGGATTTTTTTTTTCTTTCTTGCGTTTTCATATCGGCGTCGGCAAGATGCCGACGCCGATGCCGACGCTGGTGGTGAAATCCAGCCGAAAGTATCTATATAGTCGCTATCGCAATAAAACTAGTAATAGCAGCAACCGAGAACGCTATCTCTTACAGTTGTGTGAAATACCCAGTGAACTAATAAAAAAATACTGTGCGGCGTACATCCTTATTCGGTGCTATTTTAAAGTAACCGCCGTGTATATAGAACTGTGCGTTTTTGGAGAAACCTGAAGTGAACGTCATTATTGCATCATGCTGCAGCATGCAAGCAGTAAATCTGAGAGTCCTTATGAACAGCGATCGTTTCCAGGACAAGGAACGTTAAAGCGATGCAGTGGCTCTCAAAATGATCGCCGAAAGCACTTTTCACAAAAGGATGGCCATCACTCTCGATTCTTCGGCTGTGTAATACCTCCCCTTTGGGTTTCAATCGCACTAAGTTCGTATAGAGACAACGCTGCCGATATTAGTGACGCAGTAAACAGACGTAGCTAAATTAACCTATACAGCATTGTTGAAATTCTGTTCATATTTCTGAGAAGCAAACAAAAAAGGTTTGCTATCCTTTCGTAATTTAACATACACACGCAGGTAATACAAAATTTGCTTCTTTCTGCATGTGATTCGATTTCCCGTTCCTTGATAAAGTATAAAAAATGGCAGCATATCCACGGAGTGAATGATGGAGAGTGGGGCGAAGCATCCATCCGTCCATTCGTTCTTGCTTCCGTCCGTCCATGCGTCCGTCTGTGTGACCGTCCATCCGTCCATACGCCTGTCCGTGCATGCGTCTGTTTGTGCATCCACACGTACATCTGTGCGTCCGTCCCTGCGTTCGTCCATGCATCCGCCCCGAAGTCCATCCATGCGCCAATCTGTCCGTGCAGCCATTCATGCGTCCGTCCATGCGTCTGTCTGTGTGTCCGTTCGTCCATCTAGTCAACACACCAAGTACCACCATCTCGCATCTATTCATCGTATATTCCACATATAGAAACACTGCCATCCAGCGGACATTCCAAGGACTAAACGAGAGGTGGCACACGCACGCTTTCTTACGGCTTGCGCTTCGTGTCTACTTCCCACGTTTAACCAGTTCGAATTCATGGTATATACTAGTTCACTGTATTCATGACACTGTGGCCCAACGCTCGCTAAACCTTTCTAAAACCAAGGAGATTGCGCCCAGCGAGTATAACGTAGCAACCCTTTCTTGTCTTCTGTGCGTTGTTGAACAATAAAAAAATTCGCAGCATGCGCGTTAACTAAAAGCCGAATTTTTCTGTCTCTCATTCCCTCTTAGCAGCCATTGGCATGTACATTGAGCACTACCTTTGATTGTTCTACAACGCACAGAAGAAATCTCTAACTGGCACCACCATGGAGGTAAAAATGTAAGACTGGTTACACACTACGACTATTACTACGACTACGAAAGACAAACGGGTGCCACTTCAAGGAGCTTCGCCCCTAAAACTGAATTTATTATGTACGCTTCTGCCATATTTTGCAAAACAAGCCCGTGGACCATCGTGGTTGTAAAATCTATAGAAGGCTGCAGAATCTATAGATGGTACTAGGGTATTCATAATAAGTTCTACAACCTATGCTAAATAATTTACTGCGTTGGCGTGTGCCCTGCCACTTTTACAAAGTTTGTCCGAAAAGTAACGTCAATTATTTGATGGCGTAGTGAATGTGTAACGTGACGCGCTGGGGCCAATTTCTGTTTGTTGAGGGGGCAGAAGGGCGGGGGCAAATTTCGCTTATGCGCGCACGTTGGCTGTGTAGGTTATGATCTCAAAAGCAAAAATAGGCTCTTCCGTGAAGTTCTTTTTCGTTTGTCGTGGAAGATGTAATACTGCAGTCATTTATACAAAGGAGAAAGGCTCGGCACGACCTTTGTGTGAAATCAGCAGATTCAAAGCGTAAGCTTGTCCTGCCATAAAAACAACCTACATAGGGATTGTTGGAGAAACAAACGTCCCACCAAAGGGCGTCATTTTGACACACTTGAAAAAGTCAAAGGTGCTGGCTGGAAGGCTGTAATGGAGATTTGAGGGGGGCCTCATTGACGCCAACATTGGACTAAAATCTTCCTAGAACCGCCGTCTATATGCAGACGGAGGCAATTTTAAAACATTCGAGCATGTTGTAATGATATGGTATTTTTTTTGATCAACTCACTGAAATTACTTCGTGTATATACCTTGCGTATGTCACCGTCGTTGTTGGAGTGTTTTGTTTTTTTATGTAAGCATTTACTTTATCTGCAGATTCGTGGAGTTCCATCATGCATACTGTATGACACTCCTTTGGTTTTGCAAAGAAACTTCTCAACTTGCTTTTTTTTCTTTGCTGGTAAATAATGTGATCTCTTTTGTACTGACATTGTGAGGACTGTTCAAACAAGTGCATAATTTTCCAACAAAGGTTGGTCGAAAGCTGGTGGTTTGTATATCTGTGTAAGCTCTAATTAGATTCCATACCAACACGCATCATGCAGGCATGATCAGTTTTCACGACAAATAGCACCTGCTGACTTACACTTTTTCTGCTGCTAGCCTACGCCAGTTATCTTACTCCACTATGAATGGATGGATCGTTGAAAGAACTTCATGATTACCCTCACGTTCTTTTTTTAATTGCGACAGAGATTTGTCACAGTGCCCTCGAAAAATTGACGCCCATGAAGCAGAAGCGTGTTAGCTGTATTCAAGTGATCACCCCTGCCAAAACCTCACACACGCTCAAGCACACATGTGACGCAAACAGACGTACCCTTTAGGTAGCGGTGCATCACGACTTCTCCTTGAACTAAGGTAGATCTATGGTTATCATTGAGGAGCAAGATATTACTGTGGCCTTTGAAAAAATGGAGGGGATGTTTGCGTGAGAATACCTAGCCTGATAAGTGAAAAATCAAAGTTGAATTTTAGGAATTTATTAAGCGCGTTATGGATGCCAAAAAGAAGCAGACAAAACAATGCCTAATGCCTTCACTATCGCAGAAAAGGCGTAATAAATTTTTATGCCAGTGCACATAATTTCGAATGAACACGTGCGTGGATTCTATCTACAACGAAAAAAAATGTTATTTTTAAATATGGCACAAAGTAACCAACAGGTGAATAATAGTTGTGCTTTGTGTGGCAAGGTTCACAGAGTGCGGTCTATCCGCTTATTTTGTGCAAGGCAAGTGAAATCTCCACTGGCAAATCAGCATGGCCCTAGCTGTCATTTCGGCATGTAAGAAAGGCAGAGAGCAAGAAAACAGCCAAAAAATACATAGACCAGAAGAGAGTGATTCCTTCTATTGACCGGTTGATTTTAGTACAACGTACATTTTCTAAAGGTAAGCTCTTAGCAATTAGCACAGCTTGCATTGGAGGCGCAGGGTTACAGTGACAGCAGAGGTGTAGTCCCCAACAGGAAACAGTTGTGAAAAAGCCAAATTTAGATTCATCGATGATTGATATGTACGGTTTAACGTCCCAAAACTCTCATGTGATTATGAGAGACGCCGTAGTGGAGCGCTCCGGAAATTTCGACCACCTGGGGTTATTTAACACACACCCAAATTGAGCACCCGGGCCTACAACATTTCCGCCTCCATCGGAAATGCAGCCGCCGCAGCCGGCATTTGATCCCGCGACCTGTGAGTCAGCAGCCGAGTACCTTAGCCACTAGATCACCGTGGTGGGGCAAACTTGAATGCAAGAACACAGCAACTTTTTACACCTCTTCATTCTTGCATTTGCGGAAACTGTTGCGATACCGCGAGATGTTCATGCAATTTTAAAGTTTGTGACTGAGTGTAACTCAATTCTAATTCTGATGATTTTTGTTGTGAAAATCTATAGCTTTCCTCGATGTTTAAATACTTTAAGTATTGTAGATTATAATTGACTGGGTCATTGTATACCATAGCAGCCACTGAAATTCCTGGTAGGATGAGTAATGTTGCGTAGCCCCGCCGCGGTGGTCTAGTGGCTAAGGTACTCGGCTGCTGACCCGCAGGTCACGGGTTCGAATCCCGGCTGCGGCGGCTGCATTTCCGATAGAGGCGGAAATGTTGTAGGCCCGTGTGCTCAGATTTGGGTGCACGTTAAAGAACCCCAGGTGGTCGAAAGTTCCGGAGCCCTCCACTACGGCGTCTCTCATAATGATAAGGTGGTTTTGGGACGTTAAACCCCACATATCAATCAATCAATCGAGTAATGTTGCGTAAAGCCACGTGCAGTGAGAAAAACTTTTCACCGCACAGAAACCAAATGACGTGAATGCAGTAGAACTGGAAACGTTTTTAAAAAATCAGGCATCAGAGTGCATTTCAGAGAGTATTAGGAGCTTTACATGACTTTTATCTGCTAATATAGTGGTACATGAATATTTAACTCTGAACAAAGCGAAGTCTTCTTTTATTTCTGATTGAGCGGAAACTCGAAGACGTTTATCATCCAGCAGTTCTCGATTATCGGCGCAGACAAGCTTCTTTGCCATTCTACGTAACCACTAATACTGCCTGTTTAAAGGCTCCCCCCTCATACCACTCAAACAATGTATGTCACTCGAACAAATGTATGCTTGATGCTAATTCATCTTCATAGAGCTGCTGCCACAGAGACGACCAAAAGTCCTTTTTCAATCGGACAAGGCATTTTGCAATCTGCATGTGTTAATAATTTGTTCCTCAGTTCTTGCAACTGTTCAAAGTGTGTTGGTATAAGCTTCGAGGTGCACCGAGGTTTCGAAGTGTATTGGAATCAGTACAAGTAGTGTATACATTTTTCGCAACAGTGATCAGCCGTAAGTAAAACAAGGTTGTAGCAGCTTGCAGACAGGTGCGTGCTGTGAGAATTGGAACAGGCTGATTATATTGATTCGTCTTCTTTCATACACTGTCGGGCTACTTTTCTTTTTAGCAATAACGCCAAGCGATCAGTCTCACTGTATTGGGAAGACGAATGACTCGTGTAATGATTAACACCCTTGCATTTCTTTCATCCTTATACTGAGTCTCATGAACGCTTCACTACAGCGCTCTCCTTTTTCATCCCCATTGTCTCGAAGAAGTACGCCTCTAAGAAATGTCAAGGCAAAGAGTCAGACGCTCTTCGAACATTTCCGTAAAAACACAGATCTCCAATGTCACAGAGTCTGGTAGTTGGTGCACATGTACGTAACAGATTGCGAAACTATAAAGAACCACAGGCCATTTTGGCAAACAAAAGCATGAATTACACGTTGCGTCACAGTTTCTAGCGCCAAAATCGATTTCGTTTTTTTTCCTTAGAAGACAAGTAAACGAATCGGAGCCCACGAGACACCAATGTAAATGTCACTCTTTGGAAATTTCTCAATCTTTTCGCTTTGTCTTGAGTCAACTGCTAATATTGCAAAACACTCTCAAGAAAGATGTACCCTCAATCAATAAAAAAAACAGCCAATAGCGAGTAGCGAATGGGGCATTAGATCAATCTCAGCTGCAGGTGAAGCGGAAGAGTTTACACAACATTTCCCTGAAGCTCACTCCCGAAGAAAGCATTCCTTACTGCTTGTTTTCCAGGTCATGACATCTTCTTTTCTTTGTTTATTTTTTCCATAGTGGCACCGAGGCATGCACACTGAAAATTCGAATCTGAGTCACATTTAAAAAGTTGGCTATCGTAGCCAACTTTTTAAATGCGAAGCATTTTTTTGCGTACTACAAGCACATTTGACGTCTATCTATCTATCTATCTATCTATCTATCTATCTATCTATCTATCTATCTATCTATCTATCTATCTATCTATCTATCTATCTATCTGTCTGTCTATCTATCTATCTATCTATCTATCTATCTATCTATCTATCTATCTATCTATCTATCTATCTATCTATATATCTATCTATCTATCTAGTCACCTACGGTGCTCTCATGATCACCCCCTTGGCTTGGGGTACGCAAAATTTGTACGACATGGTAAGATGGTTTGACGAATACGACTCGCTGGTCATGAGATGAATAATGTCGCAATCCCGTCGCGTACGTACTTGTTTTCCACAGAAATGCCAGGTCTGCGCGAAAAGTGCAGCACGGTCACAGCGAAAGCTGGAAGAGCGGTTTATAAGAGCCTTTTAACGCGGACCGAACCAGGGTTGTTTGGGTTTAAGTGGAGACAGAACCGGGGTCGTTTGCGTGGCAAGTGCATGTCCTACCACACGGCCACGCTTTTGCTTGTAAGAACAGTGAAAAGAACTTCGTCTGCTTGGAAATGCAGTGAAAGTAGCTTTCATGCTTCACAAACACACACGTCTTGTATACATGCTTCACATCGCAACATGAAATATTGCGGTAATATTGATGCGTGGTACAAGCGTTCATTGCCAACGGGCGTCAGAATATGTGATTATCATTTTGGCTCTATGGGTGAAATACGGTATCCCACTACAAAAGGCGCACACGCTACTGCGCCTATTCCCTTGAGGCCACGTATAGTTGGGGCATATCAAGTTCGAAAAGGTTTCAGCACTAAGTGTTTGAAACACCCACTAGAAATAGGATGTTGCTATCGCGTTCAACTCCCAAAGGCGAAGCTTTAGGGTCCCCTAATTTTTGTAATCACTCTAAGTAACTGCTACAAGCACACATGCTTGGTGCCCACTACGCTAATAATCATAATTTCTGGGTAGTAGGCCGGCATTCTCTACGCTATCATTTGTAATCTTCAGAAAAGGTTGGTATCCGCTAAACTCTTGCGAAGAATTTTGTGCCAATTTTTTATGCAAGGGCTGACGATGATGATGAATTAAGCCTGAGGTGGGTATGTGGCACAGATAATAGGTGATCAAGAAGAACCTTTTGTAACGTGTTGGAGCATTTGACTACCTACCCGTGACGCTATTAGCACTTAGTGACGCCTGGTTGTTCCCTTGCTGTTCTATAAAGGTCTATTATTCATAATAACGCAATTACTTTCCCGACATCAAGCCTACCAAGGCAAGTTTGCGATCAAGTCTTAAGCACCGGCGTGGCTCAGTGATAGAATACTGGGCTGGCACGCAGTGAACCCGGGTTTGAGCTTCACTTTGTCCTTGGTGTTTTTATTTACTGTTTTTTTTTATTTCGCGCGATAGTGGTTACGAACACCAGCGGCGGCTTTTTTGGGGGCGGCGGTGGTGGACAACTACGGCACCACGCGTGACCCGTGTTGGGGGTCTCATAACTGCTTTCGCAGTAAAAAAAGAGGCACATACCCGGGGGTGGGTATGTGAAGTTGATTTATAGGAGTGTTGAGGGCTGCCATCCGCGCGCGCAGCGCAAACACCAGCGCTTCGTATCAGCTTACCACTTCTGAAGTTGTTAATTCCCATGTTGCTGTTGGCATCGTTACGGGACTGTAACCAACTGTCAATATAAAACATGTGCGGTTGTTTAACGTATGTGTGTGCGTAACTTTCTACATATATTTAGGGCCACTTTATAACGTGCTGCTTAATAAAAATAAATAAATAAATAACGAATTCACCTTCTATGCGCATGCTTCACATACTATTGATTCCCAAGGTACGTGGGATCTGCCAAATTTTTCCGCGCAGGCTTCTTTTAAACTATAGGAGAAGAAAAGTCTAAGCTGTTCGTGTGATCGCAAAGAAAACTTTGAGGTATGGTATGTAATAATTTTTTTTTCGCTAACTCAATCAGGAAAGTTTCTACCCTTTGCAACATGGATGTTTAGAAAAGTAGGCTGCAAAGCCTTGGGCAAGATGAAGATGGTGAAATGGTGGGCTCTGTTTTTTTTTCTCTTGGTTAAAAAACACCCAGGCTCTGTTTTTTTTTCTTCTGGTTACAAAACCCGCCAGGTCAGCGCGGAATGCGCAGCACTGTCACAGCGAAATCTGGAAGAGAAGCCTTTCCAAGCCTTTTTTAAACACTCTTTAGGTAACTATAACGCACACTTGGAGGGTACCCACTACTCCATCAGTTATTGTGTATCCTACCGTTTGCACGCAATGCTTCATGCTATTAAAAGAGCACAGTGGGTGCTGCACTCGCTAGTATTCCTGACTTGTCGTCTATTGGGATTTGTACGTTACCTCTAAGTGGCCTTCACGGCGGCTGTACCTGCAGGCTCTATGTTTCTCAAATAGAGAAGCGCTGGTCTTCTCGGACAGTGTTGTTTATTGCTCGTCACATACGAAGCATCAGCGACAAAAAGTATGAGTGACAGGAATCCTCAAAGCAACCAGGCTGCACCACAAGTGCAGCGACTCCCACTCGTTTAGCGAACAAGTTGTGTAATATTAAGGGACTAGCTGTTGGGCAGGTTAATTTATGCTGGAATTTATTTTTTCTATTGGTTAGAGAGAAATTAGTAGGGGCGCTTAAAGGGACAAACCATAAACGTTCAGAAGGAACTACGAGTGCAAGGGGAATATCCAACATGAACATATATGAATATCAGACATTTGATACAAACACAAAACTACATCTATGGCTTGACTGAAACATTCAATCTCTTTTTGTGGTAATCATTTTGATGGAACGTTTGCAAATTTGTGTTTATGGTTGGAACTTTTCTGAGCGATTTCAAGTTAATGCCAGCTTCTCGCTCAATTCCTCCTTCGCACAAGAAACAAAGATTTCGCTTTTTAAACATCCACTTTAAAATAATAACTAGCATATCGTAGCCCACATTTTCATACCCAATTATCTACTAGAGAATAATTAATGTGCCCTAATTTTCCCAGATCAGTAAGTTCATGTCAACATGAGCAAGCAGGCCTGCGAGTCCGCAGCGTTGTCGCTCTATATCGCAGGCTGACAATCCAATAAGCTGTCCCTCGCCTTCAAAGTCAGTCCGCAGCCCGATGTGTTAAGTTTACTTTTGGTTCTGTTGATACTGGGGGCCGTCCGCAGGGCCTAGAGAAAGCTCCGGATTTATTCTTTACGCGTACAGATCTTCTCGCTGGCGGCTACGAGGAGATTTCTGCCTTTCGTCACATCGAAATCTGTGGGAATGGCTCAATAGCGAAATCTGTTGTCATCGACTTTCTAGATTGTCCTCGTTCATTCCGTTGCTGTCATGAAATCAACTGCCGCCTCAGGCAATATGGGAACGGCCAGGCGAGGCAATCATCAAGAGCCCAAAGTGGGGATTGTCCGAAATATAGAAACGTCGAGACGAGAAGCGAAAAAGAGAAGACAAGAATAAAAAACAGGGCGTTGACACCAATAATGTCCCCGACAATGAACGGTGTGGCTGCGGTAAATCTTCTCAGGCAGTAAACTAAAGCTCCCTTGTAATATTTGAAAGCTTATCATAAATTGAAATTTATTCCTTGAAGGAATAAAAGTCGTAATGTTGAGTTATTAACTTAATGTACACCTGTACTCATGCATTCATATTTCGACATTATTCTCGGAAATTGGGAAGGAGCAGGCCCCGCTGCAGTGGTCTAGTGACTAAGGTACTCGGCTGCTGTTCCGCAGGTCGCGGGATAGAATCCCGGCTGCGGCGGCTGCATTTTCGATGAAGGCGGAATTGTTGTAGGCCTGTGTGCTCAGATTTCGGTGCACGTTAAAGAACCTCAGGTGGTCGAACTTTCCGGAGCCCTCCACCACAGCTTCTATCATAATCATATGGTGGTTTCAGGACGTTAAACCCCACATATCAATCAATCAATCAGTCTCTCGGAAGCAGGAATGGCGGCCTGACATAGCTGAAAGGAAAGTAGGTGAGAAAAATTATATCTATTTCAAAGGGCTAGTTATCCAAAATGAGTCCGAGTTATGTGTACACGCACTGGTGTAATGTGGTAAAACTGCGGTAACGTAAATACAAAGCTTTTGGCTCCCCAGGACGATTGAACAACTCCCATATAAACACATGGGGTCTCATGGTCAAATATTAAAATCTGTGTGAAGCCAGGCAGTTCGTAAGACAACTCTGTAGCGTTGCCAGACCTTTAAAATAAGCATCTGCTGTATAAAACTGGCAGTCGGTTTTTATAACTACCTTTGTTCGTCAGATATGGTCTTTATCGCGTTTTTTTTTTTCATTCAGTTACGGCAGGCCGCTGGAATGGCTGAGGAGAGATAGCTATACGTGCTCATGTCCCGTAATCCTCGTCATGGCTAGCTGTAGCTTAACCTATTTTTGCGGCACCATGCCTTTTTACTGGCACTGTTCTGTGAGAGCGTTTTTTTTAATTGTGATCGCAATTATAATGACATTCTCAGCTGGATTTTGCCGCCGACGTCGGCGTAATTCATTGTATATTTATACGTATCAATATATACGAAAACGCCAGGAAGAACAAAATCCAGAAAAAAAAAGACTCTGGCACACGGAAACGAACGCGTGACCTCCACATCGTGAGTGCGAGGCGTTAACCACTGAGCCACCGTGGGGTACTTTTTTTTTAATGAATGAAATTATCACCAGTAAAGTACACACAACATACTTCAGAAGTCAGGCAAACACACACAAGCGTCAAGAACGGGAAGCCACTCCGGAACGGGGTCACAAGTCTCAACAACACTGCGCACTTGAGCAGCTGCTTCTCGGAAGACAGATCTCGTCGACCGTGGTGGCTCGGCGTGTCTATCAATCATGCAACTTTTCCAAAGTGAATAAATCCGCAACAACATAAACAGGTCGTAAAGAGTATTATCAGTCAGACTCTTTTTGAATGGAAGGAACCTAATACCATGAGCTGTGATTGGAAGTTCTTTTCTTAATGTTCTTTTTAGAATGTCCCAAAAATAAAAACTGTCATGATAGTGAATAAAACAATGCTCTATAGTCTCAGGTTGGTTTCAGAGTCTACAATTCACGGTCGAGGGTACGTATATTGATTTTTCATTCAGCCACGTTTTCACTGGCAGCGTGGAAGTGTGCAGTTTAAAGAAAAATGTTTTCGCTGAAGAAGATATACACATTCTACGTGCACGAAATAATACATCGTGACCAGGCAGAAACGAATATGGCTTTCGATAAACAGGTTGGGGGAAAAGGTTATTCACAAGTGCAGCAGTTAAATTTGTTCTGTAAATACTATAAAAATATTCTAAGGTAAACCTGGCTTTCAAAAAACTGACAGTATCAACAATTTCTTTAGGAATCCCCGCAACGGCAATTCCTTAGCAACGCTTTTTGTGACATGAATCAAAGGAAGGTGGTAACATAGAGGGTTACGAAGAACCGCTAATACAAATGGGTGGCACACATCCTTGAGGTAAAAAAATCGCAACACCAACTGTCGCACGAACAAATGCACAAGGCAGAGGCCATCCTTTTCAAGTGGAAGAAAAAGATTCTCTTGTCATGGGTTCCCAAGAAGAGCTCCAAATAAAGCAGGCAAATATCCTATGAAAGGCTTTAATGTGTACACCAGAGCAATGCAACATCTGCAGTATATAAATAAGCTTTGATACAAGGAATATATTGCACGCTTTCGCTCTTGCAAAAACAGAAAGCTCCTGTCCATGCCATGTTGCCATCTTTCGGCGGATCGTAGTTATCGCAGCGGTCCAGTGTGGGACGCCGTTACAATAGTTATCGAGAGGCACACCAAGATATTTCATAGGAGTCGCATTCCAATGAATATTTGCGAAGACTGAAAGAGTTTAGGCACACATGCCTAGCCAAAATCCACTACTTTTATCAAAATTTATGCTGGCGCCAGCGACTTCAGAGAAACGTAAAGTAGTGCTGACTGCTTCTTGAACGCTGGGTTTATCAGCGCAAAAGAAGGCAATGTCATCTGCATAAGCTAGAACTTTAACTTTCTCAGCATCATATCGGTAGCCTCTTATGCTAGACTTTAGAAGCACACTTAAACATAATGGTTCCAGATAAATTGCAAAAAGCAAAGGCGAGAGCAGACATCCCTGACGTACAGATGAATTTAACTCTATTATATTGGAAAGATTGCGATTTACAATTAACTTTGTCGTGCACTTCTTATAACAGAGTGAAATACTTTTGTATAGTACATCACCCAACTGCAGGTGCCTTAGGAGCCGGAACAAAAAAGCATGCTGTACCTTATCAAATGCTTTTGCGAGGTTTATTTGAAAGAGGGCTACTTGGTCCATGCTACCGTCAATACACTCAAGAACTGAACGTGCAATATAAATGTTTGTCTGTATAGAGCGACCACATATTCCACATGTTTGGTGGTCACCTACACATTTAGTAATCACTGTCTGTAGCCGATTTGTCAACAATTTATCAAATATTTTGTAGTCAATGTTACATAACGATATAGGCCTGTATTCGTTAACTCTCTTTAATGCGTCAGGATCAGCACTTCTTTGGATTAACGTTGTATGGCTCTGATAGAAAGAAGGAGGAAGTTCACCATGGTCATAAGCCTCTTTAAAACATGCTCAAGGAAAGGTATCAGAAGTTCTGGAAAAGCTATGAAAAATTCGCCACCTAGGCCATTTGGGCCAACAGATTTGTTTTTCTCCAACGTTGTTATTCCAAATCTAATTTCCTCTCTGGTTATTCTACAGTGAGTCTATCTTCATCTTGTAACTGAGGCACAAGGGCAATGAAGTGGTCAGATTCTTCCTCAAAATTCACCTGAAGCTCAGCCGCGGTGTACAAACATTTGTAATAATTTTCAAATGCGGCTCTTATTTCACATGTCTCTGTGCAAACGGAACCCCGCGACTCAATTTGCAGTATCTGTTTAGAAAGTGCACATCTATTTTCATCCCCGAGGGATTTTTAGTGGGTTCCTATTCGTTGATATGGGTAACACTGGAACGATTCTTTGCTCCTCTGTATAAATCTGTATCATGTTTTTGTATCTGTGCTCGAATCACATTTATCTCGTCCCCATACAATCCCGGCTGTTGACTTTCAAAAGTATGGAGCTTATGAAGTAAATCATAAAGATAGCGTTTTTGAGCTTTTTTTTCTTTGCGCTATTTACATGAAATACTAATTGCCTGATACTCGACTCTTTCTTTGAACCTCTCCCATTGAGCGAAAATTGCCAGCTGTCGACACTGTGTTACCTCTTGTATCGATTCTTTTACTACTTTAACAAAATAATCTTCGCGCAACAACTGTACGTTAAGCTTCCAGAGGTCCCAGTTTAGAGGGGTTTTACGAAAGTTTTCAGGACCCCAAGAAACAGTGACCAAGCAATGGTCTGTAAAAAATATGGGCTTTACAGCCTGATTATGAATGTGAGACCATAAGCTTAGAGATGCATATACACGGTCAAGCCGAGCATGAGAGATGCCTTGAAAGTGCGTGAACCTCACCGAGGAAGGTGCGTGCGCTCCCACATCTATTAAATTGTGGTCATTCAATAGTTTCTGCAGTAAGGCGGCACTTGCATCATAACGATTTGATATATATGAATAATCTCTCGCGTCACAAACACAATTAAAGTCTCCCAAAACTATCAAAATTCTGTCAGTGTTTAGCATCGAAGTTAAACAGAGGAAAAAAGAATTCATTTCATTCACTTTGGAGGGAGCATAGACAAAAATAAACCTCCAATTATGGGAATGAAAAGATAAGTCGCAACAAATGAGGCGTCCTTCCCCATCAGCATGTAGTGACGTCAAAATATGATTCAAGTGGTTTTTAACTAATTAAAAAGCATCCAGCCAAGGCACCGCGTGCTGGGCTAACGTATAAATTGTAATCTCGGAAAACTTCCAGTGTAAGATCGGCGTCACGACCAGCTGAAATCTTAGTCTCTTGCACTGCAAGTACATCAATGTTGTACTGCTGAAGCACGTGGCGCAACTTCCACTGACGCCTTACATTCCTCAAGCCACGTACGTTGAGTGTCGCTACACAGATGGGAAACGTTCGCGCGCCAGCCATTTTGCTATCTTAGAACTTTCGTAGGTCACCTTTAGCCACAGGGCAACCAGTGGCTGTACCTCCTTTGCACTTTTTAGGAGCACTTTCCCGAGAACGCTGGCATAGGCGGCGCGTCCTTTGGTCCCCAAAGAAGGTGACACGTGGACCACATGAAGACACTTGCTCTGTCGTGTCTGGCGCACTCATTGTTGCTTCGTCGGTGACCAGTGCCTGACGCTTCCTTGTCTGACCGCTATCCATTCCTTCTTGTTCCTCATTGTCAGGAGACTTGTCTTTAAGGTCTTCCAAGTGGTGTTCTTCTGCAGCATTGCATTCATTTAGGCTTTCACTGGCACCGTTAGCGATGTTATTTTGCGTGCCGAGGGTATCCATGGACAAGTGTTCAGCTTCTTTTAAGGCACCTTCTGCTCCTCCCGCTGCTTCTCCTGTTGCATCAACTACCTCAGTGACATTTATAAGATGATCCAGATGTTGCGCTTCTGTGCCTTGGCCAGAACGGAGTTTGTTGGCATAAGTCGACATGCAGGCATCCGACGAGTGACCAAATCGCTGGCACTGCAAGCACCTCGGTGTTTTGCACTGTCGACGTGCATGCCCCACTCGCTTGCACCGAAGACACAGTGGAGGCCTACCGGGAATAAGTACGAGGCATTGGTGGCCATAGAATGACATAAGGTGTGGTATTCAGCTCACAGTGATGGTGTGCTTGAGCTCCAAGGCAACGTTCCTATTTTTTCTCATCCATTGTTCCATTGCTGCACATCTCCATGCCTCTTTTTCAACGGACTTCACGACGCTGTGAGCTTGGAACGCCTCTTCAACACGTCGCGATTCAAGATGAGGCGGAAGCCAAAGAAGTTTCAGCCTAATATTCTGGGTTTCCGGATCTAGCACCATGCACTTCAGCCCTTTTACACGGAGCTCCCCACAAGTGACGAGTTTGTTGAACCATCCATACATGGCTCATCCATCATCAAATGAACCATCCATACATGGCTCATTTGATACTGGCCAACTCTTATAATGTCCGCTGTGCTCACCACTTTAAGCAGCGCGTCATGGAAGTTTGGGGCAGAGTACGGCCTACCGCTCTAGTCGGCATGAAGGAAAACGGAATTCAAAACGTCGTTACCAGTTGGAAGACGTGGCAGGATGACTTTATAGCTTGAGTCTTCATCTCGAAACGTTGTCGATGATCCTCGGCCATTGGCCGATATGCTGTTACCAGCAGAGAGAATTTTAGAACGCAGCCGATCGGTGCGGCTACCGGGATCGGTGCGGCTTCCGGGTTCGGCTTCCGGTGTGGGTATCTTCTTGGACGTTCAAGCGGCAAGGTATTTATATCTACCACTTACCGCTGTTGGCAGGCATCTCGGAGGGGAACTATGGCGTCTTCAGCAATATATGGAAGATGGCGCACTGAGCGCGCGGCGGCTTTCATCTCTTACTCGTGCTTTGGCCCGCGTAGAGAATAAGAGGGTGTATGCTTGATCGCACACCCTTATCTTGCAGTGGAAATGTCCGTACGTCTCGTACGTATTCTGTTTTAGTTACCGGGCGCACAAAGGTTGCTGCAATCGTTGCACATTCTCCGCTTGCGAAAAGAGCGCGCTTTTCAGACAGGGCGAAGTACTAACTGACTGAGACACCTATTCGCGTCCATCTGTACGTGTGAGTACGTTTTGTGCGTCATTTGTGCGTGAGAAACGCGGGGCACATTTAGATCTCCTTGCCATTCTGCGCGTTACCTTCTAATTTGTTCCTACCGCGTTCATTGCTTCGCCTTTGCGGCAAAGCTGTGGCTTTTTTCGTTAATGCATGAATTTTTATCACGCACAAATGTTATCATGCTTATTAGATTAAAAAGGCATATTAGGTTTTAAAAAAATGGTAAAGCTCGCCCTCAGCTGCGCAACGCTGGTAGCGTATATCGGTTTTATCTAGGCGTTAGCTAAGTGATACTACATTGTCTATACGTTGACTCTCTGCGCAAAAATATTCCAGTTAAATCTCGCACATCCACGAACACGACGCTGATGTCCGAACTGCAGACTCGAGCTGAAACCAAACGTTCACACTGCCTCATTGGTCTACGCTTCGGGCTCTTGTCGCAGTCATCGTTGCCTTTCCCGTTCCCTGGAATTCTCTCGATGTATGTGCTCTGAGCTTTGGTTCGCGGCCGTCGCATCGCAGTCATTTGTTGGGCTAACTCTTGTCTTCATCATTCCTAGTGGACTAGTCGGGAGCTGTGGAACTTGCCTAATTTCTGTGGCACCCACCAGTTTAGTATTATGACATACATTTTTTAGAAAAGTCGCAGTCACAAGTTACGGCTGGCTTAAGCAGTTTCATTATTAAAATACATGTATTTCTCAGCAGCGTTCGCACTATCCTAAAATTAATATAGAACGGAAAAACGTGCTCTTGCAAAAAAATTAATTCCTTATGCGGGTTGCGGTTTTGTCTCAAAGTCCTTAGGACCGATCCACGCACTTCCCGCACAGCCACAACGCACGTGCCACGACCCCTACCGCACGCAAGCGGGGGACAAATAAGCCAATTGGCGACGCTGCGGAGGGTGAAAGAGCGTCGCCAATTGGCTTATTTGTCCTCCGCTTGAGTGTGGTAGGGGTCCCGGCACGTGCGTTGCGGTCGTGCGGGAAGCGCGTGGAACAGCCCTTACATACACAACAGTTACGTTTACAGAGCAAAGTGTTCGTGAGTGAGACATGTAATAAATAAACGCTGCAATGTTCCGTGTTGACAGCCTGGAGAACTTAGCATTGTTATATGTATATGATATATCTCGCCTCTCATTTCACTGCAGCTTCGCAAGTTACTGCAAACGTTACGAGCTTTAGTGTCTTCCTGTGTCACAGTGGCTGGCTCAGGGCGTAACTTCTGCAAGATCCTGCACGACCAAAATCATATATTATTATTAGAGCACGAACCAAAGGCAATAAAATACGTTCTCGTTTGTTAAGCGGATGTAATAAAAGGTACAACAGATGGTAGCCGCAGGAAGTGGAAAAAACGGCGTTGCAAAAGACGTATGTTTTGTGCTTCCATAAAAATAACTCCTTCGGCCGCGCTAGTAAAAGCCATCGTGATACAATGAATCACAAGTAAGACTCGAGGACCATTAGTTGCTTCACCTAATGCGGCTATCAGAAAGACACTATATCTCGCTTTGGCAGTCTTTATACCGCATCGGCTACTTGATAGGTTAAGTGTGTTCATTTTCACTGAAATACATGGAAAGAGTCTCAGCAGACAAAGGTTTACGTGATTATAGATTTACAAAGAGGTTCCCCGATGCTTTATCGTGGCTATAGCAGTAATCGTGAAAGGAGCAAAAAGAAGTGTAGATCCTAGATACCATGAGGTTCACATACAGTAATGGCTGCACTGGAAGCTGTTGAAACTTTAGAAGTTTTCTGTTCAAATGTGTACCTGCATCTTAGTCACGTACTTGAGTTATGACTTCGCATACTCTGAAGTTCATTGGCACTGGCTTATATTTGATCAGAAACGCACAGATAAGTGTGATGAGTCAATATGTTCTCGCCTTTTAGAACAACAATAAGAAGAATAATAGGAAAAGCTGGCAATGTTCGTATAAAATAGACGACTCCTTTGAAAATAGTTTCTCTTAGTTTACAACAGCCAATTGTTACCCGAATAAAACATTTGTGACATTTATACGGAGACATGTTATGCATGAATTTATTACCTTCTCATGTATGCTTTCTTAGTGCGATAAATATACTTCTCAACACTTCTACGCTTGCTTGGGACTCTGGGTTATTACACTCACTTTTTTCCCTGTTATATTGTCGTACAAAAACGTGATAGGTTCATGAAATAAGCACACTGTTACACACATGCACATATAAAAACACA
Source organism: Rhipicephalus microplus (assembly GCF_043290135.1). NCBI lineage: Eukaryota > Metazoa > Arthropoda > Arachnida > Ixodida > Ixodidae > Rhipicephalus > Rhipicephalus microplus. The sequence goes on along the minus strand of NC_134710.1, from coordinate 360,050,887 downwards.
CATTTTTCACTCAGGGCTTCCAAGAATGTTATATCATGCCTGCGTGTGTGGTTTTTAAATTACACATACAACAACCAAATACCTACACAGTAAACGCCGCAATTAAAAAATATATTGGTTCCCCGGCATTTGCAGTATATTTGCATATATCTAATTTTCTTCCTTTTAGTTGCTTTCAACGTCAATATTTCGTTTTTTTTTTCAACTTGAAAAGAGTACAATATCTTAAAGTAACTATAATACTTACGATTGTGGGCTGGCTGGGCGGAAGTGCATCTCTAGTATGGGCGCACTCTGGAAAATTTATGCTGCTGGTACTCAAAGGAATGCTCCGTCGGAAGTGGATGCGCTGTAATGGATACAGGGGAGGATGATAGATAAATGGCTGAGATGCGATTGCTGTACTTCCATTTCCACAACTTAGACTTTCAACTCGTCATCTCAGAAACCGCGCTTCTGAAACTGCACTTAGCAGATGGCCGCACTTACCGTTTTCTCCCCACCTTCTAACATACGTATAGAAGTCAAGAAAATTTACGTGCAGACAGATTTATCAGCGTAAATATATAACGAATAGCACTTAACGTGGACAGGAGTTTCCGCGTGAACAATGCACCAACCATTTGTTATAGCCTTGAAATGCATGGCACGTGGCTATACATTACGACACCGTGAACCAGATGCTACCTACAGAGGCTGCAGAAATTTTTTTTCTACCCGTGTTATCATCCATATCTACATCCGTACAGAAAGCCAAGTATATTTCGACGGGACTACGAAAACAGACCTCAACACAACATCAGTATCAACAGCAAATAAAGATGTCAAGTGTTATGGAGTTTTTTTTTATAATTGCCCTTTGTTACCTTCATGATTACCTCTGTATACACAATACTGCCAAAAGTTCCATTACAGCGTAAATATAGCGCGAGAGAGACACAGACAAGAAACTGCCCACTACAATCACTTACTCGCAGCTGAAAGCGTTACATTTACGCTATAATGGGCCAGTACCAACTCACTGGCCTCACCGTTTTGCTACCAATAGTATAGTTCGTTAATTTTGAGTTTTGACTTAAACCTTTAGTATAGATGCCCGATTCTTGAAACAATAATTTCAATTACATAACATATAACTCCTTAAAATAAGTTAAACATAACTGCTCACACTGCTAAAAGCTTATAGCGACAGGAGTAAGTACAGTTGGTAGTCAATCAAGCAAAATAGTGGGGATACTCTCAGTGATGTATTTTTCAATGGCGCCGTATACATGTGTTCATTTATTTATTTACATATTCATTTATTGTTTAATTATTTTTCGTTTATTTATTTATTTATACCAGCGCTATAAAAACATGTTACTGGCATAATTTTGCAACAATGGCACCACCACCATCGCGTGATTGCGTAAGCAGCGTTCCTTGCGTGGAGCTTGCAAACTAATAACTAATAATGACTCAGCCATGGCAAGCTAGGTTATCCAGGTCATTTTATCAAAGCTAGATAGTCATAAAAAGAATCAGACACTGTTGCAGACAATTTCAAAAATCAATGCTTGCGATTAACTCGCATGTTAAGATTGAGGTAGCCTGTATAGTCCTTGCAGCCTGCGATAATAAATGGCACACCCGAAAAAACAACGGAAGCCACACGAGAATCGACACTGTCCACATAATGACTACGATCTGAAGCCACTCTTGTCAAGGGGACGAGTGAGGGGGGACGAAGGGATGGTGCCCACATAGTCAACAAATGCAGACGCCGCTCGAAAAGACGCATCGTGAACACTTTGGCTCAAGACGGCATCGTCCATCATGCTCTCTAACTTGTGTTCTGTATATTTCGTGAGGAACCAGCGTAGTGCAAAAGAGTCTGGGAACGTGCCGTCTATTATGGCAACTGCAGGTGGCGTCATGCGCACTATGAATATGGTGTTTAAGGCTATAAAACTGAATGGTAGCGTGCATACTGGTCAAGGTATGAAAAAAAGAAAAAAAAAACCTATAGTCGCAATGCTAGTCAACCGAATTTCACTCCCTTACTTTACTGATTATTGTTGCTAGCATTGTTTACTGAACAGTACTTTTAGATGCACAGTAAAGTGTCTCAGCAGGACGATTGGGCATTGCATATGCAATGGCTATTGGCGCAAAAGGGCCAAACCCTATATAGGTTGGCACATGACGCACCGATACAACTCCCATGATGTCATTACTGGTGCCCTTTATTTATAGAGAACATTTGGAAATTTACCATCTGGATTGCTAAAAATAGTCGCTGACGTCTTCGGTAAATTCGCGGCTGGTAGAGAACCACGTCCTCTCAGAAAACTTGATAGAAAAAAGTCTTTCAAGTGTTTTAAGAAGTGGCTGAAACCTACTTCATTTTTCTTTCGCAACCGCAGGACATGTTCCGTCCATTCAACAACTCCCATCGCATCCAGCCAGACCCGAAAAAAAAAATCTTCCTTCTGTATGTCGGTAACAGCTTCATGCGATCCGCAAATTGGCTTTGCTCGCTTGGGGTAGAAACAATGATGTCAAAAAGTAAAAAAAAAGAAAAATGGAACACAAGTGGTTTCGGCATTCACCCTGCGCAGTGATTTCAAACAAGACTCGCTTCGAGTGTACCATTATCAGTTGCAGAGCACCTTCGGTAGGTCCCCAATAAAACAAAACACTGGTGCTTCAGAAATTGCCTTTCAGGTCTGCAGCAGCTAGCGTCTCTCGGGCCTTCCCGTTTTCATTTTCGTACCTGTAGGCTAACTTGCTTGCTTCTTTATTTATACTAGCTCCCATTGCATGGAAGCGTCTGCTGGGACTATCTCTGTCACGTGCCACCTCGTGTGATCTCAGCCCTCGTCATGGAAACCTTGACTCAAACTGACCGAGTAGATACCCGACCACAGAACAACATTTATTGAAGTACGTAGTGGCCCTCGATTTCAGAAACACGGCATAGGTAAGATAAAGAATTGAATGCGTGTCTAGATGCTGTTGATTGAAGTTTGGTCGCTCTCTGTTCAAGCTTCACGGATGTCTTAAAATAGTGTGCGTTTAAACGAAATAAAAAAGATTGTAGACAGTTTAGTCACTAAATTAAAATTGAATTAACACAATGTAGTTGTCGGAAGTGCTGAGAGACATTAGTTAACATCGATTAATGTACAGTCATCAATAACCATCAGTTACAGTTAGCCAACATTGGCATGCACTTGCCCCTTGTCTTGTCAGCATTATCTAGAACTTACTAATACTATTGGTGTACTCATAATCACGATGATAGAAATTGGTCAGGAATCACTTATGCTCTGTTACGCAATGGGGCCATAGCCGTTAACACGGTTCTCCATTAGTAAAAGAAAAGCACAACCATCCCCCCCCCCTCCTGTTCTAGTGGCCGAGTGCTAATGGAAACAAGCTTCATAATGAACGCAACACGTAAAATAAAGCAATGACAAAAAACATTACAATGACCTGCCTACATTGCCGTTCGCTTTTTAGGCGTAACGGTTACTAAGGTAGCAGTTTTTGGGATGCAACATCAGGAGTGCTCGGTCGCCACAATTGAAAAAAAATTATGGTTATTCCATTGTACTATTAACAATAGCAGGACTGGTCCAACTGAGCAAAAGTCTTGAAATACTTTATATCCATTGTACTATTAACAATAGCAGGACTGGTGCAACTGAGCAAAAGTCTTGATATACTTTATATGTGTTTATCGGCTTAGTGGCGAAAATTACGCAAATTATACATTACTGCAGGGCTTATTCCCAGATTATTACACAAGGGTTAACGTGAGCCGAAGTATCTCGAAACTTTTAGGGCGAAAAAAAAAAGAACGACTATTTATCCCATTTTTTTTTGTATAAGCATTAAATGTTGTAGGTGGCCGACGGATTCAGGTTTGCGAACTTCGGAGGCGATCGCCCTGCCCATAGTTTCTTTTTCGCTATTTGTTTTGAACAATGACCCGTTTATGTTTGTTTTCAACTTAGTGCGGGTGTGCTACTTTGCACGCAGTATTGTATCGCATCCCTATCTCACCGTACCACCCCCCAACATAGTCGTCGTCACTCATCACCAGTCACATGCGAGGCCTCTAGCCGTCAAAAAATTGGTCCGCCAAAAGTAATTATTTGCTCAAGATGGAGTAGGAAGTGCACGGAGAGGATATTTCAGAAGAAGAGTTTACTCAAGATAAAGGTTGGCAGTCCGCTAGGGCCAGAAGAGCTGGCACCAAAACACGCACTGCTGACTCTTACGCACTATCGTCGCAGCCGGGCGCACGCCGCGGCAAATCGAGAGGCGCTGCGCTGAAGTCCAAAGTAATACGGACGAAAAAGATGCCCTCCCTTCCTCAAGATGACATCAAGATTGTGATCCGGCCGAGAGGGGGACTCAATATCTTGAAAATTGGTGCAGCTATGGTGGCGGACGCAATACTAGTTGCCGCTGGCATAAGCCAGGAAGATTTGTACCAAGATACTCTATGTCCGAATCTGCAGCAAAATATTATGGTTGCCAGTACTCCCAAGCGCGAAAACGCCGACCGATACATTCGGATGAAGCAAATACTCATTTCACGCAAGGTGCAGGAGCTAAGTGCCTATGAGACTGCCCCACACTCCACTTGCAAAGGGGTGATTCGCGGCGTCTCACTTCAAGATGGCCCTGACGTCATCGATGCGAAGATTGTTAACACAAATAATCCACTCGCCTTAGCAGCCAAGAGAATAGCCCAAACTGGCACGGTCCTCATCGCTTTCGACGGGTATCGTGTACCGAGCTTTGTCAGGTATGGACCAGTGCTGATGCAGTGCTCACTCTACCACAAGCAAATCGACGTGTGTTATGCGTGCGGCCGTCTTGGTCATCGTGCTGACGTGTGCCCCACTCCCGGTGACACGATTTGCCGAGGCTGTGGTGCAGCAAGCCCTGACAAGCAACATGTGTGTACTCCCAAGTGCAAATTCTGTGGTGGCCAGCATCTCACGGCTAGCAAAGACTGTGCTCAAAGGTTCAAGATCCCGTACATTGTGCACCGTCGTCGCAGTGAGAATGCCAGAATGGCTGGTGCTGCGTCACCGTCCCCGCAACGTCACCTCGAAACTGCGGACGACTTCCAGTCTTCGTCACCCACCACGGATGCTCAGCGCAGAGGACGCCCCCGTTCCAGGGGACGCTCGGGAGGCCGCTCCGGATCCAGGCGCCGTGGTGCCTCCAAGGGATGTTCCCGCTCGCGCTCCAGGTCGACAGAATGTGCCCGGGGAAGTTCCTCTTCTCAGCCTCGCTCCAACTCAAAGCCGGGGCACGTTTCGTCGGGGCCGACCAGGTCCCGCTCTCACACGCCCACCACCTCTAACAGCAAGAAGCCGACGCTCTCCTGGGCCGACAAGGCCCGAGGAAGACGTGAGTCTCCTAGAGGCGACGAAAAGAATCGCGGTTTTCCCCACGCGAGTGAACTCGACGAGATGCGACGAGCTAACGATTAGCTGAAGATAGAAAACGCGCAGCTTAAGCAAGAAATGAGCCGGCTAGCAGCGGAGATGGCGGAGATTAGAAAGCTCGCGTCCTCGCCCCTTCGGCGCAGCCCGCTCCAACCCCGGTCCCCATGGATACGTCCGAGGCACTTCATAGGCCTACCGGAACCAAGCGCCGAGTGGTTGAGAACACACAAGAAGAAGAGGTGGTAAACCTACTGTCGGAACTCAAGGTTTCCTTTGTGAACATGCAGGCTACCTTAGCGAAAATTCAAGAAGCCGTGGCGCACCCCAAGATGGGATTAGGAGCACTGAGTGAACGCATAAGCAAGTTAGAAGAGGTCGATGTGAGGAGAGACCGCGGTCCGACTCCTTTGCAGGTCTCAGCACAACGCAATGTACTAGCGCCATCGACTGAGGGCGCGATCCTCCGGGCCGCTATAGCTGCTCAACCATCCCCTCAGCCTAAACATGGATAGTGTGGACGAAAACTTCAGAATGTGGCAATGGAACTCTGGCGGGTTTACTCACGAAAAGCCCATTCTACAGCAATATTTAAGAACTCTCGATGTTAAGCCCCAAATCATCGCTGTTCAGGAAGTTGCGTCTGGCACCCCCATCAAAATCCCGGGTTACCTAGTAGCGTCATCACATTCAGGAGTTGCCACACTTATCAGCAAAAGGTACAATTACCTATCGCGTGACCTCGGTGCAGTTGCCGATGGCATTGAGTACGTAATGACTGAAATTAAATGAACTCACCCAAGAAGGGTCTTCGAAGAAATAGCCTCTTTATTCTCAACGTATACTGGAGTCCCAGTTATCGCAGGGCGAGAGCAAACTCTCTCATCAAAAGGGCTGTGAGCATGACCAGTAGTTATCCCCTTGTAGTCGTAGGGAATTTCAACGCCCCACACAGCGTGTGGGGATACATGTATGATACCCCCAAGGGACGCGAGCTATGGCAGACTGCGACAAAAGCCGACTTGATGCTTATAACTGACAAGTATTTCCCCACTAGGAGAGGTAACTCCATATGTCGCGATACCACCCCGGACCTGACATTTATGAAGAATATAGATGGGGTCAAATGGGTCAACATGGCTCTAGACCTCAGAAGCGACCACTACATTATCGAGGTATCCTTCGCGATTGCCTGCTTTCGGACGAAAAAATTCAAGGTGGTCGACTGGGACGTTTTTCGCGAAGTCAGAGCTGAGAGAGCACCGACGGCTGGGGAAGACTTTGAAGGATGGTACAAAGGAATCAGAGATGACGCCATGGCAGCGACCAAGGAGGTCGTCACTTACCTCGGTGTTGAAAACATGGACAGCAGGTTGGCACACCTACTAGAACCCAAGCAAGTCCTACTCACGAGGTGGAAGGGACAGAAGCATAACAGGAAGCTCCGCAAGAAAGTTTCCGAGGTTAACAGGGCGATCGAGGAGCACTGCAAAACCTTGTGTAAACAACAATGGCATGAGCTCTGTGAGCATCGAGGGTCAGCTCAGATCTGGGAAGAGCTGGGGTCTTCTCAAACACCTTCTCGATCAGGGCAGCACCAGGTCCAGCGAGATGCGATCCCTCGCGCGAGCCATCCATCTAGGTACTGACTCTACCCCGGACAAATTGGTTGTCAACAAGCTTATAGACAGGTGTCTGCCAGTCGCGGATAGCTCTGCACCCACACAGTTTCCGGATTACGCGGGGTGCGACGTACCGGAGTTGGACCAGGACTATACTGTGGCCGAGATACGGCAGGCTCTCTTTTCCCTAAATGCCAAATTCGCCCCTGGCCCTGATGGCATAACCAATAAGATGCTCAAGAACCTTGATGATGACTCCATCGAATTCCTTATGGAAAAGATTAATGAGGTGTGGTGCAGTGGGGAGGTTCCCGCACAATGGAAGACGGTCTACACAGTTCTAATCCCGAAACCTGGTAAAGCACCAGGAATAGATAATCTAAAACCGATTTCCTTAACTTCCTGTGTCGGTAAGGTCGCAGAGCACGCCCTTCTGAACCGACTCACGGTGCACCTCGAGACCAATGATATGTACACCCACAATATGATTGGTTTCAGAGCTGGTCTTTCGACACAGGATGTCATGAAGCTGATAAAGCATCAGATCATCGAGCGGAGCACAGGAGATACCAGAGCCATCCTTGGATCAGACCTGGAGAAGGCTTTCGACAACGTTTCTCACGAATTCATTCTCCAGTCTATTGTCAGCCTAGGGCTAGGGAAGAGGGTCTACAGCTTCGTGAGATCCTTTCTTTACCAGAGAACTACCAAGCTCAAGATAGAAGGGCACTTCTCACGAGAGATCAACCTCGGTTCACGCGGCACGCCTCAGGGCTCAGTTATTTCACCAACACTATTAACATCGCGATGATCGGGCTCTCCAAGGAACTCGCGAAGACACAAGGAATCAATCATACCATCTACGCAGATGATATAACCATCTGGTGCACCGGTGGGAGCGATGGTCAAGTTGAGGAAGCCATGCAGCGCGCAATCGACGTGACCGAACGTTTCCTCCGTCCCACCGGTCTCAGGTGCTCCCCATCGAAATCTGAACTTCTGCTCTGCAAGAAAAGACCCCGAGGCGGCGGCCACCGTGACTGGAAACCTGCGTCTCAAAGTGAAATACGACTTTTGACTAGTGACGGGTCCCCAGTGCCCAGAGTGGATTCGCTCCGAATATTGGGTATGTATATCGAGTCCAACGGCGCTAACAGAACTGCACTGAGACAGATCACTACCAAGACGGAAAGTTCTCTCAGCCTCATCCGGAGGATCACCAACAGACACCGGGGAATCAAGGAAGACAATCTCATCCGCATCATACATGCGTTTGTGCTCTGCCACCTTTCGTACTCGGCGGCCATGTATAATTGGCATGTTGCATATGGAAGTAAGCTCAATTCCCTCATAAGAAAGGTCTTCAAGCTCGCGCTCGGCTTGCCTGTAAGCACTCGCACTGAAAACCTTTTCAAGCTTGGTGTTCACAATACACTCGAAGAGATAATCAAGGCGCAAGGGCGCTCACAGCTGCTCAGGCTTTTCGGAACCAAATCGGGGCGCAGATACTCGATAATTTGGGCCTCAACTCTATTGACCAGTGCCCCGATTCCATGCAGATTCCCAGAAACATCAGGTCTCAACTGCGCATCGCACCCATTGCCCGCAATATGCACCCTGCGCACAGCGTCGGTCGGTGTAGGGCCAGGGGTAGAGCTCTGCTCGAGCACGTCCGTAGCAACCCCACTGATGCAAGCTTTGTGGATGCTACGCCATATGTCCAACAATAGGCATTCGCTGTTTCCATGGTCGACTCAAATTCCAGGCCCACTTGCTTCACCACAGTACGCACATCGAAGCCCGTGATAGCCGAACAGGTTGCAATCGCGCTGGCTATGCTAGATAGTCGCAGAGAGTCAATATACAGCGACTCCAAGATGGCTAACAAAGCCTACGAAACCGGGATGGTAGGCCCTCAGGCCCTCCGCATTCTCCAAAGCGTCAAGAGTATCACGCCCATTTCTCTCACTTGGTTTCCCGCTCACCTAAGGTCGATTGAGGGCTCTACCTCTAACCCGAACGAGGGCGCACACGAGGCCGCGCGAGGACTCACTGACCGCGCTGCCTCCACAGTCCCTCTGCCTCGCTGGGAACCCTTACTTACGTTAAACGAAATAACAAAGCACTTCTATCTGTCAAGAAGGGTATTTCCCTCTCCCACACTCGGCCTTGTGCAGGGCGCAGGCAGTCACCCTAAGACTATTGCAAGCCAGTGCGTATCCTAACCCTGCGGTTCTTCATGCCATCTACCCTGAACGGTATCCAAGTGCGGATTGCCCCGCTTGTGGGCTGTTAGCCTCATTCAATCATGTGTTGTGGGAATGTGAAGCCATCGGCCCCGCCCTCAGCGAGGACAGGTGGGCTGCGCTCTTACGCAGCCCCGAACTTAAGGATCAAACCCTGGCCCTCCAGAGTGCCCGTGAACGGGCCGCCAAGCTCGGCTTGACGGTCCCAACGTGGGATTATCTGGGTGGTGCGGGGTCTCCCCTGTGTCTTCTCAGGACAAAAATAAAGTTTTAATCAATCAATCAATCAATCAGGTGTTCCTGTTCTTAGCCCCAGTAACACGTATGTCCATGGTAAACGAGGTAAACTAATTCTGAGTGCGTAGTCCAATTAAGAAGGCAGCACACTTCAGTTCTCATGGCCACTTTTCACGAAACTGCCGAGGCCTTGTTTTTGCGCCTTCATCAGCGTGCTCGGTACAGCTGTATTCATGATAGAGAACGGGAGTGCCACTTATCCTCTGCTTACTTGGTGAACTGAAACACGACAACTGCATTAAAAGTGGTGCCTAATCGACTTGCTCGCCAACGCGTTCTATTGCTATCCTAAAAGCATGGAGCCACTAAATTCAAAAAGCCTGGTGCTAGGGAAAAAGTGAAGTTTAGCAAAACTGCTGCCACACTATAAAAACCAAACTCAGAGTAGAAATTCGCTGATTAGTTGCGTTAAACAACTTAGTATTTTAGAGTTTGTGAGCCTTGATAAAACTTTACCGGAGTGGTAAGCATGCGCGTGCTTGTTTGTTTGCCCCCCAGTGAAACCAACCGCCGTATTCACAAACGCTCCTCGACTCGACTTTTACCCTTCACTTGACAGAGTTGATCACTGCGCCGCTGCTTGGCTTGAAATGACGCTGCGCTATGTACTCAAGAATCCAGCAGATTATCGCTGATGTTCAGCGACTTGCCGTGTCCAGAGACGGTGCTTTCATCGGCTTTCTCAAGTAAAGGTGAAGCGTTGAGTGAAGGGACGTTGTAGAATACAGTGGTAAGGATATGAACAGGTGAGCTTATTGGCAGTGATTCGCGGTAGAAAAATATACCAATGCATTTCTTCGTGTCTCTTTTGTAATGGTATATACATGAATGAAGAAGTCACTGTTTGACAATTCTCACTTTCCGTACCCCTGTTACTGCTTTTAATTTTTATAAAAGTATGGCTACGTCTGCCTAATTAAGATTTCACTTTAGAAGTAGCACTATCATCCCTGCTTTGTTTTGACGTCCTTCCTTTAGTTTTGATAGTGAATGTACAGAATAGTAAAACTCTAGGGAGTGTAGAAACATCATAATCATGAATAAGTTTGTTATCAATAGCTGTTGTTGACTTTTTTCGTTTCTTTAAATACAGTGGTGCTTTTCCAAGCTCTGCTTGATCGAGTGTTGTTCAAGTCAGCGTAAACTTGCTATATTTGTGTGAACGTAGATTCGACTGACTTTATTGATACCCACTGTATTCGGGGAAAATATTCTGAAATATACTGCTTATTGAAAAAATGCGTAACATGTACCAAAGCATAAAGCATGAAAACCAGCATACGAGAAAGCCTATAGCTATATTGCCAGGAGAAGCCACTGCAATTTGTCTTTGAGATTCTTGCGACGATATAGAACTTTTTTTGTGTTTGTTATTTAATGCATGAATATATATAACTGGAATCCGTTGCTAACACCTCGCTGTGATGATATGCAGAGCTGCCAAAAGGTGTACGAAATTCGTCTCTGGAGTTGACCAGAACCTGCGAAAAATTCGAGAAAAAAGAACAACCAAGCAAGAAAAGGAGAAGTAGTAAGAGACGCTTGAAGGGGAGAGAGACAGCATAGAACAAAGATGAGATGGTATTCCTTATTAGAGCAGTCACTTGCGTTCGCATAGCATACACTTGGCTTTTGAACATGCTAATAGACCCAGCCTTGTGAATTTTCAAAAGACTGAAGTAAAAAAGAAAATAAAGAAAGAAAGTTCAAAGAAAAAACAAAAACAAAAAACGAAGAAAGAAAGAAGAAGGAAACATGAAAGACTGCGCCGTTCAGCTGTATTAAAGCTCGTCACCACCACTTTGTTCTGCGCTCTCTCCTTATTTCTTTCCCTTACTACCTCACACATAAAAGCATGGCATGGCAGTGTGGTAGAACACAACACAATGTCAGACACAACCGCGTGACCGGACGTATGGATGTGTGCCATTCCACGCAGTTTGTTTCAAACATAACTTACTCCTTTCTTTGGTCTTGTGACTATTCTTTTTGCAACTCACTTTGACAACAATTACTCACCCACTATTTTTTTCTGTGTATGTACTTTTATTATGTATGTAGAACATCCTAAAAATCTTTTTTAACGGGAAACACCATATATTGCTGTTCAGTAAATAAAAATGGGCAGATCCCACGTACAGTGGGAACAGATGATATATGAAGCACGAATGAGAAATGTTAATATGTCACTTTAAAATCAGCACAACTTAACGAGGTGGAGGTAAATCATGCCGTACATGACTTCCATGTCATGATTATCAGGTTTGAATGTGTCGTTTACCTTCGTCATCTATTCGCGTCACGTGATACCGAATTCAGTATATGTGGAGCTAGCGAAACGGCCGCGAGCACGCTATGAGCGTGGTATGTTGTCATGTTCTTACATGACACGCGTGTCAGGATTATCATATTTGCACCAGTGATCTATTTCGTCATCCATTGACGTCACCTAACACCAAATGTGGTATATGTGGAGCTAGCAAAACGGCTGCGAGCGCATCATGAAGCGCCCAATATGCTCTATTGTAGCGTTGACGTGCGCGCACGCTGGGCACAGCGACGTTACGTTAGCAAAACACGAGCACTTTATCTATATATAGTCTGACGCCAGGCGCGACTAGTGTCCATCAGCGCGGCCCGACGGCAACCGGCGCGAAATGCGACATGCTGCATTTGATGCCCAGACAACACTGCGTCTCCCTATTTTCGTGGCGCAGGGAGGCCGGACACGCTGAAATGCGCATGCGTTAAAGCAACGCAGCGCGGCGCCCGCCTGCGAGTACATGGCAGCACCGGCGCCTGGCGTGGCACCGACGGCGTGACGCGACGACGTGAACGCTGGCGAGAACGCGCCCCACGTCACTGAGAAATGTATTGACGCCTTGACAGCGACATGTAGTCGTGTTCTCACATGACAGGCACCCCATGATTATCTTGCTTGCACCAGTCACATACCTTCGTGATTCATTGGCGTCGCATAATACCAAATTTGGCATATGTGAAGTTAGCAATACAGCCGCGAGCACGTCATCAGTGTGACCTGTAGTCATGTTGTTACATGACACGCATATTAATATTATCATGGTTGGATGTGTCGTTTACTTATGTCGTCCGTTTTAGTCAGGTAATACCGAGTTTCGTACATGTGAAGCTAGCGAAACGGCCGCGAGCGCATCATCAGCGTAGCATCTAGTCATGTTTCACGACGCGCACCTCATGTTTATCATGTTTGCACCAGAATAACACCTTCGCCATCCATTCGCGTCGCGTAATACCAAATTGGGTATAAGTTAAGCTAGCTAAATGGCCGCCAGCGCATGATGAGCGTGGCATGTAGTCATGTTACATGACACGCATCTCATGATTACCATGTTTCCACCAGTTACATACCTTCGTCATCCATTCACGTACTGTAATACCAAATTTGGTGTATGTGACGCTCCCGAAACGGCCGCGAGTGCATCATTAGCGTGGCATGTAGTCATGTTGTTACATGACACGCATGTCATGATTTTCATGTTAGGGTCTGTCGCTTGTGTTCGCCATGCAATCATGCCATACCATACCAGTATTGCAACATGCCTTGTGAACGAAACCACCGCAACAACTGCAGGACCATGAAATGGAAATCATGACATTCATGATGTACATTTCATGATTTTCATGTTATGACTAGTCAAATATGTTCTTCATACAGTCATGTTATGCCATAGCAAGTTTGGTATCACTGCCACAATCGAAACGGCCAGAAGAGCTAAGTGTCGTAGGTGGATAGATAGATAGATAGATAGATAGATAGATAGATAGATAGATAGATAGATAAATAGATAGATAGATAGATAGATAGATAGATAGATAGATAGATAGATAGATAGATAGATAGATAGATAGATAGATAGATAGATAGATAGATAGATAGATAGATAGATGCTCAAAGTCGCCGAAGTTCGCTAAGAAATGCTTCGCATTTAAAAGCAGAAGTCTGCATTAGTTTGAAACCCTTTTAGAGGGGTATTCAATAGGCTGACGATAAAGGGGAAGGTAGCAGGCCGTGGTGGGGGTTAGGATATTTGAAGTATATGAACGGCATATCGTAATAAGCAGAAAGTGGCAAGGCACCTATTTTTCTCCACCGGTATAGTATCAACACAAGTTGCGAGATTATAGTTTGGAGAATTTTGCGGCAGCTCACCGAGAATTTTCAGCCTACGTTACTCAACTTTATGCCTGACTAGATAAAACTATTTTTTTATTGGAATGCCTAGATAGCGGAAAGTAAATATAGTCGCTGGCGAAGCTCTAACGCGCCAGCTCGCATTTAGAATGCCGCCTCAGAAGAAACGACTATCCATCTTCCATGCTTGAGCCTAAAAGCGTTCGAGACCTCACATGGTTGTCGTATTGACTCTGAAGTTATGCACATTCCATGCACATAACTAATCTTTTTTGTCATGCTAATAATAATCTTGGAAAGTGGAAGCTTTTTCGTGGATGCGGAAGTGCACTATCTTCAATAATCGGCGCGCAATTTCTTGCCGTCTTTTTTTACCGTTGGTCGAATTGCTGAACAAGTAAGGAAAAATGAAGTGTAGGCCGAATAGTCCTGCGTTTGATGGTAACAGAACATAAAAATGATGTACTTGGTCAAAATAACACTTAAGTTATGAGCTACAACTGCGGGAATTCATAGAAAGGAAATCAGGACAAATAAAACGAAATGATTTGTAGTCACTTGTATTATTCCTTTCTCTTAATATTTCCTTAATTACTTGTAAACTTTGGTTTTTGAGCTGCTGTAAAGAATAGTGTTCATACGTAATTTTAATATTACTGACACCCGGCTTACGCAACTGTTTACCCCGAAACTGGCACAAAAAAAAAAAGCATAGGTCGGTGAACTCACTCCGGAGTCGACTGCACTCCGTGTCGTGACACACTAAATTGCACCCCATTTCGGTTTTACGAGGTTCTGGGTGCATTTATGGTAGAAGGCTGCACGCGATAAGGATGTGATGCGTAAAAGCTACAACAAATTCAAAAGGCTCCTCAGTAAACGCCTATTTTCGGGCGAAACGTGTGCAAACTGCTCTGCAATTGCTAGGTCATTTGTACATATAGAGAATCATGCACATCATCTACAAAAATTAAGCGTTTCACGTCGTTCCTTGTTTAACCCTAGCGACGCTGTTGCTGTAAGTAAAAAAAAAAAAAACATTATCCATGTTCTCCACGCTTTCATGCGCTAATTGAACAGGATGACAAAATTTTTCTGTGTGTACCTAACGAAGACAAATTGATTAGTGTGGGAACAGTACAGCGTTTTTGCCTGTTATTTTAAAATATACTTGTTGCTGTGAGCAAAGTTGACGAAGGAAGCAGACAAAGAGAAAAAGCAGGGAGGTTAACCAGAAAGACATCCGGGGTGCTATGCAGGATAGTGGCAGCTTATCGGGCAGCAGAGTTCGCTCCAAGCTCGTGAAGCGGCCGCCATAGCTTGAAGACAGTGGGGAGCGAATGATAGCACCGTTGCTAAATATCGCTACAGAAGCGCGCGTGGCGTTGAAAACTCGTGTAGGACATCTGCGGCTGCTATCGAAGAAACACCGCGTGTGAACCCGTCAGCGCCCTCAGTCAACATTTCAACCGTGCAGCGACGTTAACGTGATTGTCACGCTATCGTTTCGCGAACTCAACCAATGCCACCTAGATATCAAGCCTGCTCAATGCAGCTGCGACGCCACGCGCTTTGACTGAGCGAGGGCACACGGGAGGCTGTGAAGCCACTGCCACCAGCGTCTTTGATGAATAGATATAACGTTCGCAGCAAGTTTTACACGTGTACAACAGCTTAATTGAACTCTTTGTGCCCGGACTGGCACTTGTTTAACGACTGTATTGCACTTTAAATTCTTTGCCGATTTATTTCTCAGTATTTCTTATTTTGTGTGAACGTAGAAAAATATTTCGTGCTATTGAATACACGACTAATTTATAGCAGTAATATTTGGTGACCCAACAAAGAGGCGAAGTAATTAAGGTGAATCTCATTGATTAAATTTTATTTACACACACACAGAGACAGTCCTTAAGATGCACACAAAGTGTTCCTATTATTGGCTAAGCTTCTGCAGTTTTCTATGCTGAGTCAGTGCGTTTGTTCTGTTGTGCATTTTCGTGGAGCGGTCTGCTTGGTAGTCATCCTCAAGTATTCCGGCTTGAAATGAAGCTCACATACATGAAAAATCATTCAACAAAGCGCTTTATCACAGGCTTTCTGCTACACATACGCCTTATTGAGAAGCTACAAAATAGAAAAATCACAGAGGTATGCACAGGCACCCAAATTCATAGAGAGCAGAAGCAGATATTTCAAAGACAATAAATTAGGTGAATTTACTGAAGACACTGATGCATAATTATAATACTACCAAGAAATGATCACAGCAGCGCTAAGAAATTCTACGTAGTATACGTAACAGACGCACGACATAATGCACTAGACCTCGTTCCTTCACCTAAACAATGGGACCGGAGGTATTACAATAAGACCAAGGTGCTATGCGCAAATAGCAAAATGTTCACTGACCCAAAAGGAATAACGTGTGTTCTGAGAATACATCGCCACGCGGCGATTATTGCTTTATTTTGATGTGTTTGCGGTGCGAGCACTGGAATCTGAAACACGCTGATTGAGTGGAGCGTGAAGCTGCATCTACTTCATCGTCATTTTAAGCCAAGCAGAGCACGTTTCGTCAAACGTGCTCGTCGAAAAACGCTAAATCTGTGCAGTTCCTATTACTATTTCGGAACGATACGTTATCGCAGGGGTGAGTGCCAGCGACGCTTGGCTGTAAGCGTTCATGGTCAAGGCTTCTGCTAACAGTTCAGAAACGTACACGACAACATTTCACAGAGAGAACTAAACGTGCCAAAGGTGGCGCTTTTAAAACAACTCAAAATCAAGTAGTACACACGCACACATACCTTCGAATCACGGAGAGAACGTTAATGAAAACACTGAAACCTTTGGCACATTATCAATATCGGTGGCAGCTGGGTCCGCAGCACTGCTCCATTGCGAGAGCTTGCAGGTGTACGCTACGCAAACATTCAGTGAACGAAGCACTGCACATCACCCCGCCGCACTTCACATACGCAGAAAAACACGTTCATATCCATGCAGTCGCCAAAAGAAACATCAGCACTCTACGAAAAGGCTTCGTCAGGCTTAGCAATCCTCCTATCTCGAACGGCGGGCGCATGCACGCCGTTCGAGATAGGAGATACGTCTACTCGGCAGGAGACGAGTGTCAAAACTGAGTGACGTCAGAGGCCATGCCCAGTGTAGTGAGCAGGCCTGGATTATTTTTGGTCAACACGCGCCTCCCATAGCGTGTTCCTGTGCGTACACCCTCTTCCGGACACATTCTTTCGTCCACCTGCAGCATGGAAATGTCCACTCTCGAAGGAAGCGAGGGTGCACACGCAGCACTCTCGTGCTGCTCGTTTTGCTTCTACCAAATATTGCTGATAAATATAAGAACAGATGGTGACCGGGGGCACTTGCATCTCGCAACATGGTGGCAACGTGGCTGTGAGTGGATACGTCATGAGCGTAGTGAAATTCAATGCAAGGCGCCGTAGCCACGTGGTGATATCACTTTTCTTCTGCGTGCGTGTGTGCATAGTCTGCGCGATAAATCTTGTAGATTGATCGTTCCGCTCGACAACAGTACTGCTCCTCTGCACGCATCTCATGATTATCATGTTTGCACCAGTCACACACCTTCGTCGTCCATTCCCGTCCTGTAATACAAAACTTGGTATATGCGAAGCTAGCGAAATAGCGGGGAGAGCATCATGAAGAGCCCAATTACTGATAATGATTGATATGTATGATTGAACGTCCCAAAACCGCCATTTGATTATGAGAAACGCCGTAGTAAAGGGGTCCGGAAATTTCGACCACCTGGGGTTCTTTAACATGCACCCAAATCTGAGCACACTTGCCTACAACATTTCCGCCTCTATCGGAAATGCAGCCGCCGCACACGGGATACAATCCCGCGATCTGCGGGTCAGCAGCAGAGTACCTTAGCCACTAGACCACCGCGGCGGGGCCCCAATATACTGCGACGTAACGTGACGCGCGCACGCTGGGCGCAGCGACCCTACGCTAGCAAAACGCGAACACTCTGTAGTCTGACGCCCGACACGACCAGCTTCATTGGGCGCGCAGTCGGCGCGGCCCGGCGGCAACCGACGCGAAATGCGACATGCTGCATTTCGCACCGACAACGTTACCCAGAATGCACCGCGTCAGCCTAGATTCGTGACGGAGGTTCGCAGGGCACTGATGGTTTCCAAATAGGACCTATAAAGCGTGTACTCGACCTTCATTGTCCTGCTCACATTCATAACGTGATTCTACCGTCTGGCCAATTTCCGAAAGACATTCAAATAGCTCGAGTACAGACGGTATTTAAAAAAGACGATAAAATGTTTCAGGTAATTATTGCCCAATATCAATTCTACCGATATTCTTAAAAACAATAAGAAGAATATTCATGCTAAAATATTTTCATATCTAGGCAAAAATAAATTATTAGCTGACCATCAACGCGGCTTCAGGAAGCACCGTTCCACCAAGACTGCTCTTTTAGCTAAGAAAACAATATTAGAAGCTTTTAATTATGAAAAGTTAATAATGAAAATCTACATAAACTTCTAGAAAGCATTTGATATTGTGAATCATAAAATCTTACTTAGTTACGCGCTTATGGTATCCGTGGTATAGGCTTAGAGCTCTTCGAATCTTACTTATCGCACAGAGCACGATAATTAAAGCTAGGAAAAAAATCTAGTATTCAGGCTGTAGGAGTCGGAGTTCCGCAAGGGAGTATCCTTGGGCCACTCCTGTTTATAATTTATTTAAATGAAATGCCAAACACTTCAAAAAAAGCAAAATTTATCTCCTATGTGGATGTCACAGCGATATTTATTTACGCTACATCTAAGATTGAACTTGATCATCAAGGGAACATAACGCTTAGAGAATTTAAAAATTGGGCTGAAACGAACTGTTTACGAGTGAATGCCAGCAAGACAAAAGTCGTGGTTTATATGCAAAAAGGCAAACAATAGCAAAGCCAAATAAAAAAGGAAGATAGGTGCAGATGAATTAGAAGTTGTCAACACAGTCTCCACATTAGGTGTAACGTTTACGAAAGACCTAAGTTGGAACGATCACGTCAAACGTAATAATAAAAAGCTTTCTTGCCCCTAGTAGCTTTCTAGTGGCTAAGGTACTCGGCTCCTGACCCGCAGGTAGCGGGATTCAATCCTGGCTGCGGTGGCTGCATTTCTGATGGAGGCGAAAGTGTTGTAGACCCGTGTGCTCATATTTGGTTGCACGTTAAAGAACCCTAGGTGGTCGAAATTTCCGGAGCCTTTCACTACGGCGTCTCTCATAATCATATTGTCACGGGGTCATGACGTGGCGAAAGACAGGAAACTTCGTGTTGGGATTTAACTGTTTATTTGGGCGAACCTGTGCCCGGTAAAGGAAAAGTCTAATTACAGCAGCAGTCTTGCACAGATAGCAGTCTCGGACTGATAGCGGCGAACGCAGCGTCGGCCTTCGATCAACCACTGACAAGCGGCGAAGCGCGTCGGCATTTATACCCTTGCCGTCGAATGTTCTAGCGTTATCGCTGGCGGTGGCGTAGGTTCCAGAACAATCTGTACCGTTCGCACAGTGGGCGTGACCTTATCGAAATGATCTACTACAGTCCGGAACCTTCTCGAAACCTGCAGGCGCGGTTTGCGCCGAGAATCGTGTGGTGTTTCGGAACGATAACAAAAACTTGTGAAATGGAACGTGGCATTGCCCCCCTCTGAAAAAAGGCCACGTCCCGATGCTTTACCTACAGATGAAGGTACAATAATAATGCAAGAAAGTACAATGAAAAAATTACAATACAACAATAATATAAAAAACATTGTTTCAGTTTGTTAACGTGCATGAAACGGCTTGAGGCGCGCGACATGGACGACTTCAGGTCGCGATCGGCGTCGTTGAGAGTTCGTGATGCCGTCGGGGACAACCTCGTAATCAAGTGGTCCGAGACGACGAACCACCTTGTACGGTCCGAAGTACCGTCGCAGAAGCTTTTCGCTTAGTCCACGTCGGCGTATCGGCGTCCACATCCAAACACGTTCACCGGACTGGTATTCCACAAAGCGTCGTCGAAGGTTGTAACGGTGGCTGTCGGTCGTCTGTTGATTCTTGATACGGAGACGCGCAAGTTGTCGGGCTTCTTCGGCGCGTTGAAGGTACTCGCTCACATCGAGGTTTTCTTCGTCGGTGACGTTGGGTAACATGGCATCGAGCGTCGTTGCCGGACTCCTTCCGTACACCAATTTGTATGGAGATATCTGCGTCGTCTCCTGCACCGCCGTGTTGTATGCGAAGGTCACATACGGAAGAATGGCGTCCCACGTCTTGTGTTCGACATCGACGTACATTGACAGCATGTCGGCGATCGTCTTGTTAAGCCACTCGGTGAGGCCGTTGGTCTGTGGGTGGTACGCTGTCGTCCGGCGGTGGTTTGTTTGGCTGTATGCCAAGATCGCTTGAGTTAAGTCGGCAGTGAATGCCGTTCCTCTGTCGGTGATAAGGACCTCCGGGGCGCCGTGACGTAGGACGATATTTTCGACGAAGAACTTAGCTACCTCGGATGCACTGCCTTTTGGCAGGGCTTTTGTCTCGGCGTAGCGGGTGAGGTAGTCGGTAGCTACCACGATCCAATTGTTTCCGAAAGTCGACGTCGGGAACGGCCTAAGTAGGTCCATACCAACCTGCTGGAAAGGTCGGCAAGGTGGATCAATTGGCTGCAGAAGTCCCGCTGGCCTTGTCGGCGGTGTCTTGCGTCGCTGACAGTCCCGGCATGTCCTCACATAACGAGTGACGTCGGTGGTAAGACGTGGCCAGTAGTACCTTTCTTGTATCCTCGCGGGAAACACTGAGATGCCCTGCCGTCGGATCGTCGTGCAGGGCCTGCAGGAGTTCTGGTCGCAGAGCTGAAGGCACCACAAGGAGGTACTTAGCTCGAAGCGGTGAAAAGTTTTTCTTTTGTAGAAGACCGTTTCGTAGAAAGAACGACGCAAGTGCGCGCTTGAATACCTTCGGGACTTCGGCGGTCCTGCCTTCGAGGTATTCTATTAGGGCTTTAAGTTCCGGGTCGGCCCGCTGTCGTTCAGCGAAGTCGTCGGTAGTTATCGTTCCCAAGAAGTAGTCGTCATCCGAGTCGTCGGGTAGCGGTTGGTCGACAGGTGCACGAGACAGACAGTCAGCGTCGGAGTGTTTTTTGCCGGACTTGTAAATGACAGTAATGTCATATTCTTGAAGTCTCAGGCTCCATCGTGCGAGGCAACCTGAAGGGTCCTTCAAGGTGGCTAGCCAACACAAGGCGTGGTGGTCGCTCACAACTTTGAAGGGCCTGCCGTAGAGGTAGGGGCAAAATTTCGACGTAGCCCAGATGATGACGAGGCACTCCTTTTCTGTTGTGGAATAATTTGCTTCTGCTTTGGATAGCGATCGGCTGGCGTAACTAACAACCCTTTCAAGTCCGTCAGCCCTCTGCACAAGAACCGCGCCAAGAGTACGCTGCTTGCGTCAGTATGTATTTCTGTCTCGGCGAATTCGTCGAAACGGGCAAGTAACGGAGGCGTCTGGAAGCGATGTTTAAGCTCTTGGAAAGCGTGTTCCTGTGGCGTTTCCCACTTGAACTCCGAGTCGGCCTTGGTAAGGTTAGTGAGAGGATCGGCGATGCGGGCGAAGTTTTTCACGAACCGCCTATAATAGGCGCACAGGCCCAGAAATCGGCGCACGGCCTTCTTGTCAGTGGGCGGCGGGAAGTCGGCGATGGCGGCTGTTTTCTGTGGATCGGGACAAACTCCATACTTGCTGATAACGTGCCCCAGAAACAAGAGCTCCTCATACGCAAATCTGCACTTTTCTGGCTTCAGTGTGAGTCCGGACGTCTTGATGGCTTGAAGTACAGCTTCAAGGCGCCGAAGATGCTCGTCAAAACTCGAGGAAAACACGACGACGTCGTCCAAGTACACAAGGCAAGTCTGCAACTTCAATCCTGCCAGTACTGTATCCATAACGCGTTGAAAAGTTGCAGGCGCTGAGCAAAGGCCGAAGGGCATCACCTTAAACTCGAAGAGGCCGTCCGGTGTTATAAACGCCGTCTTCTCTCGGTCTCTTTTGTCGACTTCGATTTGCCAATACACAGTCTTGAGGTCCATTGACGAGAAGTACTTGGCGTTATGGAGCCGATCAAGTGCGTCGTCTATTCGTGGGAGAGGATACACGTCCTTTTTTGTGATTTTGTTCAGGCGGCGATAATCGACGCAGAAACGTAGGGTCCCATCCTTTTTCTTCACTAACACCACGGGGGATGCCCACGGACTCTTGGACGGCTGGATAATGTCATCTCACAGCATTTCATCAACTTGTCTCTTCATTGCCTCACGTTCTCGCGTCGAAACCCTGTACGGACTCTGACGGAGTGGTCTGGCATTTTCTTCGGTTATGATTCGATGTTTCGTGATTGGGGTCTGCCGAATTTTTGATGACGACGAAAAGCAATCTTCGTATTGCAGGAGCAGGGCCTTGAGCTGTTCTTTCTTCTCGTTCGGAAGTCTGGGATTGACGTCGAAAGCTATGGGAGGGGCTTGGTTCCTCTGAGCAGGTTCCGCAGAATCGGCGAGGGCGAAAGCACTGGTGGCTTCGACAATTTCTTCGATGTATGCGACCGTTGTTCCTTTGTTCACATGTTTGTACTCATTGCTGAAATTCGTGAGCATAACCGTTGCTTTGCCTCCCCGCCGATCTGCAATTCCTCTTGCGACGCAAATATTTCGGGTGACCAACAGATGCTGACTCCCTTCAACGACGCCTTCCAAGTCAGGTGATTTAGGAGCGCCGACTGAAATAATGACGCTTGAGCGAGGCGGAATGGTAACTTGTTCTTCCAGCACATTCAAGGCATGGTGTCCTGACGGCGTGCGCGGTGGTAGTGCTTCTTCTGTGGATAACGTTATCGACCTTGTTTTTAGGTTGATGACAGCACCATGGAGGCATAAGAAGTCCATGCCAAGGATGACATCTCTCGAGCGACGCTGTAGGACTACGAAGTCTGTAGGATAAATACGGCCGTTAATGGTGACCCTCGCTGTGCAGATTCCTGCAGGCGTTACGAGATGACCTCCGGCTGTGCGGATTTCAGGGCCTTTCCAAGCTGTCCTAACTTTCTTTAACTTCGCGGCGAACGACCCACTGATGACAGAATAGTCGGCTCCAGTATCGACGAGAGCAGTCACACTGTGGCCGTCGATAAGAACGTCGAGGTCGCTAGTTCGCCGTCTCGCATTACAGTTAGGGCGTGGCGTCGGGTCACGGCTGCGTCGGCTTGTTCCGCTGCTTCCATGTTGCGTCGTCCGGCCACCTTCGGTAAGTGAACTTTTGCCTTCAGGGCTTTGCCTGGTTGGTGTTGTGTTCAAAAAGCTCCGTCGCGTCGGCGTCGTCGTCGGACGATCTTCGGTAGTTCGTCGCACAGCAACCGCACCTCCATCGGTTGCTGCCCTTAGTTTCCCGGATACGGGCTAGGAGACCGGCCCCGAGCTGGGCCAGAGTACTGCCGGGGGTGCGGTGACATGCGGCGGCTAGGCGACGGCGAACGAGAAGGACTTCGTGGTGTCCATTGAGTTCCTGCCAGGTAGTCGGCGATGTCACGTGGCCGATCTCCTGGCTGCGGACGCGGTGCATTGACGGCGAAGCCACGCAGTCCCATCTGTCGGTACTGGCAACGGCGGTATGTGTGCCCGGCCTCGCCGCAGTGGTAGCAGGGCGGGCGGTTGTCAGGTGCACGCCAAACGTCCGTTTCCCTCGGTGCAGTGCGCTTGCCCGCTGGTGAACGGTAGGACGTCGGTTGGGGTGATGGCGGCGGTGGCGTCTGGCGACGGAAGTGTGACGGGGCGGCGTTTTGGTGTGGACGGGGAGGAGCGTTGTGGCGCACTGCAGCGGCGTAGCTCATAGTTTCTGGCTCGGGCGGCGGTGTTTCGGGAATCCGAAGTGATTGCCGGACTTCTTCTCGCACAATGTTGGCGATCGAATCCACTTGAGGCTTCGCCGAAGGCAACAGTTTGCGCAGCTCTTCCCGCACGATCGCTCGGATCGTTTCACGCAGGTCGTCGGAGTCACTGGCTTGAGCAGCAGCGCATTCTGGAGTCAGGCGACGATTATACTGTCTGGTGCGCATGTCCAGCGTTTTTTCGATGGTGGTCACCTCGGATACAAATTCTTGGACGGTGTTCGGTGGATTCCTCATTAGTCCCGCGAAGAGCTCCTGTTTGACCCCTCGCATGAGGAAACGAACTTTCTTTTCCTCAGGCATGTCTGAGTTAGCGTGACGGAATAGGCGGGTCATCTCCTCTGTGAAAATTCCAACCTTTTCATTTGGTAGCTGAACCCGGGTCTCGAGTAGAGCAGCGCCCTCTCTTTGCGAGCGACGCTTGCGAACGTTTGCAGAAATGCACCGCAGAAGACATCCCACGTTCGGAGCGTGGACTCCCGATGCTCTAGCCAGGTCCTTGCGGTGTCTTCCAGGTAGAAGTACACACGACGGAGCTTTTCTTCGTTGTCCCAGTGGTTGAGGGCGGCCACACGGTCGTATGTTTCTAGCCAGGTTTCCGGGTCTTCAAACGATGAGCCATGGAACGTTGGTGGTTCCCTGGGTTGATGAATGACGATCGCGGGCTGGGACGCTCCGGTTGTCATTGTCGCTGCAGTCGAGGTCATGGTCTTGGTCTTCCGTGCCTTGTCTTGTAGAAGGCCGTACTCCGGTGGGAGACCTTGCTGTCGGCGGCTCGTTCGCTGCTCTTGGTTGGCGTCGGTGTCTTCTCCGCGACGGGGGCTGGGTTCACGGCTTGACGGGGGCGTCCGGTACATGAAAGAAGCAGCACCTCCACCAGATGTCACGGGGTCGTGACGTGGCCAGAGACAGGAAACTTCGTGTTGGGATTTAACTGTTTATTTGGGCGAACCTGTGCCCGGTAAAGGAAAAGTCTAATTACAGCAGCAGTCTTGCACAGATAGCAGTCTCGGACTGATAGCGGCGAACGCAGCGTCGGCCTTCGATCAACCACTCACAAGCGGCGAAGCGCGTCGGCATTTATACCCTTGCCGTCGAATGTTCTAGCGTTATCGCTGGCGGTGGCGTAGGTTCCAGAACAATCTGTACCGTTCGCACAGTGGGCGTGATCTTATCGAAATGATCTACTACAGTCCGGAACCTTCTCGAAACCTGCAGGCGCGGTTTGCGCCGAGAATCGTGTGGTGTTTCGGAACGATAACAAAAACTTGTGAAATGGAACGTGGCAATATCGTGGTTTTGGGACGTTAAACCTCAAAGATCAATCAATAAAGTAAAAAGCTTTCTTCTGCTGCAGGAACCATAGCTCGCTTAAAATTTTTTCTTCCAGTTAACATTAAAATTTCCTTTACAGTGCTCTAGTATTTTCAATTTTACAATACTGCCACTTGGTCTGGGTCACGGCTACAAAGAAAAGCTCAACAAAATTGCACTTACTTCAAAAAAAAAAAAAGCTGGGCACTTCATTGCCAACGTTCCACGCTTATATTTTACAAAACATCTGCTCGCGAAGTATAAAATTCTGCTTGTGTTCTCTTCATATGATAATCGCTAAAGTTTAACCTACAAGTCATATGTAAAATCCATTAATTTTATTACACTTTCACTGGATGATGTGAGTGTACACCACAGTACTCGTCATACTAGGCATAAGAAAAAAATGGCATGTCCCTATACCTCGAAGCAAATATGACGGACAATCGTTAAAAAATACTGTGGTAGTGATACTTAACAAGCTTCCTAAGCCCGATTTCGATCTTCTGCTCAACTGCAATCGAGAAATAAGTCTATTTTGTCAGTCGTGTCACAGAGATTTCTAACGTTGTACATAATATATTTCTTTTCCTTCCTTTCCTTACCCCAGTGGTTCAGTTGTGTAGAACATGTTACCAAAAATCGTATACAGGTGCGTGTATAGACCAGCATATACTTGTGTATCGGGTATGCAAATACGAATCCGCAAAATCTGTGTTTTTATTCATAGGCAAATATTTTCTTGTGTGTACATATATAAATGCTTCCTCCGCTCTGAAAAACGGAGGAAGCGTCAGAGCAGTGAAGAGGAAACTTGGGATAGGAAAAAATCGGATGTATGAACTAAGGGACAAAGAAGGCAAAATAGCTACCAATATGGATAGGATAGTTGAAATAGCGGAGGAGTATTACAGAGATCTGTACAGTAGCCGGAACAACCACGACTTTAATACTATAATAACTAGCAGTATCCCAGATGACACCCCACCAGTAATGATAGAAGAAGTCAGAAAAGCTTTGGAGAGCATGCAAAGAGGCAAAGCTGCTGGTGAGGATCAGGTAACATCAGATCTGCTGAAAGATGGAGGACAAATTGTGTTAGAAAAACTAGCCACCCTGTTTACGAGGTGTCTCCTGACGGGAAGGGTACCAGAGTCTTGGAAGAACGCTAATATCATCTTAATACATAAGAAAGGAGATGACAAGGACTCGGAGAATTACAGGTCGATTAGATTGCTCTCTGTAGTATACAAGCAATTTACAAAGGTAATTGCTAACAGAGTAAAGAAAACATTAGAATTCAATCAACCGAAGGAACAAGCAGGATTTCGAACAGGCTGATCAACAATCGACCACATTCATACTATCAATCAGGTAATAGAAAAATTCTCAGAATATAACCAACCACTATACATAGCCTTCATAGATTACGAGAAGGCATTTGATTCAGTAGAAATATCAGCCGTCATGCAGACACTGCGGAATCAGGGCGTCAATGAAGTATATAAAAACATGCTGGAAGAAATCTACAGGGGATCAACTGCTGCCATAACGCTTCATAAAGAAAGCAACAGAATACCAATCAAGAAGGGTGTAAGGACACAATCTCCCCAATGCTATTTACCGCGTGCTTAAAGGAGGTTTTCAGAAGCCTAGAATGGGAACAGTTAGGGATAAGTGTTAATGGAGAGTACTTTAGTAACGTGCGCTTCGCCGATGACATTGCATTGCTGAGCAACTCAGGGGACAAATAGCAGCTCATGATTACGGAGTTAGACAAGGAGAGCAGAAAGGTGGGTCTTAAAATGAATATGCAGAAAACGATAGTAATGTACAACAACCTCGGAAAAGAGCAGTGCTTCGAGCTAGGTAATAGTGCACTTCAAGTTGTAAAAGACTATGTCTACTTAGTGCAGGTAATAACCGTGGAGCCGAACCACGAGATTGAAGTAACTAGAAGAATAAGGATGGGGTGGAGCACATTTGGCAAGCACTCTCAAATTATAACAGGTAGATTGCCACAATCCCTCAAGAGAAAGGTATATAACAGCTGTATCTTGCCGGTAATTACCTACGGAGCAGAAACCTGGAGACCTACAAAGAGGGTTCAGCTTAAATTGAGGACGACGCAGCGAGCAATGGAAAGAACAATGGTAGGTGTAACTTTAAGAGACAAGAAGAGAGCAGAGTGGATTAGGGAACAAACGGGGGTTAAGGATATCATAGCTGAAATCAAGAAGAAATGGACATGGGCCAGGCATTGTTGCGAAAGACGGACCGATCCCACCGAATCCACCACTGTTGCGAAAGACGGGGACGCCGACACGGTCCCGAAGGCGCCACTGCTTCCAACTCCGCCGGGAAGGTCACCAGCCGTTTGGTAGCGTATGTTTATCAGCTCGCGACTGCTTCTGCGCAGAGCTGATAAGACGAGCGGACGAGACGACGGTGAGTTAAACAAGGTTTATGTACAGCATATATACAGAGGCGTTACAATTTCGGCACTGGGGCCGACAGAGACTCGAAGAGCCGAGCTCTCCTCTCTAATACATAGGTCAACTTTTCGCCTAAGACCGCCGACTCACACACATGTCGGCTCTCCGACATGGTGACTCCTCTCTCGTAGGACCGCCGATCGCGACGCACCGCAGGGCTTCTTTTATAGGCACCGGGTCCAACCAGAATGTCCAATCAGAAGCGCCGCTGGTCGTCAGGGCAGATTCCTCCAATGGGGTCGCCGCGCCATGCGTCAGACCACCAGACACGAGGACGCCGGCTCGCTGTCACGTGCGCCGCTGACTCAATGCACGTGGGCCAGAGAGGCGCCGCGCGTGTTCACGCCGTTGGGTTGTTCGCGTCAGGCGGACTGCGGGCTGGCCTTGACCCAGATTGCCTTTTTCAGAGGCACGGACGTTTGACGAGGACTCGCTGGCATAACAGCACCCCCGCCGCCAGACAATGCACCGGAAAGACGAGCTGCTTCCACGGGGCTCGGATGTCAGCTGCGCTCGTTCGCCAGGTCCCTCCAGGTTCACCTCCAGGGCCATGGGGAGAATACAGCTTCAGACTGTTCCGGGAACACATCCCATTTTTGACGACGGATCCCAGCTCCACTGGCTTGTCGCCACAACTTGTCGACCAGCTTCACTCGTCTCTTCTGACCATCTTCGGTTTCAGCACTTGTCGATGGTTCTGCAACTTGCCAAGAACGGATCGACAACAGACAACACACGACACACGCAAGTGCCTTCGGTCACCCGACAGAACACCAGACAAAGTATAGTACAACATATACCTATCTACGTGTCTATCGGAATTTTGTTCCCTCTACATCAAGAGGCACATGTGGGACACAAGATTCTTAAAATGACAACTCAATTTTTTTTCCCACGTACAACAACGTAACGGATTAGAATACCACATAAAGTTGGCCCCTTGAGATCACTCTGAACGAGAGCGCTCAGCCCAGGTCGTGATGAGGTCAAAATTTTGCCCCGAATCGCCAGCGAGAAACCGAAAGGTTGAGAAGGTACTAGCTAGAACGCACTGCTCAATGCACCTGCATTAGCGTTTAGCTTTCCCTTTTTTTTTGATAGCGAACGTCAAAGTTGCGCTGTGGAGCAACATGCTCCACCTCCGTAACCGGCCAATTTTAGGCGACGATACCTATGCGGCACCAAGAGCGGCTCACACTTGCGACGTTGCACAGGGGAACAACGATACGGCTTGCTACTGATTGACTCCTCACCGCTTAGCTCGATATCGTTTTCGATCACCGTCGTGTCTCCGGGACGGTCCGACAACACATACCCAAACTCGGAAACAATCTTTCTCAGGTCCTCTTTCTCAGGTCCTCCTTCACTTAAGCTAGGCTCTAGGTTTATCTGCTCCCGGATTACTTTCGATCCCCCTTCGATTACCTCACTAGAACTCAAATTTTCTGCTTCCTCTTCCTCTGAAGCATTCAACAACAGATTTACGACCGCTTGATGTTGAACGTATGGTTTCATCAAGTTGTAAATTCTGTCCGGCCGCCTCCCTAATTTCACTTCATAATTTGAATCGCAAGGCTTCGATAATACTGTGGCGGGCCCTTCCCAATCAACCTCAAGCTTGTTCCTTTTGGACGGCTGCAGCAGCATTACCTGATTATCAACTTCAAAAGCGCGCTTCTTCCCCGATTTCTCGTAGTGCTCCTTCGACAGCACTTGTGCCGCGTTTTTCTGGCTTTCCACTAGCGCTTCAATTTGGCTTTCCACTAGCGCTTCAATCGAGAGATCCTCACGCTGCTCTCGAATGAGCGTCTCTCGATCAACTCTCGGCAGCTCGCTCCAACTTTCCGCTACAGGCGAGAGCGTTGCAACCCTCTCGCTCTGACTCAATGGCGCCATGTCGTCTCCCTTTTCTACGGAAACCGCGCCGGTCGGTTCGACGACGGGCCGCTCGCGTGACTGCTCACATGACTCATGCGGAAACTTTCCTTTCTGGGGTTCCGTCGACCCGCCGACAAGGTCACTTGAGAGTTCACCGCATTGAACCAGATCAAGCTGCCGCGATAGCTTCCGCGCTTGCGATCGCGTGAGAGCCATGCACGCTAAGTTGGGGAAGAACGATTTGCCCTGCTCTTTGAGAAGCTGCTCCGAGTTGTTGGAGAAAAGATAAGGAAAACGATCATTTAGCGCGGCAGACACAGCCGCTTCGGTGCGAAGCTCACCGAACGGGCCTTTAATGACAACCGTGGCGATTGGTAAGCGAACACTCTGCTCCTCGGCGACCTGCCTGATCCACGCGCATTCTCCTGTGAAGTCATCCGGAGACACCAATGAAGGATGGACAACGTCCATGGTTGCCGCTGAGTCTCTAAGTGCTCGGCACGTTTTCTCATTAACCCTAATTTCTTGGAGATACGGCTCCAACAACCGAATGTTTTTTTCTGATTCTCGGATCGTTGCGAAGGCAAACTTTTCCTGACAGTTTCTCGCGATGTGCCCTTCCTTTTTACAGTTGTAGCAGATTAGCGGCTTCCGTTTGTTTTCCGATTCAAATGCCTGTGTGGTAGAAACCTCACTCGATTTCTCCTTCTTCTGTTTGCCCTTCCCCTACACTGTCCTTCGTAAGAGACGGGTCCTTCTTGAAATTACGGTGCGGATCGGGTCTCCGTTGATCAGGTTTCTTTGAAAAGCCCTCTTTCCTTTCATCCTTTTCCACGCGCACTGCCCTGCTATGCAACTTTCGGCGAGTATAATACTCCTCAGCTAACTCAGCTGCCTTGTTAAACTGTACGTCCCCAAGTCTGTCCTGCAGCCAAAGTTTGACATCCTCCTCGATGCAGCGGTAGAATTGCTCCAATGCAACGCATTCCACCACTTTATCGCGGTCGTCATAAACACCTTCGCCCTTGAGCCATTCAATCAAATCGGCTTTAAGACGAAACGCGAAGTCAACGTGTGACTCATTCCCCTTTTTAGCATACCGGAACCTTTGCCTGAAAGCCTCGGGTGACAACTTATAACGTCTCAAGAGCACTTCCTTAACCTCGTCATAGCTCTCAAACGCTTCCCTCGACAAGCAAGTTATCGCGTCGGACACTTCGCCGGGAAGAAGAGCTAGCAGGTTCCGCGCCCAAAGAGACTGCTCCAAAGCATTTCGCTCACAGACGTGTTCAAACTTGACGAGATACTTCGCCGTGTCCTCGCCTACTACGAACGGTGGCAGTTGATCCCGAATTCTAATACCGCTGACCTGAATCGTCGGAGAAGCTGCGCTAGGCGCCTGCGAACACTGTAGGATTGCCAATTCTATTCGTTTCATCTCGAGGCGCTCCTGTCTCTCGGCCTCCTCGCGCTCGCGACGTTCTCGCCTTTCAGCTTCTTCACGTTCGCGAGCTTCTCGCCTTTCAGCCTCTTCACGTTCGCGAGCTTCTCGCCTTTCTTCACGTTCGCGAGCTTCTCGCCTTTCAGCTTCTTCACGTTCGCGAGCTTCTCGCCTTTCTTCACGTTCGCGAGCTTCTCGCCTTTCAGCTTCTTCACGTTCGCGAGCTTCTCGCTTTTCAGCCTCCTCGCGGCGTGCTTTGATATCCACCCAGGCCTCATCGACTTCCTCAGCCGACACTCCCTCATCCTTCATGATCTCAAGGATCGCTTGCTTTCGTTTCGCACGGCCCAAAGTAATGCCGAGTTCCTCACAAATTTCGATGAGTTCCTTCACTTTAAGGTTCTCCATCGTTCACACTAGCCTCTTGCTGTTTGCCCCTGTTAAGAATCTACTTGCCGTACCCACTATAAGCCTACTAGCAAGACGCCCAAGCAATTTTGCACACTCCCGTGTTTACCCCCTCCGCATTAACTTTGGTTTCAAAGCGCTTCGACTTGGCTTGAAACGATCAAAGCTCCCTTCAATGCTTCACACAGCCCTTCTCTAAACTACTACAACCTGAGCTAGAGTAGTCTGGTGAACTGAGGGGAAAACATCAGGCACTCACCGCATCGATGTCGCTGACGCCGGTCGATCCCACAGCTGCCAACCACTGTTGCGAAAGACGGACCGATCCCACCGAAGCCACCACTGTTGCGAAAGACGGGGACGCCGACACGGTCCCGAAGGCGCCACTGCTTCCAAGTCCGCCGGGAAGGTCACCAGCCGTTTGGTAGCGTATGTTTATCAGCTTGCGACTGCTTCTGCGCAGAGCTGATAAGACGAGCGGACGAGACGACGGTGAGTTAAACAAGGTTTATGTACAGCATATATACAGAGGCGTTACAATTTCGGCACTGGGGCCGACAGAGACTCGAAGAGCCGAGCTCTCCTCTCTAATACATAGGTCAACTTTTCGCCTAAGACCGCCGACTCACACACATGTCGGCTCTCCGACATGGGGACTCCTCTCTCGTAGGACCGCCGATCGCGACGCACCGCAGGGCTTCTTTTATAGGCACCGGGTCCAACCAGAATGTCCAATCAGAAGCACCGCTGGTCGTCAGGGAAGATTCCTCCAATGGGAGGAATCTGCCCTGACGGGAGGAATCTGCCGCGCCATGCGTCAGACCACCAGACACGAGGACGCCGGCTCGCTGTCACGTGCGCCGCTGACTCAATGCACGTGGGCCAGAGAGGCGCCGCGCGTGTTCACGCCGTTGGGTTGTTCGCGTCAGGCGGACTGCGGGCTGGCCTTGACCCAGATTGCCTTTTTCAGAGGCACGGACGTTTGACGAGGACTCGCTGGCATAACAGCATGTAGCGCGTAGACAGGATAACCGCTGGTCGTTAAGGGTAACTAACTGGATTCCTAGAGAAGACAAGTGGGTTAGGGGGAGACAGAAGGTTAGGTGGGCAGATGAGATTAGGAAGTTTGCGGGTATAAATTGGCAGCAGCAAGCACAGGACCGGGTTAACTGGCGGAACATGGGAGAGGCCTTTGTCCTGCAGTGGACGTTGTCAGGCTGATGATGATGATGATGAGATATTTAAACATATATTGATGCATACAAACTTTCTGTTTTTTTATTGCAACTGTGTTGTTATCGCGTAGTACTTTGTTTTTAATGCAGTGCGTTTATTCTTTCTCTGTAATGTGTTGCCGTCATTCGTAAAGGGGGCAGGACCTCTGTCAAGCTGTAATAGCTTCTAGTCCAATCCGCTCTCTTTCAAGTGTGAAAAGAAATAAAAAATTGAATTGAATTGAACGTTGTGCCCGCCAAAGTGACGGGAGTCGGTCCTATTCTTGAGGCAAGTAATTCGAAGTGCACTAATCCGATGCGGGCCACTAAAATGTGATTTTCTATCAAAACAACCCCTTTCTTGGCCAAAAGTGACTCTACGAGGTTTCTGGACCACTATTTCAACAATCAAAGTTGACCTAATTGTTGCCTTTAGTGCCCCTTAATTCACTTAAGCGCTTATTGGTGTAACAAATGGCCCTTTATGACAGCAATGTTGGGTCCCACCTTGAATAGGACAATAATATAAGCTTTGTGTGCACTATATATTCTGATATTAGCGTCAATGAAGAACGGTTACAGTATGCACTAACACTATTTTGCATGAATTTTTTATAAAAGTATAAGAGAAAGCTTTGAAAGATTTAGTGCGTACCTAAAGGTTGTATGCATATGCGTTCAAAATTCATCCTGGCGCTTTATTTCTCTTCGTAGTCCTATACTTATTTCTATATTGCCAATTTTGTATGCTGCTTTATCGCATTTAGCAAGCAAATAAAGATGGTGGAGGAAACACGCACACGTTAATCATAATTAAAAAGATAGTTGCTTCTTCTGAAACAACCTACAGAGACCAGTATCGGTGACTTAGTCTCCAATGAACTTGGCCTGGAATTTGATGCTTACAAAAACAAACTAGTATCAGAGGGACGCACTTTGAGCACTATCTGAGCAGAAAGGGTTGTCACGTTAAATTCGCTGGGCGTAACCTTTTTTGGTTTAGCAATGTTTATTGTTTGTGACAATAAATTCTTCTAAACAGGTTATCGAGGGTTGGACCGCAGTGCCATGAATATAGGGAACTAACATAAAGCCATTAACTAGAGGAGGTCAAAGGTGTGAAGTAGACAGGTTGCGCAGGCCATTAGAAAGTGCGCGAGTGCCACCTCTCGTTTAGCCCTAGGAATATCCGCTGGATGGTGGTACTTCTATATGCTAATTATATGATGAAAAGTGGCGAGATGGTGCTCCTTGAAGTGTTCACTAGACAGACGGATGGATGGATGGATGGATGGATGGATGGATGGATGGATGGATGGATGGATGGATGGATGGATGGATGGATGGATGGATAGGATGGGATGGAATGGGATGGGATGGGATGGCATGGCATGGCATGGCATGGCATGGCATGACATGGCATGGAATGGAATGGCATGGCATGGCATGGATGGATGGATGGATGGATGGATGGATGGATGGATGGATGGATGGATGAATGGATGGATAGATGGATGGATGGGTGGATGGATGGATGGATGGATGGATGAATGAATGAATGAATGAATGAATCAGTGAATGAATGAATGAATGAATGGATGGATGGATGGATGGATGGATAGATGGATGGATGGATGGATGGATGGATGGATGGATGGATGGATGGATGGATGGATGGATGGATGGATGGATGAATGAATGAATGAATCAATGAATGAATGAATGAATGAATGAATGGATGGATGGATGGATGGATGGATGGATGGAAGGATGGATGGATGCATGGATGGATGGATAGATGGATGGATGGATGGATGGATGGATGGACGGACGGACGGACGGACGGACGGACGGACGGACGGACGGATGGACGGATGGACGGATGCAGGGACGAATGCACCGATGGACGCACAGACGGATGCACGGACGGACGGACGCTTCGCCTCACTCATCGTCATGCACTCCGTGGATATGTTGGGAGTTTTTTTTTTCTGTACCACAAGTTCTACCTTACTTTATGTAGTCAACTGCATGTTTGGTAGGTTTATTGTCTAGGCCCACAGCTACTTTTCACTTTTGCCGAATTATCCAGTTGCCAAGCAGCACTTGCTTTAAATCTCGCGTTATAAATCACAGTCTACGGTGCATCTAAAGTCTGATTACTTTACGCTTGCCTTTTCTTGCTACCGCTGAAGTCTCTTGTGCGTTAAATTTTCGGTTGTCTTGCTGCCTCATGTATTATGCATCGAAATAAACTCGGTTCTTCAAAGTGGTTATGCAGAACTAGAAACCCTTTCCGTTTTTCCTAGCTCACGCAACATAAAGAGTCCACAAGCAGCTTAAACAAATTCGCTAGTCGGTGTCGTTTCTGGGATGCAGCCCCCAACTGCAGTTATAGAGAGTTGCCCTCTCATCTGAATAAGATTTCCACAACTTCGGCTGAACTTATCTTCTGAATAGGAATCCCCGAACCACGGTTGCAGCAGGTAACTTAGCGCAGCTTTTGTGTGAATAACAGATGGTAGACTCTGGTAGGAGCCCATAAAGCGATTAAATTACTTTTCCAGCGCGAGCAAGGCTTGCAGGCTTCTCATATACTGAGAATTTCGCAATGCAACTAGCGTTACCACTACATATATTATGTACAATAATAAGACAGTGCGCAAGAAGTTTGTTCGTGTGATATAAACTCTGGTAGCTCAGCATTATATGCTCACAAATAAAGTAAAAAGTGAGCCTGTCCTCATGAAAATAACAAGTTTTAAACCAATCAAAGCACCAATTTCTAATCAATGAAAGGCGATGCGTGGTACTCTAAAGCGGGAGGGACGTTCGTGACAGTAAGGACACTGGCGTACGGGTGGTGTTCTACGCGTTTTAGCAACCATTTCTCTTCTCTTTATTGCGCAGTTTGTGTATCTTGGCATCCGTGCACACACTTGAATCTAAACGAAATAAAAACAACTTGGTTAAAGCTATTTATAAAGAACAGATCAACTACTTCGAGCACACCAGTCGAGTGTAGTATTCTTAGAAAGAAAAATTGAACACTTGTTTACAACGTTTAATATGAAGTGAAGACACGCTGTTGGCAAACGAACACTACTATTATTCTTGCTCAGCAGAATTTTACACATCAGCGAAACCCTGCTTCTTTCAAACATAACGGTGTGCAGTTTATTCACCGTGACTATATCTGACGGTCAGAAAAAGACAGGTAAATCAGCAAAACAAATTTTAACTATTCAGCCTGAAATTACGTTCTGAAGGCTCTCAATAACTTACCGCCAAAACAAAAGGGAAAGAGGGAAGGTATTGTGTCTGCATTGTCTAGGTAATTTTGTTATGGTGAAATTTGCCTTGTTACGAACATGAGGACAGAAGGAATTCGCACTGAACTGCACTAAATGAAGCCGAATTCTGGGAGGTTAACGCAAAGAAAAAAATTACGTCAGAAGGACTTGATGCACACACCAGTTTCATCGCAACTTGGCGTCAGCAACTGAACACCTTCTGTTGTCCACAGAATTACAACGTAGGCTCTATAAAATACTCAAACTTTCGCTAATGAGACAGCCAACTCATGCCAAATATAGCTCGGCTTTAGGTCACTGAAAAATGCCTTTGTTGGGCGAACTCACTGTCAGAAAAGCTTGCTATAGGCGAAGCATGCCGGGAAGGGTTTTTAAGCTCTCTTAACAGATATAGGTGGGAAATAACTATATAGCGAAGCTCAGTACGAATTATTATTTATGAGACATTTCAAAGATGAAGATAGCTAGATATTTTAAGCCTCATTGATAAATTCCTTGATAGCGATGACAACATCGTTGTTACCGACTGTAGCTCAGAGTAGAGGTGCCGAAGGAGACAACACCTAATTCTAATGTTTCCAGGCCCAGATTTCGAAGAAGTGGTTTCGTCGCGATGATAATCTTCCTCGTCTTCTTCCTCTGTTTATAACTCTCGTCATACAACGAAGAACTCAGACAAGAGAAAGAAATGATAAAAAAAAGACCCTTTACGTTGCACACAGAAGAGGCGAGAGTTCTAAATTTTTTAGCGAAATCAGCCTAATTTATTTATTTTCTGCCTAATTAAGGTTTAGCGCTTGTTACTGTTTTTATTTGTTCATAGATACAAAGTGCTTACTTCCACAAACAGGTAGAGTCTTGTAACTGCTTTGAGAAAAGATAATACAGGCCGGTGTAGTAGGCACGGTGGATGGTTTCACACATGAAAAAAGATGAAGACCGAAGAAGGAATGACGAACGTTGGGAAATAAAGGCATGTAATAGGTTTACGGATAAAAATTTCATCAAAAATCGCTAGTTTCGCAACTCACTATGCCATTTCCCCGCAGGGACAATGGGATAAAATAACTTTTTGCTTTCAAATTCAGAAGCAGTGCTTTTTTCTAAGTCGGGGTTTGTTTGTCAAGCATCAGAAGACAGTATATGAAGGATCTGTTTTCAAGAATATCAGCACTCGGCTGCGGTGGCTGCATTCTCGATGGAAGCGAAAATGCTGTACACCCGTGTGCTCAGATATGGGTGCACGTTAAAGAACCCTAGGTGGTCGAAATTTTCGGAGCCCTCTACTATGGCGTCTCTCATAATCATATGGTAGTTTTGGGACGTTAAACACCACATATCAATCTATCATCATCAAGAATATCAGCAAATATTCATATAGCATCTAAAACTAAAAACTTCCATAGAGAGAGATAATACAATGAGGGGAAAGCAGGGGGGGGGGGGCTATGCCAGAAATTCGAGCATCCAGTTTGCTACTCTGCACTAACGGAAAGAAGAATGGGGGAAAAGGATGAGAAAGAAAGCGAAGAGCTAAATAGGCATGCTAAAAAGAAAAAAAAAGTGAGCTGGGGTGCTATAGCCTTTACAATCGGCCACTACCAAACAAAAAGTGCAATAAGGGCTTCTATAATTTTCTGTGCGAAGACAGATCATGTTTTCGCATAGAACTGACTGTTCTGTTTAGAAAAAATGTTCAACGATATCGAGTATTTCGTACTCAACTATGGGAGAGCACTGAGCTGTCCCGCTCTCTCCCGCTATGTTTACACCAAAGCTCGTCACCAAGACTGTTCTGACAAGTCTGGCGTCAAGGCAAGCTACCGCAATAGCTAGCTGCTGTCTTTGCACACTGTAACGAGGGCAGTAAGAGAGAACGTACTCTATCGTTTCATCGCTGCCGCAATGATTGCAAGCAGCACTGTCTTCCATAAAAAACATTACCTTTACATTCCACCTTTACTTTCCCGAAAGCAAATAGCTTTTATTTATTCTGGCCTAGCTTCTGTGCCACTATAGTCATATTCATCTGCTTAGGTGGTATTTTTTACTCAAGACATGCTCTGACAACTTTCAGTCACCTTTCGAGCCGAAACGCAATACCATAATTGTTCTGCATTGCTTGTGCTGCTTCCGAGCATCTATTTAGCGAAAAAATTTATTCGAGCGATGGTTCCTTTTCTTTATTCGCAAGTTTCGTCGCCTATACGGGGCGCGGTGGGTGGTTCTATATGGCGTCCACAGAGAGTATCGGAGGGCGTCGTTCACAAGACGCCAAGTGCGTCTTTCACAGAGTTACGTCTTTCTCTCGGTTGCACAAACAGTTACGTCTTTGCACTTGGCGTCTTTCACAAGACGCTGAGTGCGTCTTTCACAAACAGTTACGTCTTTTTAAAGCATATGCGATGGCCTAAGCTGCTCATCCCCGCTGCGCTGTCTACAACTGTGCAGCTCGACCTGGTGATGGCATACTGAGTGCAGCCCAAGAAGTAAACATATGCGTTTCTCGCGAGGCGAGATGTAGCGGCGACCATAAATTGGGGCTTGACGCAAGCAAAAATCAGATGTTCTCATTTTCTTACCTACGTTGTTGCAGAAGTAGTCGGTGCTGATGAACTGCGCGCTGCACACTTTCATCAGTGATGCGACCGACTTGCCAATGCTGAACTTCACTATCCATTCCTTTTTCCCCGCTTCATCTCTTGGGAAGGAATTGAAGCTGAATGTGGTCGATGCTCTCTCTGTTTCTACACTACGGCACGCCGCACATGCGATTGCTTTTGAAGCCTTTAAATTTAGGCATTTCGCGGCCGCTATCACGACTCGAACAACACAAAGCAAATGCACCTAGGAGCGCCGCAACCCCACCGACCAATAACTCTGAAAAAATTCCGCCGGTGGCCGTGGGGCGGCGTGACACTCTACAAAACTTGCGAATACTGAAAGAGGCGATGTCGTCTTCTCCATGATGTTATTCAATTGGTTGTTTCGTATTCCTGGTTTTATGTATTCAAAAAGTAGTTAAAGAATTAAATACTACTCTCTTACCAACTCATTCATCAATGTGAACAATAAAAATTTGGCTGATTTACCATTAGGGAAAAAGTGGAGGGAGCGGTATCATGTATTTCTTGCTACTAGCCTAATGACACTTTACATGCATCATGCTCGATGAGTAACTATGTAGTCCGAGATAGTTACGTGCTCATATTTTGAAGTCATAGCTGGTTGACCAGACGTGAAGTGATCTAAGCAAGGGTTAAGCCAAGATACACGTCCATGCTTATACCATTAGCCATAGCGTGGAACGTCACAACTTAAGAAATACTAAACGCTAATAATCGTATGAATCAATAAATAATGCTTCAACAATGAAAAAAAGAACAAAACGCGGTGAACAAATATACATAAGGCCGTTAACGGAAGCGAGTGATTTCCGGGTTTACGGCTCCGACGTTGGCATTCAAGCCACGTTTGCTACAACGTGATCCGCATACGACCAGAGCAAAATGCTCCTGAAGCCAGCCCGGATTCCGGTTGCGTGAAGCTTCGATCCGTAGGCTTTCTCTGTGTTTCGCTTTCGAGGTGCTGGCGGATCATTTGATTATGGTATCGTCAACGCCCAGTCGACGGGAAATCCCATCGGGAGTCTCTGAGGGCTGTGCGACGGGCACTCCAAACGGCAGAAGCAACCAGCTGATTCTGCGTCAGGTGTACAATTAAATTGAAACTTGCTGTCCGGCAAAACTTTGACTTTTTCAAAGAGAAACAATTATAGCTCCTTTAAGTTTACGGAAAGAGTACTGATAAAAATTACTGTAAAAGTAGCGATTTGGTGGGCCTCGTAAGGGTGGCTTCAATTGACATATTCACCATTTTACACGCTAAATCTGGTGAAAACTTGCACTATAAAGTTGTATGTAACAAACAAAGAAAAAAACATATGTGCGCACTTCATCCCCGTCACTACAACTTGAAGCTGCTGAACCCCCTTTTTTTTCCATTTCATCAGTGAAGTCTGTCCCCCGATAAGGACACACTGACAAGACAATTTCATGCTCACTATGGTCTTGTTTTCTCTCTCGTTATTCAATCAATCATTTTGTTGTAAATTCAACCTGAGCACACTTAATTAAATTTCGTTCATGCGGCTCAGATGCGTAATGCCTCTTGTCCCCTTCGTGGTGGAATTTTAAAGACACAAAAGGGAAACCTTTTTGCTCTACCAGCTTTAAATAGGCTGGAGCGTACCGGTATTAAGCGAATAAATGCAATGTTCCTCCTCATTCCTCTGCGTCAAGAAAAAAGTACCGCATTTCCCGAGCGCAAGATATCTCGTTTCAGCAAACCTGCAATTGAGGGTATACGAGACCCCGCACGCATTCAGGGTTGGAAGGAAGTAAAGAATTTTTCTTTTGTTCCACTTTCTGCACTCTGAGCTCCCCTCCTTTTACATCGCCTGTTTTTGAAGCCGCAGTTCAATTTCACATTCGATCTCGCAGTCAGTGGTTTTTGGAGAACAACGCTACTATACTATAAAAAGAATACTGCAAGATCGCGACCACTGATGCTTCTCGCCGTCGCTTGAAACGCACGTAAGAAACTCGAGCACTCTTTGTGTTGTTTGTTTGTGCATGGCAAATGGACTTTTCTTTAAATTTGTACACGCCGATGCTGCTCACAGTTTCTCCACGTTTTCAAACGATGAGGGCAATGGTTTTCGCAGAACCGAGATATTGTGGCCTGTTCAGATTAGGTAGGGTAGTCTCGGAATAGTTTGCCATTGAATGCATCATTATTGTGACATTTTTGCAAGAACAATGACTTATCAGTGCAAGAGGGGCTCATATACATCACAGAAAAAAAAAGAAAACGGAAAATTCCAACATCAGAAAAACTGAAAACTGAGCGTTCGGCTTCTTGCTTTTACCTGCAATTTCTATTTTGCGCTAACTTCCAACATTGGAAGTTAGCGCTCGTGTCTTTCGTGTCCTTCTTGTCTCTTTGTCGTCGTTTTGTTCTCGCGCTATAACTATTGTTTATCCCAAGACCCGTGATGCGTCCGTCGGTACAATTGGCTGGCGGAGGTATAGTCCCTGCAGAACATGAACACGTGTAAACATGAAGCCGAGCAAAACTTACACTCTCCTTGACAGGATTGATTTATTGATATGTGGGGTTTAACGTCCCAAAACCACCGTATGATTATGAGATACGCCATAGTAGAGGGCTCCGGAAATTTCGACTACCTGGTGGTTCTTTAACGTGCACCCAAATCTGAGCACACTGGCCTAAAACATTTTCGCTTCCATCGGAAATGCAGGCGCCGCAGCCGGGATTTGATCCCGCAACCTGCGGGTCAGCAGCCGAGTACCTTAGCCACTATACCACCACGGCGGGGCTTCTCGTTGACAGGAATCGTTGCGTTCGGTGTCATGAACCATTCGTGCTGCTCGTCGTTGCGCAGCTCCAGTGTGGTACTTGAATTCCGGTGAAAGCAGTATGCCGTGGAAGCCCGCTAGTTCCTTGTGGTTCACCGAAGACGACAGGTAAGCAAAACTGGCTGCAAAAATATCGTCTGTATAGCGTCTGTCAGCTATTTAGGACGCATATTTAGCACGACAGACGGTCATATTTTAATATGTGTTCTGTAGACTTGACACAATTATTCGCCCAGTTTCGCAGGTATACTTGGTGTATTGGAAGCGAGGGTGACCACTGAAAAGTCCAGCACTGCTGTCACTGTGACATAGTTTACGACATCACGTGAGTGAGTGTGTGAGTGAGTGAGTGAGTGAATGAGTGAGAATTTTATTATTGTCCGGTGCAGACGCTGAGGTTGCCACGCGTCAGCCGGCTACTCCCTCGTGGGGACCGGCAGGTCTAGCTTGACAGCCCTGTCACCAGCACACTGGACGGCCAGGATTCAGTCCTGAAGTTCTGGGCTGTGCAGAAGCGCATACCATTCGGATTTGCCTAAGTCGGTGCAAGCGACCCGCACTTCCAGAGCATGTGTGCTAATGTAGCGGTCTGCCCACAAGCGGCGCAGGCGGCATCGGGGAGTTTGTGAGGATAAATTGCATTTAGGTATGCTAACGACGGGTACGAATGGGTTTGAAGTAAGGGCAACGAGACGGCCTGTGCTCTATTGAGTTTTGAATGTGGCATTGGGAATGCCCGCCTCGCCATGTAGTAATACTTGGTAATCTCGTTGTGTGTAGTAGGTGTGTCTTTATGTCCCACGTCGTCGGTACTGGAGCCGTCGCCCAGGTCGAAAGCAGCGGTCAGTGAGCGCGCGCGCTGCTGTGTGGGCCGACTTGTTCGGGTTCGGTGCAACGCCGTTTACGGAGCCAACATGCGTGGGGAACCAATATATGGAGTGAGGGAGAATCGGATCGCTGGTGGAGCTGTTCAAAACCCTGGTGGCCTGTGTTGATGTGCGGCCCTTTTGAAAGGCTCTGAGTGCGGAATTGGAGTCGCTGTACACCTCTTTGCACCGACCATTTAGCAAAGCGAGTGCGATGGCCACTTGTTCGGCCACCTGGGAGTTAGTTGTGCGTACCGTGGCGCAGTTCGTAGTAGAGTCTGTCTGGTCCACGACCACCACTGTGAACTTCTAGCCATCTCGATGTGCTGCAATGTCAACGAAACTTGAGTTTTCGCCACGCTTTCCCTGTTGCTTCAGCAGAGTCGTCGCCCTTGCCCGACGACGTCCCTCCTTTTGTACAGGGTGAGTGTTACGGGGTATTGGGGCAACAATGACGTTTTCCTGTATTTGTTTTGATATACGCACGCTATTCGTTTCCACTCCAAAGGGTCGATTTGTAAGATTTAACGTCCCAAAACCACCATATGATTATGAGAGACGCCGTATTGGAGGGCTCCGAAAATTTTGACCACCTCTGGTTCTTTAACGTGCCCACTCCAAAGGGTTAAACCTAGCTTACCAAGTATGCGTCGACCAGCCATCGTAGTGAACAACCGAGCCAGCTGCGAGCGCTGCTGCGCTTCCGTTATCTCGGCAGCAGAGTCGTGCACACCGAGCGCGACCAAGTTCTCGGTGTGTGTGCGTCCGGGAAGCCCCAGTGCTTTCTTGATTATCTTTTTGATAATCACATCAAGCTTGTCTCAATCCCACCTAAGCCAGTTGTGCATGGCA
This sequence comes from Rhipicephalus microplus, assembly GCF_043290135.1. Classification (NCBI taxonomy): domain Eukaryota; kingdom Metazoa; phylum Arthropoda; class Arachnida; order Ixodida; family Ixodidae; genus Rhipicephalus; species Rhipicephalus microplus. The sequence goes on along the minus strand of NC_134710.1, from coordinate 360,007,887 downwards.
ATGGAAGAGTGGCAGAGCACAAACGCATTGATGAGCCTTAACAAATTGTTTTCCTTACCGCCTCTATGTCTCCCGGAGACTCTTTTGACGAGCCGAAAAGCGTTGTCAGTCTTGGCGACAATTTTCCGCAGAGCGGTGCCGTTGCCATTTTTCGCTTCAATAAACATGCCGTGGATCCGGATAGTGTCTACCCTCGGGATTTCCTCCCCGTCACTCGTGTAAATGTGTATATCACTTTCTTCGACGGGTTTCCATCGCTTAGGTCGGCCACCCCGTTATTTTCGATAAAGCAGGAACTCCGACTTGGTGGCTGAGCATCTGATTCCCGTTTGGCGCAGGTACGATTCCACCTCGGCGACTGTTTCTTGAAGTGCATCTTGCACCCGGCCTTCGTTGAAACCAACGCACCAGATTGTGATGTCGTCGGCGTAGACGGTATGTTCAATGCTGTTCACGCTGGCCACTCTTTTCGACAGTCCGATCATGCAGAGATGGAACAGCACCAGAGAAATCACAGACCCCTGGGGCGTGCCTCAATGTCCGAGTGGTACGTCTTCAGAGAAGTTTCCTATGCACATCCTCACTTTTCGCCCCGCCGTGGTGGTCTAGTGGCTAAGGTACTCGGCTGCTGACCCGCAGGGCGCGGGTTCAAATCCCGGCTGCGGCGGCTGCATTTCCGATGGAGGCGGAAATGTTGTAGGCCCGTGTGCTCAGATTTGGGTGCACGTTAAAGAACCCCAGGTGGTCTAAATTTCCGGAGCCCTCCACTACGGCGTCTCTCATAATCATGTAGTGGTTTTGGGACGTTAAACCCCACATATCAATCAATCATCCTCACTTTTCTGCATGCCGTCGTTAGTGCGGCGCGCTTGTTTTCCACGCCGAGGCAGTTTATTTTCTAGCTAACAGGTTTGTTAGCAACTCGATACCGCAGTGCCGGAGGCACTCGAGCTGGACTTAATGTGAATGAGCCCTGTCAAAACGTCGCGGCAGTGATGTACTTGACTGATAAAACTGAAACTGGCGAAATAACTCAGCGTTCATCTTAAGATGTGCAGCCCACTCAGCAGCGACATTTAGTCTTGAACGTCCGTGCATATTTTGTGTCCCGAATCGGCGGTGTAACTTTCCGTAAGTGTGACGGTGTATTTCGCGTATTTGTAGACACAAGAAATCATCACCTTAATTTGCACTGGCTGGAAGGAACTATTGCCGAAGCGTGGAATCACTGGAACCGTTTGTTCGGCCCTCGCATGGTTAATGGAACACATTATGCGGTCTCTATTACTCGCCCTGGTGTGGGTTGCCACGCATACCCCAAAATCGAGAAGCAGCGGGATGCATATTCGATAAAGCCGAGAATAGAAAATCGACCCCGCCTTCATTATCGCATGTGCGGAAATTACTTTCACAAAAAAACTTTCGGATACTGCCTTGGGACAAAAATATTCTCTGACAGGAAACTGGGACGACATGGGACTTTCCGGGAGTGTACGCATAGGAATTCGCGATGTTTATTCACGCGAGAACAGCAGGCTTTCTTCAGCTGGTCGCATATTTGAACGGCTGTCCTCGTGTTACAAGCCGTGATGTGCTGTGCTGCTGGTAGGCGAATCGGTTGATGCCAGAGACCAGCAGAGTCACTGATGACAACATACGGTAATTGTAAATATTACGGCATTTCGTCTAAAGGCACAGTGAATTCTGCTTTGTTACGTTCAATAGTTTCGTCGTACTCGCAGTACAACAGGAGCTTGTACAGTGAAAATGCTTTTGTTGCTCACACTAATTTCATTGCTACTAAGTAACGCTTCCGACCAAGCATTAAAATCAAATGTTATGGAAAAGAGGGGATAATAGGCTTTTTTAAGTAGACAAATTCATTTTTCTTTGTGTAGCGCTGCGAGCCCAGTGCATCCGCAAACAATGCGTAAAAGGCGGAGTGGTTCCGTTCGGAGTAGGACCACCACCTTAATAACTAATGTGAAAGCAGCATTCACCTTCGGCCACTTGATACCAGTTTGAAAATTCCAGCAAAGTGTCGCTGTGGATCGTGCGCGGCCGTCTGCGCACATAGAAACGTCACCTCTCGACCGCGTCCATGGTGCCATGCGCACGAGCTCCGTAGAAAGGGCACGACATGCCGTTGACCACACGTTGGCTCCCTGAAACGTTTTGTTGGCAAATCCTCTGGATTCTTAGCAGCTAATGCAAACACAAGCAACGCTTGCAAAGTGAGAACAGCCACGGCTCAGTAGCCTCGATCACTGCAGTTGTCGAACACTTCTAACAATCCGTATCACGTGATGTCGTTTTAAACGTCACAAAAGGATTCTGGCAAATGGCGCAACTGTATGTCCTCACCACCAATAGATTGAGCAAAATCTCCGTACTGCCTAGGTTAGTACCATACGGTAGCCATAAGGTTGCAAGTTATACACATACTTAGAAGGTTACTATGCAAATAATTCCCGCGTAGAGGTTTCCACTAGCAAATGTAGTAACCACGATCTCTTCCTCGCTGCGTGTGTTTCCGGCTACGCCTATCCAGTAATGATGTCACGTGATCGTGGCGTTCACGAAGGCGACAGACTGTACGTTTCAGATGAATCTGCTTATTTTAGCGTCATTGATATATTAGCATCATTACTATTGCTTCTAAGAGAGAAGGACGAGCCCTTGAATAGCTAATTCCCCCGCCATGGTGGTCTAGTGGCTAAGGCACTCACTCGGCTGCTGACCCACAGGTCAGGGCATCAAATCCCAGCCGCAGCTACGGCATTTTCAATGAAGGCACAAATTCTTGAAGCCCGTGAGCTAACACTTAGGTGCACGTAAAAGACCCCAAGATCCCCAAAATTCACGCAGCCCTCCACTACGGCGTCTCTCACAATCATATCGAGATTTTGGGACGTTCAAACCCAATATTTGTTAATAATATTACATTTCCGATTCTTCTTTACATTTCATTGTAATTATTCCGTTCATTTCAATAACATAGTATTTCCGATATTCGGTGATATATGTTCCCAATAAAGAGCATAACATGGAATAATAACAAAAAACTCAACCGTCCAAGCAGAGCACTTTATTTGGTCTCAGTGGATACGTTCGTCTCTGTTGTTGGTTTGAAAGCGTGGATAACGAAAGTCAGCCGGTGATTCAGCACTCGGCCATCAGTGATTCCTTGAGCTCTCTCGACGAGTATTTTACGTGTCGAGTGAATAAGCTCATACTTCTCTTCGTCATTTATCAGTGGATATTTATTTATTATTTATTTCACAATACTGCAGGCCAGCATGGCCCAGGCAGGAGTGGAATTACAGAAAAAAAAGAATACAGAAATCAGTGATAACAACACTGGCAGCGCAAGCAATATATCACAACACTCGTAGCATAACAGTTTAACAGTAATATGACAGCAATATAAAAGTTTATAACGCAGCATAACAGCAATATAACAGTTACAATGATTCAATGTTCAATACAACACAAATATTGCTCAAGGACTTCGTCAAAATCGTCTGCCTCGCAAACGAACTTAGGTAGACTGTTCCAATCCGAGACAGTGCGGGGGAAAAAACTCTGTTTGAATGCCTCTGTTTTGGCAAAAATGTGTTGTAGGGTGTGTTTGTGAGCGTTGCGCGTAGTTCTCGCTGTAGTGGTCTTTAAATATGAAGGTGCAGACATACCAAGTTTTCCGTTAAAAATATTGCGCAAGAATTTAAGTCGACTGATTTTTCTGCGGACAGCCAAGGTGGGGATGTTATTAGCATTCATGAGTTGAGTTGGTGAATCTAGTCTTTTGTACTTATTGAATATAAATCTGATGGCTTTCTTTTGTAGCGCTTCTAAGCTCTGTATGTCTTTTTTCGTGTACGGATCCCATACAACGGACGCATACTCCAATTTAGGTCTGATAATTGCATTATACGCTTGAAGTTTAACATTCACAGTTGCCTTTGCAAGCTTCCTTTTCAAAAAGCACAGCTTCCGAAAAGCTGAAGTGCATATTGACGAAATGTGTGCTCGCCACGTCATATCACTTGAAAGAGTGATCCCTAAATACTTATACTGCGTTACCGATTGAATGGGTGAGCCATGAATATTGTAGGTAAACACACTAGGATTTGTTTTTCGCGTTATATTTATGAGCACTGTTTTATCAACGTTTAATTCCATGTCCCATGCTGCGCACCAGCATTCAATGTTGCGAAGAGCTTGCTGTAATAGGTTATGGTCGTCAGAGCAGGTTATTTCTTTAAACACAACACAATCATCCGCGAAAAGCTTAATAGACACTGTGTCAGGGATTGCTTGCACTAAATCATTTACATATATAAGGAATAATAGTGGCCCCAACACACTTCCCTGTGGCACACCAGAAGTGACATTGAGCATCCCAGATACACTAGATTTAATTTCGACGAACTGTTTTCTATTAGTTAAATAAGATTCAACCCACTTAATAAGATAAAGCGGCAATCCTATGTTACGTAATTTCAGAAGTAATTTACTATGCGGAACCTTATCAAACGCTTTAGAAAAATCGAGTAGAAGTATATCAGTTTGCCCTGATCGATCTAAAACTGCCATAAAATCATGGATAGTTATAACCAATTGCGTTGTTGTGGACAATCCCTTCCGAAATCCATGTTGGCAAGGGGACAAGATGTTATTATCCGCTAAGAAGCACTGAATATTTTGAGCCACTATGTGTTCTAGTAACTTGCAACTTACTGAAGTTAAGGAAACCGGTCTGTAATTAGAAACAATTGATTTATCTCCCTTCTTATGGATGGGCACAACACGCGCAATCTTCCAGTCACCCGGAACTTCACCACTACGCAATGATTTATTAAATACCTCTGTCAAGAAATCAGTTATCTGTGTAGAATAGCGCTTTAAAAATGTATTTGGGATTTGGTCTGGTCCTATACTTTTTTTGGTGCTCAGTTTTCTTAGTAAAATCAAAACACCCTCCCTTGTGACAGTGGGAATGTTCACCTCGTTAACAATAGCTGGCAGAGGTACATAAGCATTGGAAAAAGTGAAGACGCTGTGAAAATATTCATTGAATGCCTGCGATATTAAGAAGCCGTCAGTTTCGTATTTGCCGTCCAGTTTAATTCTATTCACTGTTTCATTGGTTTGAGCCAGAAATCTCCAGAATTTAGCAGGATCTTCTTTAATGAATGAAGGGAGAGTGACTTGATAGTAATGTGTCCTAGCATCATTTACTTTGGTCGCCAAATTTCTTTTCAAAACCTCAAATTTTTCGGGTGCTACGTTTTTACGCTTTCTAAGTCGCTTGATTCTGCGTTTAATGTGGATAATCTCCCGAGATATCTATGGATGTTTACGGTTCTGGCGTACCTTCCGGAAGGGGACAAACTGCTGAATGGAGAACCAGACCGCACTTTTAAATCGCATCCACAATGCATGGACATCATCGTGCGTGCTGTAGCTTAGTACACTGTCTAAGTAATCTGTGATTGCTGTATCATCAGCGCGATCAAAATCTTTGACATCCACTGAATTTGTACTCGAACGCACTACAGAGCATCGATAAGGCCAAGAGAAAAACAACAAACTGTGGTCTGACACTCCTTTTTCAACTGTGATAACACCATTTAAAAAGATATCGCTGACAAAGAATAAGTCCAAGACAGCACTGTTGCGCGTAGGCTCACAGACAATTTGGTCAAGGTTCAGAGCTAACATTGCGTCTAAAACAACATCACTCGATTTATATTGCCCGTAAGCTAAGTTCTTCCATTTGATAGCTGGAAGGTTGAAGTCACCTGTAATCATGATGTGACGTGTACGGTTTAAAAGGAGATGGTCGTAAAGCTGTTCGAGAAAAGAATCTGAGACTTCCGGGGCTTTATAAACAACACAAAGCATAAAGGTTAAACCATTTACAGTGACGTTGAGGAACAGGCTTTCGTGATCGGCAATCTGATTGATCAAACATACATCAATACCAAGTTTACAAATAACCGCAACTCCTCCGCCACGTGTGCCTCGATCACGCCTGTGTATCTGATAGCCGGGAGGAATAATTTCGTCATCTCGTACACCATCATGCAACCAAGTCTCAGTGATAACAACCACATGAGGGTCGTACGTCAAAAGCAATAGTTCTAATTTATCCGCTTTGTTCACAATGCTTCTTGCGTTGAAAGAGAGCATACGAAGGTTCTTAAATGCAGACAGTGAAAGCTACGCTGTTTGCGTAGGATCTTTGCCAGATCGAACAATGACACGCGTGTTCGAAACATCATCCCATGCGTAGAACTGTGAATCAACACGCAATTTATCCTTTACCAGCGCAATCCTCTTGCCTTGCTCTTTCTCGACTTTGGCGCTTTGCCATAGCAGTTTTCGTTTTCTTAGCGTGTCAGCAGAAAAGTCATTTTGCACGGAAATTTGTGTTCCCTTCAGCTTTTTGCAGTTCCGCAGCACTTCCTGTTTTTCCGTATAATTTTGAAAAAACAGAATTACAGGTCGCTTTCCAGCACGTTTTCCCAAACGGTGTATTCTAGCAACAGACAAGCACTTTACGCCGAGCCTATCCTCGAACACCTCTTTTATTACTTTCTGCCGTAGAACATCCTCCGTTTCATTCGCTCGCTCCTCTATGCCAAACACAACAAGGTTCGACATCCGACTCCGGTCTTCCAGATCTGTAAGCTTTTCCTGCTGCAGCATGAGTGTTTGCTGAATTTTTTCAACCGAATTGTTGAGAGTTTCAAAACTGTCCACTTTCCGGGCTATTTCTCTTACATTTGCTTCTAATTTGGTCATTCGGGTCGAGAAAGAGCTAACACTTTTCTCGGCAACTTCCAACCGCTGTTTAAGCTCTGCTAAATCTTCCCTAATAGCCTGCTGGCCCTGTATCAGTGTCTGGAGCATTTCAGTATTGGTAGGACCTGGATTCAATTCCACATCACCACAGAGTAGCAGTTTGCACACATGGTAGCACTCGTACGCCAAAGCAATCAAAGTCCGTGGGCACGGCACGACAACAACACCTCTTTCATCACTACAGTATGAACCAACACAACTAACCTGGAACAAGAATGCGGGACGCATGGTTAATGGTCCGCTTCTCGAGTTTTCGCCGTGCCCACTGAAGAATCCGATTTGAAGCTGTTCTTTTATATGCGTTGAACTGGCCGATGTCACGCATGCGCTGCCGATATCCTGTCCAAGATACGAGGTCCAGTTGATGGCAAATTCCGTGAAGTTGTCGCCTGTTCCATAAGCATGCGAAGCGCAGGTGCGATTCGGCGGTGTCCAAGAAGCAGCGACAATTGGCAGCAAAGCCATCTGGAACAAGAATGCGGGACGCATGGTTAATGGTCCGCTTCTCGAGTTTTCGCCGTGCCCACTGAAGAATCCGATTTGAAGCTGTTCTTTTATATGCGTTGAACTGGCCGATGTCACGCATGCGCTGCCGATATCCTGTCCAAGATACGAGGTCCAGTTGATGGCAAATTCCGTGAAGTTGTCGCCTGTTCCATAAGCATGCGAAGCGCAGGTGCGATTCGGCGGTGTCCAAGAAGCAGCGACAATTGGCAGCAAAGCCATCTGGAACAAGAATGCGGGACGCATGGTTAATGGTCCGCTTCTCGAGTTTTCGCCGTGCCCACTATATGGGATTCAAGGAAACCATCCGATCTGCAAAATAATTTGGAACAAGCACAATAAACAATTCATCATCTGTGACCATATTAAGGTCTATTGCATGACCAATTACTCTCCAAAAGGTCTCCAGCTGTCGATGTTGGAACTCACAGGATCTCACATTATTTAAAAAGACATTAGCGACTCGTTGTGACATTGTAATGTCTGCAGTATGCGCTAAAACCCATTCTATGATTCACATAAGGTTCTTGTCCCTCGTTATTGGCGCTGTTTTGCATGTGAATCACGTCGTACCAACTCGCCCAAGCAACCACGTCAGCCATTTCTATGTTCAAATACAATTCACAGAGTTTTTTTTTTCCATGTATCTTGGTAATGAACGCTCTGCGTTGTTCTTCTGCAACTGCTGAACGCGTTTTGTGATACTACAGCGCACTAAGGTTAAGGTGGGCGTTGAAGTCACTGTCACCACACTGTTATATTTTTTATCGTTTACAGACTCCATAGAGCAGGCAGGAGAACAAAGATCTGAAGGTTTTGAGATAAAAAAATGACACATTATATTCATATGCGATATTGTTGACAGTAAAAAATAATGCATAAACATTATATCATATTGGACTGCCAACGTATGCCATAGGCGTATTTTGTTGTTTATTAGAACCACGCGAAAACGAAAGTAAACGTAGGCCACAGGCAAGGTACTTATATAAACCGCCTTATGAAAAATTGCGACGAATTGTTTTCTCAAAATTTTACACACTACACGAGCAAACAATGTTGTTATAGAAAGAAGTAGCAAAGGCACCACCATACCAGTTGCGTCGTCTAAGTTTGGTATTTTGACCAATGGCAAGTGCAGTACCTCACAGGCGAGGGGTTTTAGGTTCGTCTCGTTGAGGACATCAAGCAAATATAACCTCAACAAGGCAATGTCCGTGCTGTGGGCAGTAGGAGGTACTTCCGCTAGCAGAACCTGTTCGCAAAAGGTTTAAAAACGACGCAGCTTTAATACCATGAAGAGACCTGAGGCGCCATATATCATGCATTATATAATTGAAATGCTAAAAGACATATATATATATATATATATATATATATATATATATATATATATATATATATATATATATATATATATATATAAACAAGTTTAAAAGCTAATTGATGAGAGTGCGAAGTGCTAAGAGACATACAGCCCCGAAACAAAGTGTAAATGCTAAGTATTTTAGTTTCCTGATAAATTTGGCTGATACATAAATATGTTGTCTTTTTTTCTGTATGCGTAGGCATAGTAAACGCTGAATGCAAACATTTCACCGTCTACTCGCTCAGCCTCAAACGGGTTGAATATAGAACGAACATCTGGGTTTTCACGCACATAACAGTCAACCAACCTAACCGAACTGAAAATACCCTAGTCATTGAAAATACCATCGCCGAAATTTCCCGAGCTTTTCACTGGGGCGTTTCTTATAATCATATCGTGGTTTTGGGACGTAAAATACCAGATAATATTAAAGAATTGACAGTAAATGAAATCTACTACCTCTGCGTACTTTTTCCACTGTGGTGATTCTGCCAGAGCCATAAAGACCTCCACCATTGGGACACAGCTCTCGAATATGACAAAACACTCTGCTCCCGGAGCCATCAGCTTCTCCATGTTTCTCATGGCTCGAGCGTTATCCTTGACAACGTGCATTAGGTTGAAACAAAACGCACGCGCGAAGCGGCCGTGCTCTGTCACAAATTTGTTCACGTCACCTTCGACGATGTCCAGATGCTCGTAACGAATCTTCTCGTGGCTGTGATGGGTCCTGGCGTATTCCAGCATTGCGGGCGAATTGTCGACGCCCACGAGTTCCCGACACTGAGACGAGCAGCGTTTCAGAAGATAGTTGAGGGTGAAATTTCCTGTGCCGCATCCAATGTCGATGAACCGTGGAGCAGGCAGGTTGTCGTCACTTGCGTTGGTTTTACTGGTTATTGTCGGAGCGAACGCGTTCTTGAAGGTGTCGAGCAACCGCGCATTTGATTCCCATCGCAATTTCATGGTGGCATCGTACACGGCCGGTGACTCCGCTTCGTACCAAGGGTGGCGTGTAGGACTTCTCGAAAATTCGAGTGTGTCCATCACAATAAACCTATCCTACCGGTGTGCTAGAAAAATATTACAAAAAATAATGATTACCATTTGAATCATTATGAAATGCGCGTACCAATTCTATTTCAGTATTTGCATTGTTTGCTAGGACAAAATTAGGAGGGACACCACACTAATAAAGGTAACTATTGCAGATTTCACGTGAGAACACTACACTGTTTAGAGTTAACCTCCCGGCTTTTCTTCTCTCTTTCTCTCTCTATCTCGGAAACAATCATGTCTTTCGCTTGCTTTGCTGTTTAGAATAACAATAACCAGATGGTAATATTGGGTATGCTACCCTGCCCTCGAATTGGATATAGGGGTTTGAAAGAGAGAAAGAGAGATAAAAGTAAACAAGAAAAAGCGAAGACACATACGCACACACAAAATCGATTCACTTTCACTGAAAGTCGTTCCCACAGGCCAGTAGTTCGCAAGAAGCCCAGTAACGCTTGCACGACATTCTTCTACGATTATTAGTCTAGTCGGTGGCGTACTATACGTTCCTCTATCTGCTAGAATAATACGAACACCGGTCTTCTTTGGGGTTAGCAGATTGTGTAACTACTGCATTATTGGTTGCAACGCCAGAAAAGTGTCCATCAGCCGTATTTATTTCGCTGCCATCTGTACATTTCTTAAAACTGGTATTGATAATTGCATTTAAGTTCCTATTGGTCTCTTTTGTTATTACCCCTCTTCAGAGCTGCTGCACGTGTCACAAGAAGGTTCGACACACTCATAGTCAACAGAACAGTATACCGTGTCAATCAAGCTGTGGCACGTTACTTTGATTACTATTTTCTCTTCAAACATATACGCCTGATGTCACATAAATCAGCACACAGCGTATAGACATGAAACATTCAGGTGTTTTTTTCATAAAAGCTGCTACAACCACTCTGGCAATATCCAGTTTCATGTATTCCAAATACATCAGTTCACGAAATATCAGTCCATGGTGATACGGGAACGACGTATCTAGACAAACGCGCAGTGGTATAATACAGGTCGGTCCCTAGGTGCGGAATGCTATAATGCGTAACGACATCCTGCTACAGCTAACGAATGTTTAGTGCCGAAGATAACGAAAGAAGAGTCTTTTTTGATGCAGTGTATGCCTCACCGCATGTACGCACTTACATACAAACACAGGCGTTTTTACAATGGCGAAACATTGAGGCCCTTTTAGCTTCAGAACATTAGCATTGTGGCTTCGCCGAACGCAACTTACTACGCGTTCGGTAAGCTAATTTCATCTGGCAGACCATTCCACTTCACATACATCCAGAGTTCCGGGTCAACATTAGGTTGTTGTTGTTTTTTGTTGTTTTAACAGCTACAGTTGTTACGAGATTACAAGAGCCATTTTCGGCGCTGTAGTTTTCCACCGCCACCATCGGTGTTCGTAACCGCCATCACTTGAAATTAGAAAAAGGAAGAAAAATATTCTAGTATCCAATTTGATTTTGATTTTTTTCTCTTATTTTCTGCTTTTATTATGTCTCTGTAGTGAGCAGCGCCCTTCATCATGTTCACGTGAATGTCTATTATCGAATTGTATTGTTCATCCATTTCTGTAACGACCCTTGTAGTGTCAACAGTATTAATAAAGAAACAAACAAACAAACAAACAAAGAGAGTTAACAAGGGTTCTTGAAGTTCTGCTCTTCCAGCTGTCGTTGTGACGGTGCAGTGCCTTTTGTACAGGCTGAGACTTTTTTTTTTCATTTCCATTAATCTGCGTTTCCTGTCAACCCATTGAATGGCAACTCATTGTTTTAAAGAGGAAGGGCACAATGAAGCATGGCTGATTTCATATGGCCATTTTGTTTCGGTCCAAGCTGTTATCAGATTATAACAACAGCCGATCGTGCCGTATACTTGTCCGCTAACACTACAGCCATCAGCCTCCGTAACCGCTATCGATTGAAATAAAAAAAGGCACAAAAAACTTTCTAAGCTTTCGAAAAGCTTTCCGATTCCGACGGGCTCTGAACCCGGGACCTTTGCACAGTCATCGAGTATTCTACCACAAAGCCATGCCGGTGCTTGAAATGCCTTCGGAATCGTCCACCATGGCGTATCTGTGGCTAAGATGCTCGAGTGCTGACCCGAAGGTCGCCGGTTCGATCCCAGCCGTGGTGGTCGCATTTTTATGGAGGTGAAATGGTAGAGGCGCGTGGGCTGTGCCTTGTCAGTGCACGAAAAAAAAACACCAGATAGGTGATATTTACGAAGCCCTCCACTAATGCGTCTCTCAAATTCGTATCGTGGTTTTGTGACATAAAACTCCGATAAAATTAAATGCCTCCAAAAAAAGACCCTATAAAGGCGTCACTGTGGGCAAGGAATCGCGTTAACATGTATTATTGAGTGTGGCAGGAAAGTAAAATAGCAAACAGGCGTCAAGCTATGCGAATTGCGTGACACCGTAACATTCCGACTGACACAACATTCTTAGACTTTGAAAATGCATTCGACAAGGTTCCCCATAGTCGTCTTTCATTAAAACTATCCCGTCTTAGCATCTACCCTTGTGTTTTAAACGGGATGCGAAGCTTTTTGACCATCCGTCACCAATCCGTTCATGTCAACTCATGCTCTTCATCGATAACACCCGTTCTTTCAGGTGTACTGCAAGGTAGCGTTCTTGGTCCCCTCCTCTTCTTCATATACATTAATGACCTCTCTTCAAAGATTTCTTCTCACGTCCGTCTTTTCGCCGATGATTGGGTTGTTTACCGCGCAATTACCAACCCATCTGATTGCTCCATATTACAATGTGATCTCACCCGCATACAGAACTGATTTAAATCTTGGCTCATGTCTTTGAATGCTTCTAAAACTATTAATGTTTATCAGCCGTCGTCATCATCACGTTGTTTATAAATACAGTATCAATAACGACCAGATTTCTACAGTTGATTCGTTTAAATATCTTGATGTCACTATCTCGCGTGACCTAATTTGGACATGTCATATTCGCTGCATCATTAATTCTGGTAATCGCAATGTGGGGTACTTACGCTGTAACGTTTCACTCGCTCCCCCTTCTATTAAAAAAGTTGGCTTCGAAACCTTTGTCCGACCAAAGCTAGAGTATGCGCATGCCATTTCCGATCCTCACCACAATAACCTCATTAACGTCCTCGAGTCTGTGCAGAACCGTGCGGCCCGATTCATACTATCTATTCATAACCTCAAAAGTCTTGGCACTAAAAGCAAACATTAACTAATCCGACCTGGCTAAACGCTTTCGAACCGCACGTTTAAACATTTATCATACATTCTTCCATTCTTTGCCTTCACATAACCCATACATCGGAAGAGCCCATCGCATTTTTCGTCACGGTCAGTGTAACGCCGTCTATCCAGTGCGAGCCCATACCGCCACCTTTCACCAAACGTTATTCCTACGCACACCCCGAGACTGGAATGCCCTGTCCACCGAGGTCACGACCATCATCGACATCCAAGCATTCAAGCAGCTCATTGAAACTATCCCATCATAACTACCTTCATATTAATAGCCTTTCTATCACTCACTCCCTCATGTTGTATTACAACTGGGACATTTGAGGTAATAAAATGATTCAATGAATGAATGAATTGCACTACGAGTGCGTCGTTGAATGCTTCCGTCCAATTAAAATTGTTTAGCCAGGACTTTTCGTTGTCAACAGCCACGGCACAAAGTGCTCAAAACGTCGCACAGAGGAGTTGCGGATGTCGCGATTTCCCGTAGAATGACCAATACTGTAAAGTTGGTACTTCTCTCTACTTCATAAAAATTATGGTTAATTCTGGTTTAGTTGGTGCCATAAAAGTGTACTTACCTGTGGTAGTTGCCCAATGAGAATTAGCGAGCCACTCTAAAAAGACCGCTTCTCCAGGTTTCACTGCGTCTTTGCTGTCTGTTTCTCGCACGGCCGGCTGGCTTTTTGTTCGGGGTTGTTTACGTTTTCGATCAGGGGATCCGACCAGCGTGGGTTTGACTGCAGGCCGTAAAACAACATTCTGTGGCGTGGCGCCGAGATACGCAGAACTTGCGTATATACTCAAAATATGACGTCAAAGGGCCCCTTATAACAAGCTATCCTTTAGCAGCGATTTTTTACCGTGGCTTAGATATATACTCCAAAAAACAAGTATGAAGCAACAGAATCGAGATAAGACCTCAAGATTAGTACCGAAACACGGACTTATTTGACACGAGACGGTGTACTGCTTCACGTTTTATCGGTACTCGCTGCCCGTGCGTCTATGTCAATAGCTATGACATGTCAGCGCTTCTGTCTGGCATGTCAAAGAAACTTAAATGTGTAATGGCCGATGCTGTGCATTTTAAAATAAATTCAGACTGGAAAGTGTTTTTAAATGACGGAACAAGGAAGCCCTTCGTTACCGTTCACGGTAACGTCATGATATCATAATGCACATATTATTACATTACATTTGTGTCTGTCACAATGAGCGATGTCAAGAACTCACCGCTCCAGTCGCAGAGCGAGAATCGCGGACCGTTCGCGGTCCATGTGAAACGAAACCGTCATCAGCGACTGTTGCGAACAGAGCGATTGGAGCGAACGGAACGATTTTTTTTTTCGCTGCAATCGCGGCATGTGAAACAGCCTTAACAACCTAGCCCCTGATCTACGGAGGCGGGCAACTGACAAAACAGAATGGCTATTTGCATTAGTTGAAGCGCATATTCAAGGGATTTGCCGCGCAAGCACGGAAGTGCTGAAGGAAAGCCCTAACCACAAGAAACGAATGGCAAACAGTGACGACACGAGCGCTGTTAAACTCGTAGAGCCCTGAGATTGATAAAATCCGAGTACATAGTAGAGAAAAAAAGTTTCTGAAAACGGAAGAGCTGGTAGGCATGAACTGGAAAAAAAACAGACTTCCGGTAATGTAGACGACCATATGTCACTAATGGTCTTCTTGGAGAAAACAAGTGATGTCGTGGGCCACCTTTCCTATTCCTTCTTCGCCCTGCTAATGATTCAGATAGGTCACTTGCCTCTGAAATTTTCGCTACGGGCATCAAAGAGGTCGTTCCCGAGGAAGGGCTTCGACGTTGGGAGATAATACTTATGTCTTTGAAGAACGCAAACGAATGTTGGCGAGTTGGTCACTGTGCGAAGCAAGCGACGACATATATGCCTGCATTTCTGCATTTTGCTTTCGCCGTCTTCGCTATATGTAAGGTACTGGTCATTTGACTTTCGGTTTCTAATCTTTGCTGCCATTTCAGATGTCTCCTTCTGGGAATCTTGGTTACTTCAGCCGAAATTCTACACTATAGCAAAATAGGCACGGTGAAGACGAGGCCAGAGTAGGCAACTGGCTCGGGTCCACCGCGTCTCTGGAGCGAGGATTCGTTGCCAACTGGCGAACGCAACGAGGTGGTGTAAGAGTAAAGAAAAGCGCACCAGAGGCTACAAAGAAATACATTGCGATTTCTCAGAAAGAAAGCTTCTCTGTTGCCCGAAAGTTCTTCCTGGTCCAGAGATCGAAACCGGTATTCACGCTATACCAATTTGCCGCGCGAGAGTGACATATCACAAAACTCTAAGTGGGTATAGACACTGAACACAGCCAGTGAATTCTAACAGGTCCTGACAGACAATCATGCCAAGGGAAGTATACACACACAGAATACCGCTGATCAATTCTAACCGATTCTGACAGACGATCATGCCAAGTAAAGTATCTGGGGTGTTTTTAGAAGTAATTCAAACGCAATTGGAAGAAAGAGAAGTGGGCGAAAAGATGACTTCTCGTGGCCAGGGAACAAACCTGCGGCCTTTGAATAAAGCGTCTGCCGCTCTACCAACTGAGCTACCACGGTTATGTTAATTACGTAACGTTTCGCTAAGAACAGAACATAATGTGAAGAACATTGCGCTCTTTCAGTCTACTTTATTCTTCCTGTATTGTCCATTCTTAGTTCACCATAGCCTGCAACAGGACATGCACAGATTCATCAGCAAGGAGTTCTTAGGTACGTGATCAAAAAGGTGCAGTCGCGTGCTCTATCTCAACTGATATCAGCAGACAGCTCCTATCTTTCTTTGCGCTGTGCCCTCGCTGCTCACTTCGCGTTGACGCGACATACAGCGCGAAAACCACTTCGCTTCCTGCATAGGCCGTACTCCCTTATGCCAGCATTTTGGAGAGGTATAGCCCAGCTGTTATGGTAACGTAGTTAGCTGCTAGCCTTGCTTCGTATAGAATTCCGATTTGTTGCTACTGCACTCATAACGTTGCAAATTAGGCAAAATTGTGACTTTCGTGTAAAGCCTGTCCTTTGCGGCATATAGTACGCGGCATTCCAAAACACAGGTAGCGTCTTTTACACATCCAATTGCCTCATTATCGTCCGACAGTAGCATAATTAATGTAGTAGGCTTGACTCCTGTTCGTACGTTCATCACCGTTAACCCGTTAACTTGGTTTGTTCTGAAAACGTCACCATACATGATGCCACACATGTTGTTCGATATATACATATATATATATATATATATATATATATATATATATATATATATTGTGAAGAGGTTTATTAGTAGTTAACGACAACGGCAAGACAGCGTGAGGAACCAACCAGCAGAGAACGGAACAGCAGCGAGCCGAAGCACGAGGCGAGAGAGCCGGGCGTTGGCGATGCTGCTCGCTGCAGGCACATCTTCTTCTTCACAATATATATATATATATATATATATATATATAGATATATATATATATATATATATATATATATATATATATATATATATATATATATATATATATATATATATATATATATATATATATATATATATAGCTATGAGTTCATGCTGTCATGGCTGTATAAGTACTAAAATTGATATGACATAAATGACTGCATTATAAACATCAATTTTACGTAACAATTCAAAAATCATGATCGCCATGCCGTAAATGACATGCTGATCTTGTTATAACGGCATGCTATAGCGAGACAGGAGTGTAGGTGAACATCACACGTCATGAAAATCATGACATGCATGTCATACGTGCGGCATGCTCATGACATGGCCTCGAGGCACTTGCAGCCCGATATAGAATGAAATTCGTATTGCGTGATGGGACTATACGGCGAACATAAGTGACTGGTTGTAACATGATAATCATGACATGCATATCAGGTGAGACAATGAGCAGGTTCCAGACACTTTGAGAGCTTGGTTTTCAAATCTAGCAGTACCGTAAAACAGCGCCTATACCGACGATCAGCTAGCTGCAAGAACTATCACTCTTTCGAAGCTTCAGCAAGTTGTTTTTGAACAAACTGCGGTGTAATGCAGCAAAGCCTCAAAACCTTCCGTAGTCGCATCAACGAAGCTTAAACTATTATTATACAGTGGTAGCCAATTTACCGCGGAAACATCGGTACAATTGAAGCACGTGATTTGATTAATGTTGCTTTCGTTTGTTCCTGCAATGGTTGAAGGGACATTGATGTTTTTTTTTTTCGTATAAGTCTAAGCAGAGGCTGATGATTTAAATATTCCCCAAAAATTGTCAACATTTATTGCAAGTGCGTTCACTGTGGCCAATTGAACAATGTTTTTGTTCTTTCATTCCTGTTCTTAATATTGTAAAGCACAATTTTTTCATCATTAGTATAATTCTTTCCTTCCAAAGTAGATGATTGCTAATCGATTTGCTGGCAATTGTCCCGACCAACTGTGGACTGCAAAAAATGTCACCAAGTGCTGATGAACTCGGCGATCAATATTTTCTGGGTGACAGCTGTGCACGTCGGACCCTAATTACGTGGCAGGCCTGGCGCGACGCAGCAAGATATTGATGGCGCCAATCTCTCTGCTTAGTGCAAATACAGGATGACAGTGCTAATGACGAAGCCCTCGAAAGGACATCGTTCTGTCTTCGGAGCAAGGCTGATTGTTACCACTAAATGGGGTGCCCGTCCACTTCTTTGTACCTTTTAAGGGGACAGAAAAATCGGTCTTCGGTGGCTAAGCAATGTGTGCAGCACACTATGAAAAAAAAAAGCGATCCCAAATAGATATTTCAATTACGTAATCCTGTAGAAAGCGTAACTGTGCATTCAGTAAAGATCTAATAATGTTCATTGAACAAGAGGGGAAATTAGCAGTGATGAAAAGGAAATTTTTGTTAACCTCTTGGAATTTTCGGACCGCAATTCAGGACAGTTTCAGGCCCCCAAATATGTCACCGCATTCTACTTCAGCTGGTTTGGCCGGGGAAAAAGCCTGGAGAGTAAATGCTTAGCTGTTTTGTGTTCGAAAAAATGTCCTAAACATTTAACTTCAAAAGCTTATTTCATCTGAAAGAAGAAGATCGTGCACATGTTTTTACTTTACTGTACCTATTGGCAAGCACGCTTCAAATTTAACGAAGCGTCTTGTACAGTGTGCACGTTCATTCTGAATATTCATTCACCCCTAAGCTAAGTAAGTAAACAAACCTGTGATGTTAAAATGTCACTTTCAATCGGCGATACCACGTGCTAGCTTGCTTTACGTTATCCTTACTTGGCGAGGTATACTTGTTATGTCTTCTTTATCTTTTTTTAGTGTAACGTCTTAAAGCAGCAGTATTATTATGAGTACTACCTTTGTAGAGGGCTTCGGAAATTTTGACTGCCTTGGATTGCATAACGTGCAACCAAAATAGGGGTACTCGGCCCTCAAGAATTTTCGCCTTCATCGAAAAGGTTATGGCAGCCATGATACAATGGGGCTGTAAACGAGAGGGGGGGGTGAGCACTCACTAGCAAATGCCGCCAGCGTCGGCATTGCGAGGCAGGGACAAGGGAACCCAGTAGAGGAGAGAGGCGAAGCGGTGCGCTGCATTGGTGGTCCCGACACCGGATTGAGTTCGACAATAGGACACTTCGCATCTAAGCGTAATTGAATACTCTGAGAAAGCAGAAGCACGCTTTATTCAGTCTGCAGATCAGTGGAGAGGTTCGCCTCTGTTGGTTTGAAAGCGTGGATAACGAAAGTAAACCGGTAATTCCGCACCCGGCCTTCGGTGATTCCTTGGGCTCTCTCGGCGAGAATTTTTCGTGTCGATTGAATGAGCTCATCCTTCTCTTTGATAAGTCGGTAGATGGGATTGTAGGAGACGATCTGGTCTGCGAAAGCATTTCGGAGAAGCATTGTGATCAATAAGTCATCTCTAAATACATTTATGTCCATAACTTGACAGCGGACTCTCCGGAAGGTTCCCAGTTTCCGATGTTAGAACTCTCAGGACGACAGTTTTTTTCAAGGATATTGAAAAAAACAAACAAATGTAACTTTGTAATGTCGGCAGTATGCACTGCAACGTATTTTGGTGATCGGATTCTATATACTAGATTTTTAGTGTAATCAGACTGATAGACCCTCTGCCTCTGCGTTATTCTTCAACAACTGATGTGCACGTATACTACTCTAAATATGAGGAGGCTTAGGATTGGTGTCGGCGCATATAATGACACTTTCGCCTACACTCATCATATTCCTATACTAACGTTCAAAAGCTCGTGTTGAGAAACTTTTGGTATGCGTGACACTGTCGGTTACAGTGTCGTTGATCATGTGCGAAAAATCGTAATTGTTTCCGTGATCAAAAATTCAAAATTTCGCCAATAAAACGAGTAAACTCATCCCAAAGATGAAGCTTAAGCATCCTCCGAGTATGTCCTCCTTTCGCTCGTTTACTGATCTCATCGGGAAACCAGAGTGGTTGAGAGCTGGACGTTTTGAGGCAAATCATTAACGCATACCGCTTTTATGAAATGGCTCAGAATACAAAATAATGGGTAAAAAATTCTAACATAATGCACTGCCGACTTATCCCCCCGGCAAAGTTATTTAATAGTCACACGCGAAAGCGAACGTATTCCACGTTCGAGCCACCTATACTTACTCATACAAGCAGCGTTGTTATTATAGAAAGAAGCTGCAAAGCTATTGCCTTACCTGTTGCGTCGTCTAAGTTTGGTATTTCGACCACTGGCAATCGCAGAACTTCACATGCGAGAGGTTTTAGGTTCGTCTCGTTCAAGACATGACACAACTGCGCCCTCAACGAAGTAATGTCCATGCAGCAAGCTGTGCTAGGAACCCTCTCTAGCAGGACCTGTTTGCATAAATTGCAAAAAAGCGCATATTTGTTGGTACGAAGAGATACTTCACACAATATATAATGCATAACATTACTGATATGTTGATGGGCTAATAGATGAAACAAGTTTTAACTGCAAATTGATAGATTTTTGAAACATAAACAGACATCTACGACGAACGCGAAATGTAATTGCCCGGAAATTGTGGCTCTTTGATAGTTTTATCTCGTTGTTTAGTTTGCTGTTTTTCTGATTTTCTATTCATATCATAAGAAGCATTGGCTTTAAACATAGCAACGTCTACTAATTTAGCCTTAAATATAGGTATTACATACAACAAACACTTGCGCGACCACCTATATGTAAGAATCAATACATTGTAACAAAAGTGACAATAACAAGCAGAAACACTGCTCACTTTGATTTTTTTTCATTGATACTTGTTGAAATGTATTACCTCTGCATACTTTTTTCATCGTAGTGAACCTGCCAGAGCCATAAAAACCTCAAATATTGGGATAGAATACTCGAATACGATAAAGCACTCTGCTCCCGGTGCCATCAGCTTCTCCATGTTTCTGAAAGCTCGAGCTTTGTCCTTGATCCAGTGCATTGAGTTGAAAGAAAACAAACGTGCGAAGAGACCGTGCTCTGTCACAAATCTGTCCACGTCACCTTCGACGATGTCCAGATGCTCGTAACGAATCTTCTCGTGGCTGTGATGTATCCTCGCGTATTCCAGCATGGCGGGCGAATTGTCGACGCCTACAAGTTCTAGGCACTGACACGAGCAGCGCGGCAGAAGATAGTTGAGGGTGAAATTTCCTGTGCCGCATCCAATGTCGATGAACCGTGGAGCTGGCAGGTTGTCGTCACTTGCGTTGGTTTTACTGGTTAGCGTCGAAGCAAACGCGTTCTTGAAGGTGTCGAGCAACCGCGCATTCGATTCCCTGTACATTCCCATGGTAGCGCTGTACACGTTTGGTGATTCTGGTTCGACTAAAGGACGGTGTGTGGGCCTTTCTGATAATCTGATCGTATCCATGACAATTACCCGAAATGCCTGCATGCCAGAAGAAAAAAAGTCAGAAAAAGCAAGTAGTCCTTGCATCTTGATGAAACACGCGTTCTATTTGTATTCCAGTGTTTGCATTGTTTGCCATGACAAATCGCGTCTGACACCACACTAAGGCTAGTAGCAACTATCGTGGACTTTATATAAGAAGACTACACTGTAAAAACTTAGAAACAACCAGTCTTCCATTTACTTTGCTGTTGAGGATAACAATTACCTTAAATGCATATGAGCTAGCGTAATATATCGGCCCTATGAGAGCTAGAATACGCATCACAGGTCTTCTGCAAAGTTCGGAGACAATAGGTCTACTATATTATTTGTTTCGTTGTCAGAAAAGGGCCCCTGTACCGTGTTCATTTCACTGCCGTGTATTTTCTGCCTCCCTGCAGCTGGGATCACAAATTCAATTTCCAGTCGTCTACTTATCCGATCAATTTATTAATTACCGGCTTTACACAGCTGCTGTGGACGTCACAGGAAGGTTCGACACACGCAAGGTAAAAAAAAAAACAGTATGACGTCTAAACAATACTGTGGCACATTACTGAGATTCCCCCTTTTTTTAAATGCATACACTAAATGTCAAGCGTATCTACCCACAGCGCTAAAACAGGAAACACTCAGATGTTTTATTCAATAGAGTTGGTACGGCAGCTAAAGCAATAGCCGATTGCATGTATTTCCTATACAGCCGGTCATGTCACCTTAACCGAAGTGATACCGGAATGACGTAGTCGGAGAAACGTGCAGTGGTATAATTTAATACTGGTGTGTGCATAAGTGCGTAATGCTACAATGCGTTGCAACATCCTTCTACACGTTGTGAATGCAGAATGTCGAAGAAAATGAAAAAAAAAAAGAAGTGTCTTTTCTGATGCACTGCATGCCTTATTGCACGTGCGCACCTATACACACAAACAGTGTAGTTTGACTGTGGTGAAATTTTTAAGCTATTTTTGCTTCAGGACGCTAGCATTATCGGCTCGCATAAAGTAACCTAGATAATACATGATCGGTGGGCTCATTTCAACTATCAGTGCGTTCTCCTTCGCATACATACAGATTTTCGCGAATACATCAAGTCATTCAAGTTCAGAGCGCAGCTCTGAAGGGCTCGTTCCTGTCTTGCGCGGCATCACCATCGCCACTTCTGTCGGCGTCGGCGGTGCAACCAAGAGACTTGAAAAACTAAACGAAGGAAAAAATACCCAGGGTAGATGGGGATTTGAGTTCGGGCCCTATGCTTGGCAGTTGAGTACTCTACTACAGAGCCATGATGGTGCTGATAGCTTCTTTGAAATAAAAAGCGTATAAATTGCCATGTCGAACAGGAAATAGTGTTAACGTATGTAATGCAGCGTAACATATTAGTAAAATAACAACGAAGCATCACCCCATGTTGATGTCGCAGAACATGTGGGCTTTAATCTTTTCCCCTCTACTCCAATATGCTGAGCGATTATTCTTCATTGTCATCAGACACATAGAGCATCAAAATATATACTGCGCATGATTCATTACTGATCGGTATCACATGCTTTGTTTATTAGTAGAGAGAGGAATAATGGCACAGTGGTTGCCACTTTTATACTTCAAAAAATTATGGCTTAAAGCTTAGTCACTACCTTCTGGAAAGAGAAAACTTCAAAAGCAGTGGACACGGATGAGAAAACGACAAAGATAAGCGCATGCTATCAATTGAAGCTTTAATAAAGACGATAGTCCTTCTTAAAAACCTTCGAGGCAAAAATTTTGGTCTGTCTGTCCATTTGTCTGTTTGTCTACCCTTAACGATACCCGGTACTATAAATGGCACCAGCCGATACCCCGAAAGGCTCACCCCATCCTCAGCGCCCACCAATATTGCTCAAAATACAGCGTGCATACTTTTGTGATTGTCAATTAAAAAGCACTTATTGCGCATATCTGAGGCACCATAACAAGACGACAATATTATGTATCTATTTTTCACTAGAAAATGCATACATATGTAATTTTAAGGATCGTAGCCTTTATAACACTGCGCTGGCCATGCAACGCTTGCATGAAACGGCAAGTGTTTTCAACGCTTTGCTAAGACGACACGGTGGTGGCACCTACCCGCCGCCCTGCGTTTTACACCTTATCACCTCAGAGACGGGCGCGCTCAGCTAAACACCGAAAAAACAAAATAATTAGAAGAAATAAATTGGCAGGCAAACAACTAAACACCGAAAAAACAAAATAGTTAGAAGAAATAAATTGGCAGGCAAACAGAGAAACAGAGAGAAACATAAATAGAAAGAAAACATACGATAGCCTTGTGTAGGAAAGCAAGGAGGTGGGAAAAGAAAGAGAGGGTGAGGAGTACTCATACAGGGTGAGCAGAGCGGAGTGAAGGAGGGGGAAACCACTAGCTTCTCCTTTCTTCGTTGGTGTATGTAGCCACCTTGCAAGCATCCCACTACACCCCATCAGCGATCCACCACTTCACCGACCATAAAGCCGTTATAATGAAGGGAGAAAGAAAGCGACGTATAGCTACCACTTAACAATAATAAATTTTTTTGTATAAATATATGCAGTGTTTGTCACGTCTTCGATGAAGTAGTGGGCGATATTCGCTGATGGTTCACGGCTCAGCGATGAAACCCTCCAGCGCTTCGTACCCCATATCATCATTCACTCCGTGGATATGCTGTGATTTTTTTTTTCGTCTTCTCAAGGTGCCCTGCGTGCAGTAGCGTTCTTTCATGTACGGTGAGGTTTTGGCTGCATGCAGTATTGATTTTTCAGGTAGTGCACCTTTGATGAAGTCTGAAGAGTGGACTAAGTACGTTGTGTCGTTAAAGTGGAGCTTGTTTCTTCAGAAGGTCATGAATTTTCCGTTGACTATTTTACTGTACCTTATAAAATTCGCGGAAAGCGGCCTTAAAGAAACTACCGGGCCTGCGCAGAACGCACTGCACAGTCACAGCGAAAGCTGAAAGAGCGACCTTTCAGAGCCTTTTGTAAACACTATTTGGCTAACTGTTACAATCACGCTTGCAGGGTACCCACTACACGATAGCTCATAATTTTTGTGTAGAATGAAGACGATTACTATGCCATCTTTCTTCATTCTTCGGAGAAGCGTGGTACTCGCAACATACTTGCAAGGAATTTTGTGCAATTTCTTTATGCCGTGGCTGACGACGATAAAAAATTATGCCTGAAGCTTTTTTAATGGGTTGTGGCACTCGACGATTCACTCGTTGTGCAGTTCGCATTGTATGACGCATGGTTGTTTCTTCAGAACATTTCATAAAATGACTCATTGCTCATAATAACGAGATTTCTTTCCCGACATCAAGGCACCCTACGGCCAGTTTGCAACGGAGCATCGAGCGCCAGCGTGGCTGAATGATAGAATACAAGGCTGGTACGCAGGTGACCCCAGTTCGAATTTCATTGTGTTCATGGTGTTGTTATTTACTTATTTTTTTCTTACTTCGCGCAAAAGTCGCTACCGCACCCGACGGCGGCGACGGATGACTACGGCTCAATCGACCCTTGTTGTGATCTGATAACATCTTTTGCTATAAAAGAAAATTTTTTTAGCAGTACATTTCACTCATCCTCTCGAAGCCAGCTGGATGCTCACTTTCGCAGACTGCATGTGCAAGAGGACCATGCCGCAACGCATGGCTGTGTTGTTTCTCCTGGGACTTTTTCCCCAACCCACTCTCGTAATTATCAAACCATCACTTGACCTATAATGTTGCGTGTAATATCCTTGTCGCTCACATGAGTCAAATACATTAAACTAGGCACGGTTTATGGTATTTGCAACAAGTGCGGACTCCATGTAAGAATACTATGCACTGTAAAAACTTGGAAACAACCAGTCTTCCACAATTTGCAACATGAATTGCAAATCGTGTTATGTACGTCGTTTATGTGCGTGTTGTATATAATTCACTTGCAGACGCATATAGCTTGGCAAAGTCACTTAACACGTGAAACTAGACTTGAAACCTGTACACGGAGACTAGCGGATGCACACAAACTTCAGTAGTGCGTAAGCTAATTAGCTCTTTTAATAGAAATAATTAAACTGCCACTTTGTGTTACAAGATATATCTCTCTGGATATGCATCCAACAAGAACCACCAGGCGTAACATCGCGCTTAACTATGACACAATTCTTGCTTCATTTTCGTGCTAGCCAGTGTGTGGCATCTAGTCGTTTTTCTTGTGGGAAATGCAGGCACCAAGGCAAGACAGGAACCAATTTTCTGTTGATGTCAAAGGGTATAGAACTGGTGCTCCTATTTCAATGTTACTATACCGGAGGGTGTAATGCTAGCAACGAAATTCTCTCCACATGTGAAGATTTCACAATGGGCATGAACTCATTGTGGTCTTTTGAGGCAGCCTCCATATCTAACCGTTGTCGAAACAATGATACTTTCAATGACGATTTCTTCGTATTGTGCACGTAATTGTACGCCTATTTTGTGAACGTGCCACTGTGAGCTCAATCTGCATAGCAGAATTAGGCCCTGTGCAAGCCATTACTTCTCTAAACAGAACAAGTTATTCATAATATTCACAACAACAAATTTTCTGCAAATAAACGCAAACAAGATCATCGTCATTCTCATTTATTGTAAATTAAAGACCCTTTTCAGCGTGTTACATCAGACAGATAAGTAAAAATTTCGCCATTTAATAGGTGTGAATGTTTACATCAGTGCTAGTATAGCCTAAACCTCGAGGCTACCATCATTTTAGCCTTGTTGAAGCCTCTCAGCACAAAAACTGACCGTTGTTTTTATGCATCTATGTTTCCTTATTTTTCAGGAATTCCCCTAGCCTCCAAGAATAGGATAAGATGTGTGCTGTCCAAAGCGACCAAAAATCGTTCCTTCCCTTTGAAATCTCACGTTAATTTTACAGCATGAGCTGTTATGGGCTATTCCTACCAACTGCTTTTGTTGACAATGCCCTCAGCAGCCACTGCTTCCACCACACTTATGTGGGTCCGTTTATGTGCGCGGCATTAAATTTCTGAACTTTTTGCATATACAAATCACGATATGATTCTAACGCTCACCATAGGGCAAGGCTCTAGAAATTTCTACCACCTGGGCTTCTTTATCGTGCACCTGAATCTAAGCACACAGGCCTCAAACATTAAAATGAGGCGACTGGGGCCTGCATCTGATAATGTAACGTTCAAGTCAGTCTTCTAGCACCGCTATCACCGCAGCGAGTGGCATTTTACATTTCTTCATTACATGCAGTGCCATAGTTTGCAACATTACTAAACACACACTGGCCTCAAATGAGAGACTACCCTACTGTGCAGTCCTTCAAAAAAAGGACATAGAAAACACATACAGAAATAGATATCATGAGACTCCATTTGCCCTGAGCTCTTGCACGTAAACAGGGTACACGCGCGCACGCACTCACAGACAAACACAAACCCACGTGCTCCCAGAAAAATTCACCCAAATATGCACTCAACCTGAACCCACCACGCGGCATTATAAAGCACGTACTACGTGCACAGTCGCACCTATCTCCCCCATTCCCCATTTTAAGCAAACACAACAACGTACCTTTAAGGGCAGACACAAACGTACCATACATCAAGCTCCACCGAACAGATAAGGCCGTGTTTGAACACGAGAGCTCCAATTTCAAATTTGAGGATGCACTCGTTGCACAGCAGACCTCAGCCCACCGCTGTTTCCAAAATCGTTCACGTGGATGCACGGAGAACTGTGCTTACTGTTAGGGAATGGCAGTGCGGGTAAGGGTATCGCATTGATACGATTTGCTGCGCCTCTTGTTGTGAAAGATATCTCAAAGCACAAAAAAATGGCTGCTCTTGAAAGAGCAGGGTTTGTTTCCTTCAAGAATTCTTCCTAAATGAGAAAATGAACTTGCATATTCTTTTTTTTTCCTTCTTGGAGGATAAACGAAAAACACCAATAAGTTCTGTTTTTTGAACTTTGAAGGTGGTACTACGTGACAAGTCAGGATGTTCGCAATGCAAATTAATGTGCACCAAACATTAGAGCTCAATGGGGGTTTTCATCTGCGCCGTTACGATACTCAGCGTTATCCCTTTATGCCGAGTGTGTTCATACATTATTACAGTCATCTAAACTCCTACCAGAGAAGTACGTGGTATTTTCGTAGAACCAATTTATTGAGTAGATGAAAAACTTCGCTTTAAAAAAACTATATAAGCCGCCTTTGTGCAAGTCTGTCAAAACGCCGCCTAGTCGTTTCTTCTCTGGCTATATCTCTTTTTTTTTTGTAACTGGTGTGGCACCTTCTGTAGCCTACATAGTCTCACTGACGGCATCACATTGTACACATACCTTACGCAAGCCGCACCAGACGCCACAATTCAAAAGGTTCTTCTTGAAAGTGGCCAGGAAACGCGTCTGAGCTACTATCAAAACTCCTGCTAACATGTGAGCCAAATAATGCCAGTGCTTAAAGCAAGAAACTCACTACTACGTTTAAAGGACAAACACAAACTGTTCACCCTTCGCTCGTCCCATAGACGTACCCGAAAATTCCATAAGTGGTAGTACATGGTCATTGGCTGCTTTGAGCATTCGTGTACGCTGCAGAGGTAATACGGCCTTTATGTGGTGTAGCTACGTACCCGCAGTGTGGTCTATCGTGTGCGATTATCACACTCGATAATAAGCACTCTTTACCAGCACACTTACAGAATGAAATTGAATATCCGCACCGCAGTATCCTTCCGGACCTACACAGTGGAACGGTGCCCTTCAATTGTACGTGAAGTGTACATAACATGATTTCACCTTCGTTCTACGAGTGCCTACTTATGATGTTGATTTTTCATTTTGATATTTCGTAAGTTTTGTTTGATTGCTGTGTTAATATAGAAAATATCATTACTCGTTCACCAAACACCTCATTTACGTCATAACGAGTTGCTCTGTAATATTTCATATTATATCAATTAATTTTGTTCTTACTGCCTTTCGCGTGCTTATTCCGCTTTTGTGCTTCAGCGAAAATGATAATATAATATGCCGACAGGCTTTAACAAGGCCTGCTATCTCCTGCTGGCACTCTGAAGTAGCAGATAATGGGACATCTGTGCGGAACGACTCATAGATCAAAGCATTCGCTTCCTCAAGAGTGAGGTGCATGTCTGAACCATCCACTCAGCACGAACGTCATGAAAATACAGTCTGTTCACAAGAATAGCAAATGACGTCGCAACTACATTTTTTTGTTTTATTACTGGGTCACAAACAGCAATTACTTCTTTTAGCGACAGGCTCTTTTCCGCATGAGCACTATTCGCATTTTCTTTGAAAGATAATAACTTTCATTCATTGTTTCATTCATTTCAGGCATTTTCTGAGGCATTTCTTTAGTCTAATTAGGATCGTTAAAACTACTGGCGTGAATATTTTGGCGTCTATGCTTACAATATTTGAGGACAACTCAGCTACTGCTTTCAAATATGGATGATCGTTATTAACTACCTATAATATCGCACTCGCCACCCACGACTACCTTTTATCACCAAAAAGCAAATCTGCTTAACCTGCTGATTAAAACTTGTATGCGCGCCATTTTCGAACGTACGAATGAAATTTTTTTTTCAAATACTATGCCCACTTACTTGACAAGAACGTAATGAAGTTTCAATAAATTCATTTGTTGATGCGACAGTCATGTTAAATCTTTCAGGCGGATTGGACAGCGTGTCCGTAGAACTAGAGAGAATCGCACAGCAAGGAACGTCAGTTATGATGCAAGTTCTAGTTTTGAACACACGATGGCCAGCACAATCTGGGTGGTACACCTCAACTTCACCTTGTGGTTCCCTACAGATACTGATCCGTCATCTTAATTCACGACGCAGTTGTGTGGGAAAACTCTTTTAGTATTGATGCATATGAGGCTGCCGATATGAGAGAGTGATTCCATTGAACATGAACGTTCAAGTTCGGAAGCTACAAGCTGTAATAAATATTCAACAAAGCAAATGTCAGACTGATATAACAAAAAAGTTCATTTATCACACCCACCATGTTTTCCAAAGAGAACAAACAGATGCTGATGATAAGGAGTCACTCACAAAAATACAAAAAACACGTTTTCTGTTTTTTTTTTTGTCCCGTATGTAACAACTCATTCCAAGAAATTTTGGGTGCTAGCCGCCTTCAACGACCTCATCAAGAGAAAATATTTCTTTGCTTGCCTAGTCCCCATAATCTGTAGTCTTCTTTAAAAAGCTGACAAACTGGAGCGAGCAAAGAACAAGACAAGTGCTTACAACCACTAAACTACTGCTACAGGCTCCGTCGATGTAGTCAAGTGACACATGGTAATGGAAAGCAGGCGGTAATTGAGTAGTCGGTACCACAACCTTAGTTGAGCAGAGAGTGATAAAAAACTCTCCTGTTTCCACGATGTTGCGGAGTTGAGAAATTGTGAAAAATCACAAGAAACGAGGGTGGGGGTGAGGCGTCTGTGAGGCAGAATAATGGCTAAATATGAACATAAAGTTGACACATGTAGCTACCAGGAGATAGCTCGTGAGAACCAAGATGCGTTCAACGTATATTCAATTTAGGCCTCTACTCAAAGCCTCTACTTGTTTAGATTGGTACACATCTGGTGGCTGAACTCGAAGAGCATAGCTGAATTATGGCAAGGCGTGCATGATGATTCTGTGGTGCGTGTCACTTGGGAATCTTCGTTCATGGAGATACAGTGTCATTCTCAGTTATCTCTTAAGTTCGTCAACCAAGCGAGGGACGGATATGTACTTTTTTTGCGCTGTGTTCGTTCATCGAAGTCTCTCAACATCAAATTTGGTAACCAGACCAAATCATGCACGTTGACAGGCAGCGCTAGCACATATTGTGTTCCATGTGTTTAAATTAGGTTAAGCTTACAAATATTGAACATCCTCCACTTTTTATCTGCCTTCTTGTCAAATGCTCAGCTTTTGTATAAAGTGTAACACAGCTTTTTCTTCTTGAGACAACGGACAACATGTGGCTGTTTTTCCTGAATCATGTATATCTGAAGAGCAATCATTGGATCGTCAAATTTACAATCATCAAAGTTCACCTTCATTCTATCGACGTGGATACGTGAACAAACCACGTCATGAAGTTAGCCGAATTGTTGCTAGTCTTTTGCGGCACAGCTTTTCATGAAACAAGACCGTACCATCAAACAACTTTTGCAACAGCTGTGACGGATGCCATACAAACATCCAATTAAGCGTCATATGAGATGACACAAAATACTACGCAAATTCCGAAAACTGTCCACAACGGTTTTAGTCGTATGCTGTTCGCTGCGAGAAAGTGGCGTTCGACACGCGTTCCAGCGTGCGGTGTTGGATGTCGCAATTTCTCGTAAGGCTACATTGACGTCTCTTTCATTGCATGGTTTGATACGCACACCGTAGTGGTCATTCACCTGGCCACGTAATTTAAGAATCTTCAATAGCTTTTCGTTTGAGACGCGCGTCATCACGGTTGTTTATCTAGCCGTGTAGTTTAAGAATCTTCGATAACGTTTTCTTTCTTCAAACGTTAGGAGTTCCCAGGATAAAAGGTGCACAAACTGCTATTCTTTTCTTACATGAACTTACATGTACACGCGAACGCGTTGTGGTCGTGTCTGCTAATATATATCGCAATATTTATTTCGTGATATTTTCTTGACAAAGTCATAGCCAATTCAAAAAAATAGGAACACGAGCAAATAGCTTATGCATATCCCACAATTACAATACGCGCACTACGCAACCGCATCGACCAGGAAGCTTCAAATATATATATCGTAATCTTTCTATATTTTCTACACCGTTTAAGTAAAAGTTACGACGTGTCAGAATAACTTCCTTTTTTTTTGCTCCTATTTTCATTGGTGAAATCACTCGCTTTTTTAGGTGAGTTCTCCGGCGCAGAATTGCTCACGACCGAAGATAGTTCCCGGCAGCAATGCCTACCAAAGCGAATCCTTTGACAGTCGTTCTCCCGCTTCGTCTTCACTTTCCCACGCTCGCACCTGATGTCTGAGTCAGTCCACTAAATTTGTCGTTTGCTTTTTTTTCCTTCTTTCTCAGGTCTCACTTACGTTTCCGATCGAAGCGTCAACTAATTCGATTATGCCGAGAGGAAAGGGAGCAGCTCGCAAAAGTCAATAGCGACACAATGCGTCTTGAAAGGTTTTGTCAGGGTTCTCGGAATCAAAGATGGAATACTTTCTTTCAGACATTTTCCCTTTGTCTTAGGATGGTAAATATAAAGCGGTTCGGCTGGCGGCTAAATCAGCATCAGCGATCCGATTATACACCATTTTATGCGACTGCGAAAAGCGGGACCAGAAGAAGTGGGCCCTGCGGGTGTATCTGGAGGCGATTTCCGTTCACCTTCTTGTTTGGAGAAGTGGTGGTGCTTTTGCATTTTTAGGGCGACAGCTTTTATTGTCTCATTCTCGCGTCCATCCGTCCGTGCCCTGCAATGGCGCCAGCTGTGGTATCTCTCCTTCGCCCTTTCTCAGCAATCACCTGAAGGCACAGGGGCGCATACTAACAGTCGCACTGCCACAGCTGTTGCCTGGCCACTCGCCCTCACATTCTTTCACCAATCCCGTGTTTGCTGGGACTAAAAAAACAAAGAAAAACAAGAAAAACGCATTGGTGAGTCGAATATCTACAGGCTTTCGCCTAACACACCTTGGAATTTACACTATGCTGGAGTCATATTGAAAGACAAGCTACTGGGTACGTATATATCGTATTAAATTTTTGCTAATGTAGATAGGCCCAAGGTCTAAGACATGGAATGACACCAGAGCTACTATCAACTCAAGGCTCTTATGCAGCAAAAGAAAACCTATAAACTGACGCTCTCATCCGCTGCCCATGCGCACTGTCGTAAGTGTCAATTCAGGGGCTATAGCTCTATATGTGTGCTGCTACTCCTTTTTAGAAGCGAAGCTATTTAAGGCGTGGGTTGGTCGTCCCCGATGAATGTAGTACGTAGCCACCTCGTTTCAGGATTCACCACTAGGTGATAGTTACTGGTGGAATAAACCGATGCAGATGATATAAACAGGTCCAAGATGGTGGTGACTGAAGTGTTCACAAGACGGACAGACAGACGCATGGACGGACAAACAGACAAGCAAACGGACTGATGAATGGATGAGCGTACAAACAGACAGATCCATGGACAGACAGACAGATGCACTGCCAGACAGCCTGATGGACGCGCGGAAGGATGCAAGGAAGGACGGGTGCACGTTAGAACGGATGGACGGACTGATGAACTCTTCGCCCCACTCATCGTCATTCAGTCCGTAGATATGCTGTGACTTTTATTTCTTTCAGCTGCGATACTTCTTTTCAATAAATAGTCACTGATAGTTAAATGACACAAGATAATCACCTGAAGCGAATGTGACATACCTCTGCATTGGTGTCGTTCCCTCTATTTGTTCATGTGCGTGTCTGCGGGTGACCAATTTTTTACGATGTTTACAGTGTCCTGTATTCTTTTTTCCTTTTTGGCTTACACGGTACTTATTCAGTAAAGGCCCTCAGAGAACAAAGTTTACGAAGCTTAATCGTAGTGCTTTTAGAGACACAAAAAGCAGATTATAACGAGATGATCATATTCACAAAGGTTATATAATGGTTTTTACGTACATTTCTCTCATTCCATATTCCAAAGGACCCATGAGCTGGAATGTCATCACAACGTCTCATCGTCAAAGAAAAAAAAAGTCGCACGTGGGAAATAGGGGTGACGTGACATCTTTGTCGAAGTCATTCCTTCCTTACAATTTTTACGTTTCATTTGTTTCTACAGAAGGGATAGTATTATAAGTTTCATGATGTTGCTGTACGCTTAATCTGTCACTTAATAAAACTAGCGAAAAGACGAACCGTGTGTGGCAATAAAGTTTCTAACATTAACTTGGTCGTCTGGTGAATTTCCAACTTTCGGTAGTGATTACGCCTAAGGGGCTGTAAAGGAAAAACTGAAAAATCGCGTACCTTTCAGCAGAACGATAACAGCAACAGCATGAAGACAGAGTATTGATTGGCATTGGCCTTGTAGTAAGTCCCTGGAAGTTTGTTCTTATTATCACTACTTCTGTTTTGCAGCAGCTCCCCCCTACCACCTCACCCTTAGATTTCAACATCCGCGAGCACGTAGGGCAATTCACAATTTGCGCATGTCTTCAATCAAATAGATGTTGCTTCGAATATATAATTTATGTTTCACCCCAAAGGGCGAGTAATGGGCAGCGCGATCTGTGAGCAAACTTCTAGGCTATCTTTTCGAGCAAAAAAAAAAACAACT
Source organism: Rhipicephalus microplus (assembly GCF_043290135.1). Classification (NCBI taxonomy): domain Eukaryota; kingdom Metazoa; phylum Arthropoda; class Arachnida; order Ixodida; family Ixodidae; genus Rhipicephalus; species Rhipicephalus microplus. The sequence continues at coordinate 359,974,495 of NC_134710.1, read as the reverse complement.
TTTAGCACTCGCTAACAGGGTAGCCAAATATAATATCTATAAATCAGAAGTGTGCGGAGCAAGAATGAATAAGGAAGTTACCTTTCTGCAAATTAGCCCCACCGGGGTGGTATATAGTAGCTAAGGTACTCGGCTGCTGACCTCAAGGTCATGGGATCGAATCCCGACTGCGGCTGCTGCATTTTCAATAGAGGCGAAATAGCTGTAGGCCTGTGTGCTTAGATTTGGATGCAGGCTAAAGAACCCCAGGTGGTCGAAATTTTCGGAGCCCTTCACTACAGCATCTCTCATATTCGTATGGTAGTTTTGGGCCTTTAAATCCCACATATCAATTGATTTCTGTAAAATAAAAACCTCGTTTAGTGGTTAACCCACCCGACGCGATGTTTGGAGGTCACAAAGTGATCCTCAGCACCAGCTGCGTCATTCCGGGTCTTCCCGCGAAATAATGGCCCCACACAACTAACCGTATTATCATAATATATTTTTTTCTGCAAATAAATCGGTTTGGCCTTCAAGTCGGCGCATCTGCGCAAGGAAACACCCCGCGGGAGTCTTTTGTTAAGTTCACTTGCGTTTTGTTTGGTTCACTCGGCCTGGATGCCTTGTGCTCACTGGTCTACATGCTGCTTGCAACAACGGAAAGCGATGCGTGGGCTGTGTAGTTCCTTTGTCCACTTGAATCTGCTCTGATGTACGCCTGTTTGCGAGCAGCTGCCCTTCAGCCCTGCGGCACTTACCGAGCACGCCTCGACGAGCGCTCCTTTCAGCTCTTACACCTGAGAAGTCCTGCAAATGACTTACCTTTAAACGTGAACTTTAAACTTCTGTTAAGTGACACTTTTCGGCTTCCTTTCTGTGAAAATTATTTCGTGTGAAGAGGTTCGAAATTTCTAATATAAAAATTGATGTATTGATTGATTGATTGATTTCAAAAAAGGTGAAAATCCACTCGACAATCAGCATTGCGCGTATTTCAAAATCTATGCGACAGTTTTTTTTTTGTACTCGACTTCTTTAGGAGAACCAACAAATATATGTTCAGCGACAACTTTTCGTAATGGAAATACCTCGCTCAACGGGATTCCGTGCCGACCAGTTGTGCCCTCGTGATCTCCGACGTCAGCGTAGCTCTGGCCGACAGGGCTCGCTCTACGTCATCCCCTGACGCCGAGCTCCGACGACAGCGTAGCTCTGACCGACTGGACTTGCTCTACGCCACCTTCTGACGCCGGCAAGAGCTCTTGCAAGTGGTGCCCCGTCCTCGGACTCCTGTGACCGTGTTTCCATCTTTCCTATCTCTCCTATTCCCTCGATATGTCGTCACCCTCTGGCTTACCTCATGCCTCTTTCTCTCTCTCTACACCTTCATTCCTATCCTTTTAATCTCTCCTCACCCCCATTCCTTGTGAGCTACTGTTGAGGTGTCGCTCGCTGAAACAGACAGTTACGGGGCTCGCCTTTCTCTTCCTTTCTCTCTTAGAACCACTTTGTGTAAATACCGCAATGAACGCATTTTCTAAGCATAAAAAGTAATTAAACAAGGAAAAGAAAGTAAAATTGATACACCATACACTCTACTTGACTTACGAAAGGGTGAAGTACGACGTTTTTTTAATCATCTCGGTTTTAATAATCCTTACAGCGTTTATGTAGAACGTTATCATGAAGATGCAAACTATAAATAGGCATCCAACACCCTCATCATGCCGTCTCGTCAACCTTCATTTGCGTGCTCAACAAACGAAACAAGCGTTTCACAAGCTCATGCCGCACAGGCCTACATGCACCCAAGTCCCAGCGCCTCCCCATTCCCTCCTCCTCTCGTGCCCCGTATTGTGACGGAGCCAACTGCATGTTCCGTCAACTGCCACTGCCGCTTCTCCCTCGTCGGCGAAAACACGTTACAACTCTTCCACTCTTTTTCATTGCGAAGCTGTTAGCAACATTGCACGTCGAGCTGCTTCAATGGAGGTCTAATTGCTTCAGCCACTGCACGATGTTACGAGGCAGATGTCACGACACTTCAGACAAGCAGCGAAAGCTAACGATGTCATTAGGGATCATTTGCGGCTGATGATCAGGTCGCCCGTAAAATAAAATTCCGCGCATACAAACGGACAAGTGGAAGCTTTATGTAACGACTGCTTGCTGGGTATTAAATAAAATAAAACGCTTGAACCCAAGTTGTATGCGGCGAGCATCACCCAAGGGAAAGCTTGTTAAAAAGTTGCGCTATATGCCGGGTTGATGTGCATGTCATCTTATCTCTCGATGCAGAACCGTGGATATTTCACTTACGAAAGCTATATACTAAAGATCCATCTGATAGGTGAAACAGCAGGCCTCACTGGCTTAAAAAAATGAAAAATAACTATATAGTTTTCCAATTACTATCTTATTGTAATGGGGTTTTGCGCCTCTGTATGGCTTCCAGGATCGGGGGAACTACAAGCTTCTTGTACCTCCAGTGGGTTTTAGGGCCTTCAGTATTGGTTTACTGTTGCTCAAGGGAAGGTGGCCTGCGATGAAGTAAACATACGTACATGTGAAATATATTATAACAAGTTCTCTCTCTGTGGGACGATAGTGGCGCATGGAACAAAATATGGACACTTCCACGAAATTTTAAAATTAAAGTAATGTGTTTCACGATATCTCCCATGCTAAACACAAAACACATTTAAACACAAAAGCTGCGTTGCGACATCTGAAATATAGGGCAATAATAGTATAGGAAAAAGTATAGTGCAAAAATAGCGAGAACAAACTATATATAAATATCGTTATAGAAAATGAAACGAAAAAGGACAGCAAGGACTGAAACAGACGTAAGCGAATAGACCCGCACAGTGTAAAATCCACCAGAAGAAGAACCATATAAAAATAATAATACACAATTCAGCTGCACCAAACTGACTCCTCAATAGTTAAAACAAAAGAAAAAAAGGTGTGCACGTCTGCTTGTATTGCGTTAGTTTACATGTTCGCTAACATGTATACGCTACTAGCGTAAACAGTCACAATATACAGAGCCTCGTTCAGCAAGGTTTGAAACGTAGGGATCCAGCCCCTTTCAGTACACTAAACTATTTAGGTCATGCAAAGAGCCCGATAGCTACAAATTTATTCTGTGGAGTATTCGATGTAAATATTTGTAGCATCGTGTTTACGCCGTTTACAGTGATACTCAATTCGCTCCCATTCCTATCGTTGCATATAGTGACGATGTAACCAGTGTTTGCCTTTCTAGACAGCACCGTACGATTTGTTTTTTGCTGCGCATGATGCCGTACTGCTAATCGCACTCCTATGAGCGCTATAGAGCGTCAAGCAAAATAAGTTCTACTTTGCATATATAGTGAAAGTTGCGCCGCCACACTGAAGGCTCCCAGTACGTTTAACTTTTAGATAATGTCTGCTGCTGAACACAAAGTAACTTCGAGTGACACAAAAAATTCAGCAGACCCCACATATACCCTAAGAACCAAAGTTATGCGCAGCATGTGCGAGGAATGTAACTATGGTGTGATTTTTTATTGAACGAAACGTTACTAAATTACGTTAAAGATATGTACACATGTTCTACACAGACGTATTAAGCAGTCGCATATGTTTTATGTAACCAGTTGCTTACACTTGCGTAACGATGCCAACAACAAAGTGGGTATTACTAGTCCCAGAAGCAGTAAGGTGATATGTAGCTCTTGTGCTTGCGGGGACGGTAGGTCAGGATAGTGCCACGTAGACCTTCTTCGGTGAATGGTGCCTAAGTGTACAATTTACACAAACCAGACGTGACATCTGTACTATAGTGCCTAGAATATACTAAGTATATTCTAGTCACTATAACTCTACCATAGCAGTACACATGTAATGTTTATAAAACTACCTAGCCAGTACTGCATCAACAATTGATGTTTAACAAACCAAAGCAGTTGCGAGACTTGGAGTGGCTCTGTGGCAGTGTATACTCGGCGACCACTTTCTGTAGCAGCAAAGCCGAAGCTACGTGGGCGGAGCTTCTGCACATGTATTACTCCGCCAAGTAGTCCGTTTTCATGTGATTTCGGTTTCGGTTTCGCAAGAGCTTCCAACATGTACATTTTCGCAGGACCACCAGGCAAATATTCTCACAATTATTTGGGAGGAAATGTATAAATAGTTCAGTTTTAAGGGAACAAACACGAAGCTTCTTTGACGCGTTAGATTTATTTCAGAAAAAAAAACGTACAGCTAAGCAGGTACTTAGCGGTTGGAACAACGTAAAGCCAAAAAGTCATTTCCGAAATTTCAGCGCATGCTTAGTCCACATCATTGTTTTCCTTCACTCAGAGACGCAAGAACTTTCTAGAGACGGTCACGTTATTTTTTAGGGGACGCGAAAGCAACGATAGGAAGCAGAAATTTTGGTACCGACCAGTCATCAGCGGGCATCTGAGGTTCGTAAATCCAAGTGGGTAAAACGCAATCTTCATTCGGCCGAGAACGCTGTTTGTGCACAGTCAACAGTGTAATATACATGAACACGTCTGTTACCCAGGCTAAGCGCAACGAACGACTCCCTACACAGACGCCGACATGAGCGGTGAGCCTTGAATCTGTTGTGTGCTCCACTGATAAAATCGATAGTCGCTCTTGAAGTAATCTGCTCCTGGTTAAGGCGGCCTTTGTGTACGCCACCCAAAAATGGTTATTATACGATAATGTCGAACCCAAATTTAAGACGTTCAACTTGGCTACGAGAGAAGAACAAGAGGAAAAGGAAAGGCAGGGATGTTAACCAGTCTGGAACTTCCGGTATGCTACCTTACACTGGGGATAGAGATGAGGGAGTTTGAAAGATGGAAAAAGGGAGAGGGAGGAGAGAACGCACGCGTGTTGGGCTCACAAATGCTGATGACTGCACGCGCACTAACTCACGAAATTCCGAAAAGACGCGGTTTTAGTCCACTGGCGTTCCACTGAGTCAGAGATGCTTCCTTGACTTCTCAGAAATGATGGCGATCGTTAGCCATATTTCTACTCGAGCGATTCAAGTACTGGGCTTGAGGCGTCCAGCACTTCGAGAGCGCTTCGAGCAGACATTGTCCCCATGTCCAACAAGATCTCTCGGATGGCATTCATGAGAGAACGAAGCATGTTTATGACTTTACCATCTTTCTTATGTGTTTCAACAGTGGTTGGGGATGGCCCCAGAGTGGGCGTGGTCTTCTGACGTTCTATGGTTAGCGGACGACTTGGAAAGATCATTCCTCTGTAGCGATATTTCTCCCCGCAGTCTTCTTTGAATTAGTCGGTCCTGTTGCGGCCTGACCTTATGGTGCACCAGTAGAGGTGGCGCTGTCGTTTCGAGCTTGTGCAGACTTTGAGGTCGAACTATGTTGCCGACGCCGCTGCTGACGCCGGACTGTTTCGGCAGCATCCCTGTGGGTCGCATTGCCTCTGACAATTTGCTTAAGCACCACGCGCTCCTTTTGAATTCAAGGACAGTCTTTCAATGAGGCAGTGTGTGACCCATTACAGTTACTGCAATTAATAAATGTGGATTGACACGCATCTTCCGAATGGGGTTCTGCGCACCAGGGGCACTGTAGCGAGTTCGGGCACACGCCCTTGACGTGACCTAGTTTAAAACCCTGGTGGCATTGAACTGGCTTTTACACGAAAGGCTAAACAGGATGTCTAAAATGTCCTACTTTGACATGGGATGGTGTGCAATCACCTTTGAATACCAGTTTCACACAGCGTGACTTCCCAAGGCGGTGTATCTGAGTGATGACAGTACCCTCATTTGCCGGTTTAATGAGAGTAGGCAAGTCAGCGTCGGGAATCGCAATGTCTACGCCGTATAATACACAGGCTATGGATGCGTTGTCAATCGGTATAAAGGGGCGCACTTTGATGCAGCCTAACTCGGTCACTTGTTTAAGTGGTCCAAGCGCATTCACGTGGAATACGTCTATGGCGAGTATATTTTTTCGCGTATTTACTCTGATGTCATTGATTTCATCAGGCTACACACGTTCCAAAAAAGCGGAGAGTGCTTGCCTGTTCAGCAGTCGCAGGTTTCCTGAGGACTCTTCTGGCACGAAGATGATGACGTGTGGCCAGCGTTCATGCCTTGACTTCATATTCACTGTACTCGCAGAAGTGTGCGAGACTGCGTTGAAGATCTTCCTCTTCGCCCTCTTGCTCCGGACGGGAATGAAATCATCGTCGGATGAGTCGTCTTCCGAGGCGGCTGAGTAGAGCTCTGTGTCGTCACTGTCACTGAGTGAAGTTCCTCTCTTCCTCGCGTTGGTCAGCCGAGATGACTGCTGGCCAAGCGGTCATTCGAAAGGCCCCGCGTCCATGGCCACAAGAGGCGGAGTCGAGGCACCAGAAAAACTTGAAGGTTTCACCGAAAAAATCAGAGGGCACAGAGAGAAGCGCTTGGATACCGGAACACTTGATCGCCGTCTTCCTCAGACTGTTCGCTACGAAGTATCATATTAATATCAGCAGCTTAAAACAAACTTTGTCGTAAAACAAGCAAAAATATTTTAACTTTGTGAGACTAATATTTTTGATTAGAGTGCATCATAAAAAATTTCCACCGCAAGGGTGAACAAATGAAAGTGAGAGAAACTAAGTTTAATTTTACAGAAGTGAAGCTGGTAGCTAACCCTTTTGGATCCGATCTCGCGCAACTTTACAAAACGCTGATGTAAAAAAATGCCACCGCACCAGGGACACTTTTAGTACTCTCTCTTCGTGTTGAGAACACAGCACCTAGAATGGTATATGAACCACCCACTGGTGGCTGCCGAGATGGCGAGATAGCGCGTGCATCAGCGTGGGCGACTGTTCTCACAAAATCAAAGTTCGTGGTTGCTGTTACAGCATACTCCCCTTGCTTCTGTTGAACATTGAACGGCCTGTCTAAAAAATCTTATCACGTGCACCCTTCCAACGATAAAGATGGGCCGGCTCATTTGATGTGTGCTTCAGCCACTTCTGTCGCCTCCGCTAGCGAGCTATTACCCGCGTGGAGAATGTACGATGCGCTGGAAGGTCTTATCAATTTGGACTTTATACACGACATAACGGCAACGACAAACACTCACCAAGACTGTCCATATAACTGATATCACAATGAAATATGTTTAGTCCTCGTACAGACGCTTCCAATTCTTAAGCGCTCGCTGCAAAGCTGAACCTATGAAATACGCAAGGAGAAACTTATACTGATACTTCCTTAGCCCTGACACAAAATCGCAACGCAGATCAATTTCATAAGTCTGAACATACAGCGACTAATGATTGTGCCACAAAAAGATGGTAAAAATAAAGCATCAAGCACGCTGCCTCGATAAACAAACGATGTCTGTCAGAAATCACAGGCTCTTTGCAGCTAGAAGCGCAGCAATCGTCACTACACATGCGTAAAAGATTGTTAAAGATGGTATAGTATATAGTTTAGGTCTATGAAGTTATTTGTAAAAAAACTAGGCAGAAAACGCACACAGTCCCGGACGTACACGACAGGTAAAATCTCCTTCAGCAAGCAACACTGCTTGCTCAACCAAGCGAAAATACACACACAAAGCGTGCCTGTTCGGCAAGGCCTAAGCACGAACCAGAAAATTGCAACCTAATGCACGTTACGAAGTATTTTACTTTTCCTGACCCAGTGCGCATATTTGAAAAAAAAATATCATTAGATGATCACCTCACGGTAGTTGTACGCTTCTCTTGGGAAATCACGAAACCGTCCCAGAGGCAGTAACGCAAAATTCACGTGGCCATTTTGTTGCGATTTGCAGTAAACGTATGTCCAAAGAATCGTTGCTCTTTCTTTCACATATTTGTCTTTTTTTCGTTGGTCCAGCATGTTTTGTCAGTGTTGAGATAGGACGATCGTTTAGTGGGTGTGTGCAATGAGATGGAAGTAAAAACTGAACATTCATACAAAAGGTAAGTTTGCCTGTACTGTAAAGGTGTCGCGACGCGTCCCCTTTACAGCACTGGCAAACTGTGAGCTGTAGCACCGAAATGCAATTCTGTGCTGCGTAGCAATGTTTTGGTCTCGTTTACATGGCTTGCTTCTGAGTGCTGCGGTTTTACACGTTGAAATGCAGGTCACGTAAGAACATTGAGGTCACTGATTCAGAGAATGCAGCCAGTAATAGCATACAAATGGCGGGCGGAACAGTAACCACACGCAAAGCAAAACTATATATCTTTGTAGATACTGTACAAAAGTTTCTAAAACTGACTAAAGCGGCCATGTAGGGCACAATTGCAAGACAAAAATGTCGATTTATTTTGTAATACTTCCCTTGCTTACACACCAACCAATTGAATGGAAGAATTAACAGTTAGTGCTTATTACGCCAACGTTTACAATGCTTTATCCATTAACAATGCGTAAGCATTCTAGTGAGACACCATTTTTTGAAATATCGTGTGACAACCCGTGTAAATTGTAACGACTATGCCAATGCTCGAGTTACCGTGGTATGGAAACGGTGAGGAGGTAGTAACAGCGTTAGCTGACGTCCCGTCACAATGGTGACAACAACTTGATTGAATAGTTCTGAGAGAAATTGTGGGGGGACGTGTAGGTGTCACCAAGTCAGTGGCTCCACCAAGGACGGCACCGGAAGGTAGTCAGTGTCTATCGCTGAGGCAGTTGCCGTAACAATTAGCTTCACTATTTCCCACAGTCAGTGCCCAAAGAAAGCGGAACCGTGCAGTCGCCACAAGATATGTATATACTATATACTGGCTCAAGTTGGTCTTGCGGGACAAAGAAGAATATTAAATAAAAACAAGCCAGGGCAAAAACAGAATTTTCTTCATGAAAATCTCGTATCGGCGACTCGACATCACTCCGTCAGAGGGGTGACAACGTGTTGAGAGTCCCAACCATGAGTGGCTACAAAATGGGGAGGAAGTCCATGTAATGCTTCGAAAATGGTTCAATGCAATAACTCAGTATCTGTATTCACGCCCGATACACAGCTTTGGGTATTAGGCGTAAAGCTTCGTTTTATGCCTAAGACGCTGTTTTGTTTGTTTCGGTCACCATGGGTAGGTATGCATTAAGTCTATGTAATATGCAATGCAAGTTACTCGATGCCTGTAGGACTGTGGGAGGGTCTATAAATATTTTAACAGACAACCTTGGTTGCAATTAAAGCATAGGGCTTCGGTAATCGTAACCCGGAGGGGTAATTGACTGCATTAGTATTGCTAATAATTTAATTATTACGATTAGGTTTATGCGCTCTATAAGCGCGCTGTGCTGATTTCACTTGAGAGTGTCCATCAACACTTTATAAACAACCATGATAGTGTTGAGACTACAGCGTTTTGGTAACGGTAGAGTTGAAATAGGCTGCATGAGTATTGCTGTTATTTTTGTTATGTTGGTTAGAGTTATGTAATTTATATGTCCGCTCTGCTAATTTCAATAACGAGGGATAGTGTGTGGGGTGAGAGTGACGTCACACCTGAGGATATATTGTCCATACATTGTTATCTCACGTGCTAGGGAACCGAATGCCATTTTTATTTCAAACTAAGCAAAAGTACTGCTGATATTATCATAACTTCAGACATTTGGAGCTGTAGGCCTAATGAATGACGTTGTCTCGCCTGTCGAGCCTTTACACTCAGGTTGCCATATTGACCCATTCTTTTTGCGTAAAATTACTATTGGTCCCATTACACAAGCTGACCCGGATTTTATCGTTTTAACTTGCAATATGGGCTCTGCTAACGATCGCTCCTTTTTCAGCGCTCATGGCCTGAAAACAGTTTTTACTCGCTTTTTTACTCGGCATCTGAAGGCGGATTCACCAGCCTTACTGTTATGCAAAAAGGAAAATTAAATAACGGAAAATTAAAAGTTGAAAAAAAATTCCTGACAATATTCAAACGCAGACATCACACGTGGCAAAACTATTCAGTTTTTTTTTCTTTGTAACGTCATGCGTATTTCGTTCTTACTTAGCACATTATATGCATGTGCAGGGCATGCTCTTGGCTACGTTTTCCGAAACCTGAAACCTCGCTGTGTCTTTCTTACGGCATTCTCTTCCAGAACCCTGCTATCTATCACGACCAGGAACATTAAGTCGCCGGGTCATTGTTCCTGTAAGCTGAAAAAAAAGATAAAAAAAAACGATGGCCGTTGAACTTCTGAATAAAAAAAAAGTAGTTGCGCGACCAGCAAAGCCACATGCTGCTGAGATGGTCATGCATAACTTCGATAAAAAAGATGATGTATAACGAGAGGACGGCACAACTAATTATTTCCTCTTTTTGCTTAGCATTGGCTTGCATATTTTCATGTAGTACGTAAATCTTTTCTTCACTAAAATATTGGACAATGAGGTACACGCACACACCGTTCCTCAACTATATATAAACATCCACCGGTTAATAACGGCAGCCAAAGAGAGCATTGTGATAGGGCCGGTTAGTGACCAACATTGCCCACGATCCAGAAACCTCGGTGAATAGGATCCCGCGACATTATATGCGTAACGTATTGCTACGTACTATATAGATGCGAAAAGTGCACGAAAATAGTCAGTCCGCTAAAAAATCTACCATCCGGCTCTTCCACGGCATTTTTGCGACAAGACATCTGGAATACAAAGGGGATATGATTGATGCGTCCCGTCACCACTGCAAGCGAATTCGACAGCGTCTCTCCTTCGTTCAGCCTCAAGCTGACAAGCCCGATGGAAATAACAAAAATTAGATTTAAACAAAAAGGGCACAAAGTGTAAGTTGTGCATTTAATTGAGCCGCCTTATATTAGGCACGTCCACCCTTATTTTCTTAACGCTGTTTTTTGCGACTTTTCTATAATTCGGTGTGTCTAAAACCTCCTTGCTTCGAAAAACGCCTGCGCCAACGTGAGTCATCTGTCTTGCTTTGTCATGCCATAACCACCTTCCGTTCTGTTAGTGCAAGAATAGAGATGATACTATAGCTACGTTTTCGCTGAAAGTGCGAAAGGCAATCATCAAGCAAATAAGCACGCAGGAAAAACAAAATAATAACACCAATAAAACCCCTCGTTATTCATGCAATTTTTTTAAACAACGAAGGTGTTTAGTGTCTCAGTGTCTAACTTGTGCTCCGTCATGCAGAATTCGACAGGTGGGCATGCCCAAGAAAATTTTGGCAAGCTCCACTGCCGAGTACAGCTGGTGCGAGCATTAAGCTAAAGCTCTGCTTGTGAAGTTGAGCACGTGAAAGACGAGAAAGAAAGAAGAAGAAAGATATAAAGAGAAGGAGATAGAGAGAAAGAAAGCGATATAAAAAGAAAAATAGAGACAAATACAGGAAATAGAAACACAAAAAGATAGAAAGACCCATAAAGAATAGCAACAGGACGAGAAGGAAATAAAACAAAACAGGAGAGCACAGAGTGAGAATTTAAAAGATTAGTAAAGAGAAACAGTAACGAGAGACGGCCCATGCACAAAGAAATAAATGAAAAAGAAATAGTAAAGTTGAAAAACAGAAAAAAATGCTGGGCGCGGTAAAAAAGCTTTAAATAGGTAAATGAATAAGTGCAATAACAGATACAAAATAGTTAAGAAGCATTGTAAAATAAAATAAAATCAGAAATAAAGAAAAATTAAGAATTACTAAGAATGCCACTCACCTCCACTCTTCCTTCAGGCTTCGCGCAGGTGCGTCAATCTATCAAGACCAAAATTACACAAAGCACATATGTGACTCATATAGCAAAAAAACAGTGCTTCGAAGACAATATAGGCCAAACAGGACTGGCGCTAGTCCTGTTTGGTCTTCGCTGTATTGCGCAGCTGCCTACAACCCATATATGCCAACGGGCTCAAGTTCACACGTTTTTAAAATACACCTACGATACGTAGCAGAGTTAGTGCTCATCAAAAACGTCATTGCCAAAGAAAACTTCTGCGGCCTCGGTAAAGTGAACATAGCGTTCTTCCAAGTTTAGTATGGCCGTTCGTTACGTGGACCAAAAATTAGACTGACTATAATTTCGGTTTATTGAACACTATATATACCATCACATCCAATCAGATAGATATACGAAACACGCACAATATAATCACAAGGACGTACTCAAAGCTCCGTGAATGGTGTTCAGCCACGGCCTGACAGTGGGCTCTCAAGCAATCAAGGGGAGTAGATGAGCATCGGACGCGTAATTATGAGTTCGTGGTAACCGTAAAGACTAGATGGGAGTGCGGATTAGGGAGGCCATGGCAGCTGCCGGAACGTCTGCCGGCATTCGCCAGCTTGACACCCCAATAAGGTGCGCAAGAAGCCGCATTGGATGATGTGAAATAAAGTGAATACGTTTACTTAATGCGGAAAATTGCACCGGTGTTGATAAGGATTACATGGACAGGTGTCAGCCTTATGCCAGCCCTCACTTCAAAGTTTGAGGGAATGCTACTGATTCCAAAGACATGGACGCCATCTTGCCCAATAACAGTGTAATCTCAAAGTCGGCTTCTTGGAAATCTCTCATTTGTGAGACCAAGCGTGTGTCAGTACATCTGTGTATTGCTCAGCATCGGTGCGCTGTCACTGCTAATTTTATCTAAACTGTCATCAATGCGCAGTTTGTGGAATGTATGCCTATCTTCACAGCAAAGTGGTGTGCATAGCTGTACATAGTTCAACCTATTGCTGGTGGTACCCAGCTGACACTAGCAAACATACAGCTTAATCGAACAGCCGTTCTCGAGATTCTACTCTCATCAGCAAGAACTCCTGGACATGAGCAGTGTTTTGATACTTTCTGAACTTTAGAGCTCCTAAACTTTTCTTCGTTGATGTGAGCACAGCGATATTCTCAGTCAGTTATACTCGAAGACTATACACGATGACTCAATAATTGGTATCTGTGAAAGAGGTGATGAAGATACGTTTCTCGAGAAAGCTTTGTAGGCTGCATGAACCAGCTACGTCACTTGGTATACTAAAAAATGACAATAATGTAAAATAATTCCCGTGGTTTCACAAGCCAAAATCAATGTATAGTTATGAGGCTTGCCGTAGTAAAGGGCTCCAGGTTTGTTTTGGCCACTTAGGGTTTTTAGGGGCGACGCTCCTTATGGCGTGGCTTGTGCGTACCGTTGTTGTAGCACGTAAACTGTGGCACATACCCGCATACCAGTGGCACATACCCGCCCTCGGGCACATATCCGTATGCTCACATGTTACGAAAAACGTAACACGGCGCCATTATTACTATCTCGGTGTTAACAAAGCGCTGATAGCAGAAATGTGGTACATACTCTCGTTTAGTCATTGGATTGTTCACTGAATGGCGGTACTTGTATATAAATATATGATAAAAAGAAGCGAGATGGAGGTACCTGAAGTGTTCACTTGACGCGTGGACGGACGCGTGAACGTACGCACGGACAAATAGACGGACAAGCAGGCGGACAAACAGACACATGGACGGATGGATGCACGAATAAATTCACGGACGGACGGACGCATGAACGGGTGCCCGTACGGATGGTCTGACGCGCGGACGAACGCACGAGTGGATGCACGAACGGACGCACGAACGGGCGCACGTACTGACGAACGGACGCATGGACGGAAGCACGGATGGATTGACGAATGATTCTCCCCACTTATTATAATTTGTTCCGTAGATATGCTGTGGTTTTTCTACCGTGCACGTAATTGCAAGTGCACGGGTGCTCTTGCATTTAGCCTTTATGGCGATGTTGTCACTTTAGCCTGGAATCAAACCCACGTCCGCGTGCTTACCAGTTGATCACCTGCTAAACTAGCACGGCATGTACTTTCACCCTGACTGATTATGGAATTCTGTAAGACGTGTATGTATATATGAAACAACTGTCAAGCACCGTCGACGCTACCTGGCACATACAACACTGCGACGTGGCCACCCTAATAGAGTTCCTCGGTTTTCTTTTTCTTCCTCGCTTTACTGGTCGGGTACTTCTTGAGGCTTCTTTTAATCCCATGCGGATACAAATTCCTGCATCCCTTGGGAAATCACGGAACAGCACCTCCGACTGGCGCAAGCCTGACATTCTCCAGACCATCTCAAGATACTTTGTAGGCCATATCAAGCAAGTTACATCTATCTGTCTCCTGTTAGTGTCACAGTGTTGTGCTGATGCGTAGCCTGGTGGAGAGACACGTGAAAAACACGACTGAAAGAAAGCGTAAGCGAAAAAGCAAGTATGCCGTGGTTGCCGCGTCGCTGAGAAGTTAGGTCGTCTCGCAGCGCCCCCGAGGAGCACTTTCGGTTGCTCTAATATCACCGCTTCTCGTGACCGTCGCCTAAGCTAATGACCGCAAATGGCTCCATTCATCGCATTGAATGTATCGCCATGTACCAACGTATTCCCGATAAATTTAGCTACAGTTTAAATTTACGTCAACGCACGCTATGACGATGCGACCAAGTGCGTGTTGCTTACTACTGCACGAAGTGACACTAGCACTTGTTTTACGCTTACTTGACTAATTATACATGTTTACTTATATCACTTTTGAAGCAACGAAGCTTGCCAGAATGTTTCGGAAGAAAAGAAAATATGGTACATAGTTTTCTAAAGCGTGTTGTTAAGATGTTTCTAATTTAAATCTGCTAATTATTAACGTTTTCTGCTTATTATATATCGATACAAACAAATTGGAATAAAATACCACGTGACCTGCCCGATTGTGCGCCTATAGACGCGCCCTGATTGCACTGCAGAGCGTGATTGCAGGGATATGCTTGCCTCGCGACGATTCATCGCAGCGATAAGCAGACGCAGCTGTTATCACTTATGTTGCCGCTAGCGAAACGAGCTTCATCGCACAGCCATCTTCATCGTTCTTCTGCTGTCGAAGCAGCACAACTGGCCAAATACTGTGGTCGTTTCCATGCGGAACGTTTGAGAGCACCGCAATCACGGAGGTACGAAGGAAGAACAAGACAGAAGCCAGGGAGGTTAACCATGCACATGCCCGGTTCGCTACCCTACACTTGGAGAATAAGAAAGAAGAGTATAAAGATGACAGAAAAAGAGGAGAGAGAATAGAAAGAGGCAAGAAAATTGGCAATATTGCAAAAGTCAAAGGCCGTCACTTACGACCGTAGTCCTCATAAAGCGCAAGAGGGCTTTGACTGCATCGTGAGCAGACGACAGACAAAGACGGTGCTCCAGCAGCGACTGCACAGAGAGTGGCCAATCGTCCGATTGCCGCAACGCGTCAGAACGTGTTCGTCTCTCGGAGGCAAATCAAGGGCAATGACATAGCAGGTGATCGACCTCTTTTTCGTTTTCGGTAGAGCTCGCATGCTGCTCTGTCGGTAACTCCAATTAAGGTTGCATACTTCATTGTGAGGGCAGCTGCTAACCTAGACTGACAAAGTGTAGAAGCTACACGTCGACAAAGTTCGGATTGAGGTCAAAGTTCAAGTTGAGGGTTTTTTATTGTGTGTGTGTGTGTGTGTGTGTGTGTGTGCGTGCGTGCGTGCGTGCGTGCGTGTGCGTGTGTGTGTGTGTGTGTGTGTGTGTGTGTGTGTGTGTGTGTGTGTGTGTGTGTGTGTGTGTGTGTGTGTGTGTGTGTGTGTGTGTGTGTGTGTGTGTGTGTGTGTGTGTGTGTGTGTGTGTGTGTGTGTGTGTGTGTGTGGAGTCTCGTATGCCTTATGCTTGTAGTGTTTCACGGCAGCACGTGCCAGATAACGATGCGGCCTTGTAGGGTCTATCCTTGACAGAAGAATCGGAAAGGTGTGCTCCTTGGTGAAATGTGCGAGCCGCGTTGTTTGCGGAATAATTCCCACCGATCCCAGACTGATTACGTTTGCAGTAAAAGTTAACCTCGTAGCCTGTTTCTTTGATTTGGGGATGAAGCTTGACAATCTCGTACGTGAGCTGCTCGTGGCAACCTTGCGGGAGAACTGACTACATGCACTGTAAGGCTAGTTGCAAGTCTGAAAACGCTGCCCATTTGCTTGGTCTCTTGAATACAGGGTACTGTAGGGCACCACGCACAGCAGCAAGTTAAGCCACCGTAGACCTTGTGTCCTGTAACAGCTTGATTCACATCGTTCTTCCTCGAGCTGGTATAGCCCTCGTACTGCCAGAACTAGACACTGAGATCAAACCATCATTGAATAAGTGCACGTAGTTGCGGCCAGTCTCGAGCAGGATAAGCAGGCTGAGTTGCTTTTTGCTGGTGAATGCGAATTTATTTCTCCTGCAGCTCTTTAACTGTAATACCGACTTGTGGAATTTTCAGGCACCACGGAGGACACAGCGGCTTCTCCGCAGGCGTATAACCTGACGTAAAGATGCACGATGTGTACGGACGGTTGCACTAAATGTCATACGGGGCCTTTAGGTAACGAGGCTTGCCAAGATCACGGAGCGCATAACTGCGCAAGTGGGGGCTTGTCACCTCGTATTTTTCCAGCATCTTCTGGTAAGTCCGAAAAGACTAATACAAAACTTATATCCATTCAGAAACTTTGTAAATTTTTTGTATGCGGAAAAACAAAAGTTTCATTCGATTTTTTTCTTAGATTTACTGTTTTGGAAGTTCATTATTTAAAAATACATCATTATCCAATGAAGAAAAAATGCGATACACTTCATGCAATAGTCGCAAACATGCATTTGACCATTTTCGTAAATTGTGCAGGAATATTTTTAAACTCTGGCTACAAAAAGGCGGCGTACCCTGTATAAGGACGCTGTGCTTTGTGTCCGGATTGAATTGGATAAACTTTTATTTTTTTTATTGTAGAAACTTTTATTCGTGTCCGGATGATATAGTCAAACTAAACGAGACAACGGCAATGGAAATATTAAAGAAAGTGATATTTTAAATGCGAAGCATTTCTTAGCAAACTTCGGTGACTTTGGGCGTATCTATCTATCTATCTATCTATCTATCTATCTATCTATCTATCTATCTATCTATCATCTATCTATCTATCTATCTATCTATTGTGGTAAGAGTACTTCTCACAACCAAAATCGAAACTGGAAGTGAAACCGACAGCGGAAAATAACCGACGAAGACGAAAGTGTGCACGGGGTCAGACGAACGTGAGCGCGTGAGCTTCGGAACAGCGACGGGCAGAGGAAGAACGCGGCCAGCTAGCAAGAGCGCTAGGCGTTGGGCCTCAGGGGACCGAACCAACGAGCGGGTGTCACCAACCCAACCGGGACGAGCGTGGCATGTTCCTGAGGCGAGTGGCGGTTCCGGGCCGGGCCTGACATGCTGTTCCTGTGGCGGACGAGCGTGCGGGCCAGGGCAAGCGGCTGATCCTGTCCAGACTCGGGTCCGACACAACCAGTCACCGAGATCGTGGCCACGGTGCCACGTCGGAGCCGGTCCGGCACAACCGCCAATTGAAGGTGCGACTTCGGTGTTGCGTCGGCCGCAGCGTGGGGCCGCCTGGTCCAGCACGAGCAGCTGATGGTCTGCTCATGAGCTCCCGTGCACTTGGCAACCTTCCCGTGGCGAGGTTGCGTCGTCGACGCCATCGTCTTCAGCGGGAGCGTGAGTGGCACCCGACGGAATTAGACTTCCGAGTAGTGAGGACGCGTGGGTTACTCGCGGGCGCGTAGACATAAAGACTGTATGACTGAATTACGGAGCCAGTGTGTTGTACAGATAGCCACAGTGTTGTGATTGTTTTGTGTGTGAAGTCAATAGATGTTTCTCTTGTCATTGTCTTGGGTTTGTGCGTCTGAGGGCCCAAGAACCACCACAATTGGCGAGCCTGCCAGGATGGCTTATTAAAATCTAAAGCCATTACTCAGACGCAGCCTTTGTCATGGACAGGGAGAAATTCATTGCCCTTGGCCGACAGCTAGGGTTGGAGAACGAGGAGCTCAGAGAGTGGGTTGAGCGAGAGTGCGTTGAAGCTCAAGATGAGCGTGCTAGGGAGCGCGAGATTGCGAAAGAAAACGCTGAGAGGCAGCAGAAGCTGTTAGAGCAGCAGCAGAAGGTGCAGGAACAAAAGCTGAAGATCCTCGAACTGAAGCTTCGACTTCAGGAGAGCGCAAGCAGGGTACAGCCAATGGTGGCTGACAAACAAGGAGGATCCAGCATGAGCGCCAGAGGAATAACAGAGGTCTGCAGTCCTCATAAACTGATTCCGCCCTTCAATGAGGCTCGGGACGACCTCGACGCGTACCTGCAGCGATTTGAACGGGTCGCCACGTGTCAAGGGTGGTCGCGTGAAAAGTGGGCTCTTTCGCTTAGCCTATGCATGACAGGAGAAGCGCTAACAGTCATAGGCCGGTTAGATCCAACAGATGTGCTGAATTATGATCAGCTGAAAGCGGCGCTTCTTCAGAGGTTCTGCTATACTGCGGAAGGCTACCGCGAAAAATTTCGTAAAGCGAAGCCCGAAGAAAACGAGACTGGTCTGCAGTATGCTGCAAGACTTTCCGGCTACTTTGACCGTTGGCTTGAAGTGGGAAAAACGGAGACAAGCTTTGCTAGCCTGCGAGATCTGATGATAAGTGAGCAATTCATGAAGGGTTGTTCTCCGGCACTCAGGATCTTTCTCAAAGAGAGAAGTTGCAAAACCCTGAGTTCGCTTTGCGAGACTGCCAATAACTTCATGGAAGCCCAAGCGCTCACAAACTTAGGAAGAGAACGGATTCCCAAGGATCCGGGACCTTCGGTGTCCAAGCCGGAGTCCGCGAAGAAGACGGAGAAGCCTGCAAGTGGCTGTTTCCTTTGTGACAAGGCAGGCCATCGCGCAGCCGACTGCTGGTCCCGCACGAAAGGGAATACTTTCAGCCGATGCGGAGTATGCAAACAAAGTGGACACAGCAGTGACAGATGCCCCGGTAGAAAATTTGGCAACGACCAGGCATCATGTATGCTATCGGAAAAACGCGAAGACTTGACACCTAAACACCATAAGAGTGGCTACATTGTTCTCCAAGACGGCGGAACAATACCCATCGTCAATGCCACATCAAGTCAACGATCCGCGAACGTTGGAGTCGCTGACATGCCTGTTGTGGAGGGGTTTTTAGAGGACAGACCAGTGCATGTGCTTTCGGACACCGGCTGCAACACGGTCGTCGTGCGGCAATCCTTGGTTCCGAAGGAGAAGTTCACGGGAACGACGAGCCCAGTGTACTTACTGGACCGTACTGTGCGATACCTCCCAGAGGCAAAAGTCCTTTTGCAATGTACATTGTTTACTGGGGAAGTACTCGTTAAGTGTATGACCGACCCATTATACGACGTAATTTTGGGCAACATCAAGGGCGCGGCATTGCCGGATACGTTACCTATGAATGAGTCAGCACCACAGCATGACCATGGCCATGTGGAAACAAGGCGTGCACCATGCACAGACTCTAGCAAAGGGAATGCTGTCAATGGTGAGCAGGATGTATCTGGCAATTTGCACGCAACCCAATCAAGATCGAATGCGGAGGAAGCGTATGAACCACCGCTTGAAGCCATGGAAAAGTGGCCCCTACCCGAAGAAGTCCTCGTGGGAAAAGCAGGAGAAACGAAGAAGCACACTTCTTTACCTGTGATGACTCTGCCTGCTTTACAAGTGGGAAGTGAGGCGCTTAAAAAATATCAAGTGTATGACGAAACTTTGCGAAAGTGTTTCGAGGCGGTTGGCAAGAAAATCATGTCGAACGATCGAGAAACGGTGTTTTTCATTTGGGACGGAACCTTATTCCGCAAGCACAACTTGCCAGATGGAACTAATTTGGAGCAACTTGTTGTACCACGACAGTTGCGTGAGGTGGTGCTGAAACTAGCCCACGAAGGCATCTTAGCCGGCCATCAAGGTATCACGAAGACAGTAAGCAGGGTCACTGGAGAGTTCTACAGGCCGGGTGTCCAATCCGACACAAAACGCTTCGTGAAATCTTGCGACATCTGTCAACGGATAGTGCCACGCCACCTGGTGGGACGCGCTCCCTTTGGCACCACGCCTATCATCGAGACACCGTTTATGAGAGTTGGCATTGACATTATCGGCCCATTGTCACCAACATCTGAAAAGGGCAATCGCTACGTACTGACGATGATAGATTTTGCGGCGCGATACCCTGACGCGGTAGCACTTCCCTTCATTGAATCGAGACAGGTTGCGGAAGGTCTCCTGGAAATGTTCTCTCGCGTTGGCATACCTAAAGAGATCATCAGTGATCGCGGCACGTCTTTCATGTCAGCAGTTATGAAGGAATTCAGCGGACTGCTTTCATTCAAACAACTGCCTACTACGCCATACCATCCGATGGCCAATGGTTTGATTGAACGTTTTAATGGGACATTAAAACGCATGATAGGGCGAATGTGTCAAGAGCATCCGAAAGCCTGGGACCGTTACATTGATCCGTTACTGTTCGCCTACCGAGAGCTTCCCCAATGTAGCACTGGATTCTCTCCTTTTGAATTATTATATGGTAGATACGTGCGAGGGCCAATGGGTGTTCTCAAGGAGCTCTGGACGAACCCTCGCCTCGATGACGAGACCAAGACGACATACACGCATATGATGGAGCTGCGGCAACGTTTAGAACGCACCTGTGCGCTCGCACACGAAGAATTGATGAAGGCGAAGAAGCTGCAGAAAGGGTACTACGATAAGAAAGCGAGACAGCGCGAACTTGTCCCTGGTGACCAGGTGCTGGTGTTGTTACCAGCCGATGCTAACAAGCTGGTGCTTTCCTGGAAGGGCCCCTTCCCTGTTATTGAGAAACGCAGCGAACTGGATTACCTAGTAAACCTGGGCCACAAGGTTACGCTCTTTCACATCAACATGTTAAATAAGTATGAGGAGCGCAAGCCACTAAGCCAACGAACGGTTGCAGGCGTTACCACGACGTTGCCAAGTGACACAGACGAGGTTCAGTCCGACGAAGTGCCCCATATCACACTAGAACAGACACAGGACTGGACGAATGTTACCATAGCATTGGAGCTCAACGCTGATGCACGACAGCAAGCCACAGCGGTTCTTAAAGAATTCAGAGACGTTTTCTCAGATGTACCTGGGAAGACTGACATTGTTCACTGTGAGTTGAAGCTTACATCAGAGGCTCCCATACATGTGCGACAGTACCCGCTACCTTTTACTGTTAAAGGTGCCGTCGAGGAGGAAGTGAAGGACATGCTGCAGTTAGGTGTCATTGAAAGGTCAACGTCAGCCTATCACTCGCCCATAGTGGTCGTCAAGAAGAAAGATGACACCATGCGTTTGTGTATTGACTTCCGACAACTGAACAAGGTCATACTTCCGGATTGTGAGCCGATCCCTCGCACAGATACGATGTTCGCTAAGCTTACGGGATGCAACTACTTCTCGCGCTTTGATTTTACTAAAGGATACTGGCAGGTACCTATGGCCAGTCAGTCGAAAGAGCTCACGGCTTTCTCATGTGAATCTGGCTTGTACCACTTCAACTTTATGCCCTTCGGCATCAAGACTGCGCCGGCAGTATTTAATCGGTTAATGCGAGTCGTCACCGAGGGGATTCCCAATGTGCTATATTACTTTGACGATGTGCTCGTCGCTACTGAAACTTGGGAAGAACACTTGGTAACTGAAGAGATTGTTTGAGCACGTAAGAGCGGCTCGTCTAACTATAAAACCAGCGAAATGTGCGGTCGGCTGTCCGACTACCACTCTTTTGGGCCACACTGTTGGGCAAGGTATGCTGCAGACGAGTAAGAGCATTACTGATAAGATACAAGCAGCTGTGCCGCCAAGCACCAAGAAAAAATTGAAAGCCTTTCGCGGCCTATCAGGTTATTACCGCGACTTTTTGCCCAATTACGCTGAGTTGACATTTCCGCTCACAGAACTTACAAAGAAAGGCCACCCCAATAAGTTATTATGGGGTGAAGAACATGGGAGAGCGTTTCGACAAGTGCAGAATCTATTGTCCACGCAGCCTGTGCTGAAGTCACCCGAATTGCATAAGCCATTTGTTCTGCGCACGGATGCGTCTTCGCGGAGCTTAGGAGCAGTATTGCTCCAGGAACACCAAGGCCGTCTGCACCCAGTTTCCTACGCGAGCCGTAAATTACTACCCCGCGAAGCAGCCTACTCCACAATTGAAAGAGAAGGCCTTGCCGTAGTCTGGGCTGTTCGCAAATACCACATTTTTCTCTATGGCAAGCTGTTCACGTTGCAATGTGACCACCAGCCATTGACTTATATTCAGTCAGCTAGGCACCTAAATAATCGAGTCCTGCGGTGGAGTCTCCTTCTTATGGAATATGACTTTCACGTGGAACACATCCGTGGTGTGGACAACGTTGGTGCCGACTATATGAGTCATGCGGCTTTTACCGAGCAGTGACTTATTGCCGTTGTACACAATTTTTTTTATCATGTTGTCATCATAGTGCAATTGGTTTTTTTTACATCTAAACTGTGACATTTAAAATGTGTGGAACCTTTGTTATATTCGGCAACTGTGTGTTACGTGTGTACAACGTACTGGAAGTTGAGGGGAGTGTGGTAAGAGTCCTTCTCACAACCAAAATCGAAACTGGAACTGAAACCGACAGCGGAAAATAACCGACGAAGACGAAAGTGTGCACGGGGTCAGACGAACGTGAGCGCATGAGCTTCGGAACAGCGACGGGCAGAGGAAGAACGCGGCCAGCTAGCAAGAGCGCTAGGCGTTGGGCCTCAGGGGACCGAACCAACGAGCGGGTGTCACCAACCCAACCGGGACAAGCGTGGCATGTTCCTGAGGCGAGTGGCGGTTCCGGGCCGGGCCTGACATGCTGTTTCTGTGGCGGACGAGCGTGCGGGCCAGGGCAAGCGGCTGATCCTGTCCAGACTCGGGTCCAGCACAACCAGTCACCGAGATCGTGGCCACGGTGCCACGTCGGAGCCGGTCTGGCACAACCGCCAATTGAAGGTGCGACCTCGGTGTTGCGCGGCCGCAGCGTGGGGCCGCCTGGTTCAGCACGAGCAGCTGATGGTCTGCTCGTGAGCTCCCGTGCACTTGGCAACCTTCCCGTGGCGAGGTTGCGTCGTCGATGCCATCGTCTTCAGCGGGAGCGTGAGTGGCACACGACGGAATTAGACTTCCGAGTAGTGAGGACGCGTGGGTTACTCGCGGGCGCGTAGACATAAGGACTGTATGACTGAATTATGGAGCCAGTGTGTTATACAGATAGCCACAGTGTTGTGATTGTTTTGTGTGTGAAGTCAATAGATGTTTCTCTTGTCCTTGTCTTGAGTTTCTGCGTCTGAGGGCCCAAGAACCACCACACTATCTATCTATCTATCTATCTATCTATCTATCTATCTATCTATCTATCTATCTATCTATCTATCTATCTATCTATCTATCTATCTATCTTTCTATCTATCTTTCTATCTATCTATCTATCTATCTATCTATCTATCTATCTATCTATCTATCTATTTAGCCGGCTACGACTTTTAGCTCTCCTGGCCGTCTCAATCATGGTATCGATACCAAACTTGGTATGGCATACCATGACTGTATGAAGAAGATATTTGACTAGTGATAACATGAAAATCATGACATATATGCCATGAACGTCATGATTTACATTTCTTGATTCTGCAGCTCTTGTGGTGGTTTCGTTCACATGGCATGTTGCGAAACTGGTATCGTATGGCATGATGGCATGGCGAGCACAAGCGACGGACCCTGACATCAAAATCATGACATGCGTGTCATGTAACAACATGACTATATGCCACGCTCAAGATGAATCGTGGCTGTTTCACCAGCGTCACTTATACCAAATTTGATATTACAGTAGGTGAGTGGATAACGAAGGTATATGACTGGTGCAAACAAGATAGTCATGAGATGCGTGTCATGGGACAATATGACTACATGTCACAGTCAAGGCGCCAATACATTTCGAGGTGACCCAGTGCGTGTGCTCGCCGGCTCTCATTTCGACGCGTCCCACCGGCATTGCGACGCCAGGCACCTGTTCTGCATTATACTCGCAGGCGCGCGCCACGCTGCGTTGCTTCGGCGCATGCGCGTTTGAGCACGTCTGGCGCCCCTCCGTCACGAAAAGAGGGAGCCGCAGTGTTGTCTGGGTAACGCATCGGTGCGAAATGCAGCATGTCGCATTTCGCACCGGTTACCCTCAGGCCACGCTGACGGACGCTGGTCGCGCCGGTCGTGCCCAGCGTCAGACTATTGAGTGCTCGTGTTTTGCTAACGTAGCGTCGCTGTGCCCAGCGTGCACGCACGTCAACGCTACATTGGAGTATATTGGGCCCTTCATGATGCACTCGTGACCATTTTGCTAGCTCCACATATACCAAATTCGGTGTTGCGTGACGTCAATGGATAGCGAAATATATGACTGATGCAAACATGATAATTCTGACACTCGTGTCATGTAAGAACATGACAACATACCACGCTCATAGTGTGCTCGCTGTTGTTTCGCTGGTGCCACATATACTAAATTTGGTATCACATGACGTCAATAGATGCGATGGTAAACGATGCATCCAAGCATAATAATCATGACACGGAAGTCATGTACGGCATCATTTACTTCCACCTCGTAATGTTTTGCTGATTTGAAAATAACATATTAACCTGTCTCATTCGAGCTTCGCATATCATCTGTTCTCCCTATACGTGGGATCTGCCAATTTTTTTTCTGTGAAATATACAGTCACAAAGCAAAGAAAGTCCAGCTACGTGTTCAAGCCAGTGTGGTATAAAAAAAAGTACAAAGTGTGAAGAGAATGAATACCACGGGGGAGAATGCCTTCCTCAAAGATGACCTGCAGCTGTGGCTTCACCCCACTAAAGCTCTTAATGCAGTGAAGGCGATGTGCTTTGCAAGGCTCAAAATAAACAGGCAGGATTTTTGTTGCTTCTCTTGGCTGATACGAAAGATAAATATTATCACGAATAAAACTCATACTGTAACCGACCTCGTGCTGTCATATTGAACATGAAAATTTTACCCAAGAACTGACAGCGTGGGTAACGAACGAGAGCACTAAATGATTGTAAACTTGTGCGTTGTTGCCGATTCTGTTCGGCAGCATTGACCCATTGAGTACTTCTGTGGCTTTAGTTTTCAGCAGATTTCTCACTAATTAGGGCGTACATTCTTTGGAGACCAAACATCATAATAAGTTACCTCGCACAGCAAAAACAAAAAGAATTTTGAGCACACTACGTTCGCACACGCATAATGCGCGAAGTGCCGT
Source organism: Rhipicephalus microplus (assembly GCF_043290135.1). Taxonomy (NCBI): domain Eukaryota; kingdom Metazoa; phylum Arthropoda; class Arachnida; order Ixodida; family Ixodidae; genus Rhipicephalus; species Rhipicephalus microplus. Next base: position 359,949,255 of record NC_134710.1, on the reverse strand, counting down.
CTAAGCAGAACTGGGCCAGTTCAGCGATAGCAGCTCTGTAATGCTTATATTGTTAGGCTTCATAGCCCAAAAATGTACTTTGAGTATTCCACGACCACCTAAAATTACATGCTGCACAACATATCTTTCGTATTACGACATTAACATCGTTTAGTGAGCTTTGCAGCACCCCCATATAGACGGGTCATACGGGATATTCCAGTCATATACTTAAGGTACAAATATTTGCTTTTATTGCTACTCAGTGCTAAACTGATACGACAAAGTTGAAAATCCTCCGAAATTCCGCATTATCTAGCACACGCGAAAAATCAGGGCATGAAAGCAAAGCTGTTTTGTTTGTTATTTGAGACATTATTTAGGCGAAGCTGGTGTTACCTCTCGAATTAGCGTTGTACATTCAGAAGCACCAAAAAGAAAGAAAATTTGAGAGTGTACAGAAATATGGGTGTACAAAAATAAGGTCTCCGAAAGTGTACCACTCACATGCGCATTCGTATACGCAGTTTTCCAGAAATTGATGATCTCTTGACGGCAGGTTTGCCCGAAATCAGCCGTTTATGTTGAGGCACTCTTATCTTTTATCGACATTACTTATTAGACTTGTCATATCAATGGTCATATCGACTGTTATATTATATCGGTGGTCATGTCAATGGTCATATCGATGGTGTAAACGATGGTCATGTGGTTGGTCACAACGATGGTCTCAACAATGGTCATATGAATGGTCATATTGACGTTATTGATGCTACTTGTCCTACAAACTTATGGCCGTCTTCATTGCCTCTATCTACAAAAGTGTTTCAGTTCTAAACAAGTGGATGAATATGCGATTCTCAGCATGGAGGAAGAAAACTGTTCAATGGGGCATTGTGCAATACAATACGAAAAAAGAAAAAGCACCTCAGGGGCACATGCGCCAAACTTCCTGCCCAAATTTTCTCGGTAGATTGAGAGTCTGGAACTTTTTCCCTCATTTATTCCTTCATTAATTCATTAAATTAGTGCGACAATTTAAGTCGCATTGATTGGTCTTTTACCTCGTCTTCGGCGACTCAGAAACAGATCATGAAGAACACATAATACTTACGTGAAAGAAATCATAAATCATGAATGCAGAGCTTATCTTTCATAAACGTCCCACGTGTTCTCTTCATCGCTCATGGAATTCATTTCGCTACTGAAAGAAGTACACAATGCACCCTTGAAGACGTTCTCAGAGCGAGCACGTGTGGCCATGCTTTCTACATTCTCATTCAGCCGATAGCCATCTATCACTAACATTAGTAACTCAGAAGAGCCGCCACAGTTAAGCTCCAGAAACAAAAAAGCACCCCTCTGCATAATACAAAATATTAACCTTATAAAGGCCTACAGTGCCTCTACTGTGCTCTTCGATCTTTTTGAATAGAGGGTTCTCAAAAACATTTCTGAGCTCTTTGGTAGATACTTTTTTCCTTGTATTACTCAGTAGGCATAGTATTCCTGCTGTACATTTTGGCTGGGGCATCAGATTATTACCCATATCTACCGAAAGGCATCTGGAAAGTTTAACGTTCCCCCTTGAACTTTATTGGGCGTGACAGTTGTGCTCCTTTGGAGTTAGAAAATTACTTATGTTTTAACGCTAACATTCACACCGACTCGGATAATAAGTGATAACATTTTTTTTCATATTGCATACAATACCTTTAACATATATACATGACGAGAATAAACTTCAGTGCTAAAATATTTGTAAAGATGAAATTCAGTCGTTCACAGTGTGAACAACAGCTAATAAACTATTCTGTGATGAATTTCTTAGACTTCATAAGTAATCACGATTACTTGAGTTTCGAGATGCAGGCATAACACCTGCGTCCACCAGTACGTATACTGGTTTACGAACTAGTCGGTTACAATAAAGAAGAAGTGAAATAGAAGTCAGTGTTGTCAATGTGGGACAATGAGTAGCTAATGCGGCTTCTACGGGTTTAAACGTCTCTTTCAAGCATGGATGCGTGCCTTCCAAACGTTATTTATTTAAATATCTTTTTTTTTCATTTAAATACAAGTTTAGCTCTTTAGGTACTAGTGACGAACTTAAAAACTCATTTTTAAACATCATCGTGTCGCTCGCATATGTTTAAAAAAGATTCAAGCGGACGATAATTTAGTTGATTAATTTTGTCAACCGCGTGTCTTATCATGCAACACGCAGACATCACACAACGAGTAGCTCTGGTCGACAACCTTAGGATCAACACTAATAATGAATCAGCTAATAATTCCAGCCTCTAAATCTACCTTTTCCGATCGATAAACTGCGTCCAAGGTGCCGCGTGGCTTGAGTTCCACACTGAAAGAGTTTACGGTTACCACTTGTCTCAGTTTTTGTTCCCCTTTGCACATACTGTCGCTCACACACCGTCATTAAATTGTCGTGTGCGATCACACCCCTTCGATGTTCCTCCTTAGAAGCCGCATCACAAACTTGCACATTAAATGAACTTGGTCGGGTATACCGATGCAGTTTTCTGTAATTTTAGTATTTTCATTGAACTTCTGCACGAAATATCGCCGTGATCTCCAATAATGCACTTTCTGAAAGGCACCACTTCTCCTTAATTTGCTTTTGTCCAACGAGTGTTTTCGGTCTCGAGACTGTTGACAACTGGCTAGCCTCCTTATTTATTGCTTTTCTTGTGCCTCGGTCATCACTTACTTGCAGAATGCGAGGTTGTTGTTCGGTGGCGCGAATAATGGTCTTGCCGGTGCATGGAAACGATAAGCTCTATTGCGTTCTCAGCATCCTTTGCTATGTAAGGGGTAAATTGGAGGCGTCCCTATGTCATCTAGTTTGCTTTATGTTTGTTGCTATTACCTAATGAAGCACTAATGTACTACACTCTAAGCCGAAAAAGACTAAAGTGGGGTATGCCATTGGTCCTTTAGGGGTCTAAATGCGCTGCCACAGATTTTGAACCAATTTTGGACTAACTGCGGGAGTAACTGCAAGGGCTCAACTGTTACCCCAAGCACTTACTCCACTTGGTTTAAATGTTGGCCCCAGTAGAATGCTCCAGCCGAACTAACAGTTGAACCGTCTGGACCAATGGCAAAAAAAAAAAATGGCGACACTGCGTTTGTGCAGTATATTTTATGTTTATTCCAATTTAATCAGCACTGAAGATCATAGTATGTTATTCATGCAACACACAAACACACACACACCCATACATACGCACTATTATTTCAAAGTAAAACACCGCAAACACTGACTGCCCGCGCTGTACTACAAGAACAGACTCTCGGGTATATATAGCACAGTATTTTGACCTCCCATCTAGTGCCTGTGGGCGACTTTTACTCGGCTTAAGAAAACAATAAATATTGACACCGTAACGCGAAAATTTACATGGGCTTATTCGTAGCACCGATGCGCATCGATCTTTTAATATGGATCCATCTAATCTTCAACATGCCTCCAGCCCGAGAATACGAATTATCAGCTGGTATTCGATCACGTCGGCCGAACCAGCGTTCGCAGTGCTGGCGCACGAGTCCGCAAACACAAGCATAGCAGCGGCGCTTGTGCGGGAAAGCCGGCGAAGCAGCCGCAGGCGCCCCGCCGATGCCATACCGTGTCGGCTTGCCGACGGCGTCGCTAGGCTTACGACGAGTACGGCTAAACGACCGCCGGCGATCGCAACATGCGGCTCGCGTGAAATTTTCGTCGTCGTTATTTTATAGTCACAAATGAACAATAGGTAAGTGCCCCATGTTCGCTGTGTCTTACGGAGTGATGTAGATATCTGTATATTTACAGCGACGAGATCGTTCGCAGGCACGGTTCTTTCATCGTGCTGGTAAGGCACAACCTGTGTACCGCTGGCCGCACGATTAGTCGTATCCGCGATCGCCTACACGTTGGATTTTTGATAACGATTGTCGCATGGATAAAAAGACATAAGTTTGCCTGAGCTACTATTTTTGTGAACTTGTACGCGACGTTTCCTTCGCTTGTGCCGGCAATGCACTCACACCGGCAGCTCGCTTGATACCGATGACGTACGAAGCCTACTTTTCCTATATATCGCTTTGAACTTGTGGTCACTGTGTGGGTACACGACCGCTGATGAACAGCTTACCTTTATTAGCATTGTCAGTGTTCACCGTAGTTTGAACTTATTCAGCACATTAAAGCGAGTTCTCGGCATTGCCCGTGTTTGCGGAGACTTTCACTTGGCTTCGGCTCGCCCGTGCCGGCATGGTGGAAACGCGAGGGCACTTGCTGTGTGCACTGACAGCGTGTTGTACTACTTTTCTCTAATAACATCTTCTATTCGTTTCATAGTGCTTCACTTTCACAGTGGCGTATAGCCTATTTAACTTGTTTTCATGATCGCCGACCACGCCGAGCATTGCAGTGCAGCATCGACAGGAGGCGATCGCGGCGCAGTTGCCCTCCCCGTTGGTCCCTTCATTGCCGGGCGGTTGCGCAAGACACGCATTGTCACACATTTAGTCCCTGTTGGACGAACCGTTTGTCCATTGGTTTAACGACTGCAGTTAGTCCAACTTTGCCGAATTTCGGCTTAGAGTGTAGGTAAAAAATCGGGATTTCCACTTAAAACACGTCGGTTACGTTAATTCCTACAGGTAGTAAAAGGAGGTCGTTAACCATAATTGAAATATTCAACCGCGGAGTAACTTCTTATCATCTCATCAGACATCAAAAAGACAATTCATTGTGCAAATGTCATAACAGACACCATTGGTGCAACGTAACTGCTAATAATTCAAATATTCAACCGCGAAGTAACTTTTTATTGTCTTATTGGACATTAAAAACAAAATTCCTTGCGCAAATACCATAGCAGACGCAACTGGTGCAACGTAGGCGCTAAGTGTTTTCCAGCCATAGAAAAGGATGCAGCTGATCAGCTCATTAAACTTGAAGTGCTCATTCGGGGAATCAACAAGGATAGGTTCTACGGGACCACTCAGCACGAAAAGAAATTAGTCCGATGGCGTCTTGATATCTAACCCTCCTGTGCTCAGCTTTGTTGTAGCAGATGAAGAAAATGTATCGATAAATATCACCGAACATATGCTATACACAATGACATACTTCTATATACTACGATAAGAATGAGATCAACGACCGGCTTTTCAGTGTTTTCCTGCCCGTAAATGCAGCTCGCAAGAAGCATCAACACCTTCACTTATCTGGTCATATGATCGATTCCCGTAGGAAAGTTTGAACACTCCCCCCCTCTTTTTTTTCTTCTTCTTCCTAATGCTTCTCACGGTTCCCCGTAAGATACAACTCTCTGTAAAGTACCGGGTTACATTAGTTGTATTTGCACTCACTATAATTTATTTATTTATTTGTTTATTTACTTTTTTTTACTATTTACCTATTGAGTTGTCAGCGCTGACCAACCCGTTTCACTGCCGTATTTTGCTTATTTCTTTATGTAAGTGTTCATTATTTTAAACATACCATAAAGGCCCTCGCTAGTAAGGTATTACATAGTGGAGCAGATAAAAAAAAAGATACAATGTAAGCATCACTGCAAGCATCAAAAATTGCAAACAAAAAACCTACATAAGCATAATAAAAAAAGGCCACACAGTAACTCAATACACATTCGAAATATTTAAAAATATATTTAAAACACAATGCAAAATAACATAATAATGTTAAAATACAGCACAAAAAGTATAAAGGTTCATTGAGAACAGAGAACAACACTATACCTAAACCTCATTATCAATTTTTTTAAAGTTCATAGAATTTTAAAAGGTTATTTTCTATGGCAGCATTTAGAGGCAGCTGGTACTCTTTTACAACGAAATGGAATGGAATGAAAAAACTTCATTTTTTTACGACGAAATAACAAAATTAAATATGACATGGGATGCATTTGATCTTGAGAGGAATGCAAGGTTCTCGTGTTATCAGCATGACGCAAACCCGAGAACCTTGTTTTTGATGTTTTTTTTTTTTTACCGACAGGTGTCTTTTTTTTCTGCTAGTCCATCTATCGGTACACACATTAAAGGCAACTGACAAAACCGTTTTAATGTGATGCGGGATGGCTGTGAAAACTCTTCCTCAAAAGTATGCTTCCTGTTACCCCAGCCAACGCTGGCTTTTCCTACGGCTGTCACCCAGGGGCAAAGCATATACACAAGCCACGGGTTTAACGCTGTCAGCTTAGGAACGCTCAAACTGTTCGTAACACGTTCACTCTATCCTCGTATCTGAGAGCATACGTCAAATTCCCGGCTACCTTCTCAGCGTCCTTCCATCACCATTCGCCTTTTCCCCTTGCCTCTCTCTCTCCCTCTATTTTTTTAACCCTTTAACAAGTGGCGAAGTGTATAAACGGTGCTCTTATAGGTTGTATGTCTCTTATAGGTTGTATGGCGGCAACGGTGCCGGTAGCTAAATTCAATTTCTAGACACTCTTTTTTTGCTTTCACGTCGTCGTCTTCGTGGTGCGATCCCGAAGGCCTTCTCTTGGAGAGGCTGCTTGTTGTAACACGCTGGACGTCACGTCCTTCATGTTGCTTAAATTGCGTTTCGCGAGGTCCCTTCCACGAGCCTCTATTCTTCATTTCAACATATTTAAAGCGCACCGAAACGATACCGTCTGGCAAGTTCGGGGTGCGTATTGACTGATGCAACACGAAATTCGACATAGAAAATGGTCATCCATACCTAGGTCTCCGAATGTAGAAGGGGTGAAGATGAATGTTCGTTATTGGCAGAGATTTTGCTAACGATCACGTTTAGTGGTAATAACTAGCAGTAAATGTTCTTACGCGAATTTCTGGAAAGATGCACTCCTTCGTTAAGCGACATTTACCTGTCACATGACGTTAGAATACGCCCCGGCAAATGGCATAGCAGGATTAGGTTTTGCGTCCTTCGAACAAAGTAAAAACTGTAATCTATGTGATTCTCGCCCAACGTAATTAGTGTTTGGTTAATGTTATGAATGCTTCAAGTGCTAAAAGAAGCCGCGCTCTTTCCCTACTATGAAATTCGGTTAGTTATTACTATTTTGTGCCTTGTAACACCCAACGAAGCGATGATTACACACTGTCAATTACACGGCATCAACATGCTCTGCTCTCCTTTATCAACAAATTCTGCTTTCTCAGTACTCTTTCATCCCAACTTGAAAATGAGTGGTTAAGAAATGTCCGCTACTTGTAAAAAAAGTTTAAACGACGTTCAAGTACCAGATCAGTTAAGTCTTGGCGTTACTAACCCTCCTTTGTTTAAAAAAAAAGAAGTAAGGTGCTTCATTTCTTTTCTGCCTCATTGGCTGCCGTGAAGACAATAAGACATTTCCCAAATGACCCAACTCATTTTAAAAGAGCTCTAAACGACCATTACGTCAGCGATGGTTTCTTCAATTTTAAAGGAAACGTCCGCCGTTTTAAAGCTACCCTTTTCCCTTTTCTGCCCACGACGTATGCTTCTGTACAGTCGACAGCAAATTAATTCCTTGAAACGTTAAGACGCCGGTTCCATTTGATGTACAGCCCGTGTACTCGTGCGCCTCTAAAGTCTCATCTCTTCATGTTGCTCTTGTTAGCGTTGTCGTTGCTGTCGTATTTCCTATTGGTATACCGTTGTGTATTTCGCTGTTCTTGCTGTTGTTGTTAAGTGGCCCGACGCAGCGCAAATCGCTCCCGCTTCTCTCGCGCTGCCAACAGCTAAGAGTGACAGACACGACGGCTTCTTGAGCGCCGTTTGTCAAGGCTGCCACTGAGTACACGGCAAATATAGGAAGCGTCGAAAGGGGAATGGCTCGTGACTCGTTATTGTTTTCTCAGGAGCGGAAACGACTGTCACGGGATCACCCAGCGTGGGCGCCCATTGATCTCGTGTACAGCACACCGAAAGCCGGAAGGAAGGAAGGAAGGCTGGGAATACAGTGGCCGTTACAAAAACACAGCAGAACACCTCGTGTGAGAGAATCTTCGTTTCTTTCTTTTTGTTTGTTATGAGAAACACTACATGAGAACAATGCACGGCAATTGAGAAAAGCTGAGAAGACCCAGATGAAGAAAGACAGTGTCAATTTGACTTTCACACAGTAGCTTATATGAAGTGCAGTGCAATCAACACTAAGTCCTAAAAATAAAAAGCAAAGTCAAAACGTTGTTCAAAAGGTTGTTGCGAGCTAGTAGCACCTGATATCCTGAACAATTAATCTGAATTTGTGGGACGCGTGCCGCAAACTTTAATTATGTGCATCCTTTTTCCGCAAAATGCAATAAGCAAAACCTTATCTCGAACATTTTCGTTTAGTGTGAAATATCTACTGGTTGACCAAACGTGGCATTTTTTCTTAGTTATTAATGATCCGGCATTATTCAGTGTCATTTTTAGAGCGGTCGTTCATCATCTTTCGTCATTGGTGGTTCCTCTTTGTAAAGTCACTCATTTGCAATTATATTCGTATTGTAAGATTGGAAGTAAAACGCATGATTTAAATTTGTTTACAAAGTAGACATACATATACACATTACATTTATGCTCAGTCAGTGGTATTTGTGTACCCCAATTTTACATATGCATACTTTTGTAATGCGAATAAAAAGGTGGCTTTATATTAATGCAAATGTGCCTTTGTGACTTTTAGTTGCAGGCTAATAAAACTCGTTTTATTTTATTAGTATTTATCAAACAAGTTCTTGCACTCTCGGAATCTTGATATTAGTGAAGTAAATCGTTACACGTGCAAAATTTTGATAATCTATAGAGTAGAGCCAGAAGTGTTCAGACGCGCCTATTTCAAGCTTACTGATGCCATAATTTCACTAAATAATTTTATTACTACCGTTAGTTTTACTTCTTAAAATTATACTTCATTACAGTAAAATAAGTGATACTTCGTATGGATGCCACGTTATCTTACAATGGAGCATAAGCCAGTTGGTTAGTGCAACTCAGAAGATGGCTCTATTTTCGGTTGCCAAACGTGCCTGTTTGTGCATTCTCATATAGCAGAGAAGCATTTTTTTTTTTTGCGTGGCCAAGTTATCAACAAAAATGCCTGCATTCAGCACGTTTCACGCACGTTCGCGCTTATAAAAAATCTTCCTGTAATAACGGCGACTGGTCGATTGTGAAGCAACAATTATTACGTTGACAGCCATCGCTCGAATAAGTGGAACAACGATTTGCCCGAATATACGACGTACACACTCGTAGCAGCCGCGCTTCATCACGTGCGCTCGACGTTGTCATGACAACGACTGGGTTGAGGACACCTAGATGCTTGCGTTTGCAATTTAAAGCAGGTTAAGAGAATGCGGCTTTGGAGCGAAGTTAAGATGAATACATTAATATTGCAGTGGGAAGACTTTACCGAGCGGCCAGAAAAACGGCAAGCTGTTATTAATAGAGGGGCGGGGGGTTTCGCTGGGAAGCCGCAATGCTCGATATTGATGGTTTCTTCTTCTAGTCCTCTTATTTATGCCTATTTTGCTGTTCTCTCGCTTGTAAGTGTGTCGTGGAACCAAAATAGAATAAAGACTGTTTGGATAATTGAAGTGTCTTTTAAGGTGATTCTTTTATTTTGAGATATTTGCGCAAAGCACGTGTTTTGCATTATGATCAAAGGAGTGCACCTAACACGCGCAGCCACACGTAGGTAGTGCAGTTTCAATAGCAATAAAATTGAAAATTTTTTGTTCATTATTCAACACGTGAAGTTATCCGCAGCCTTCTTCTTCAATGTGACTTGGCTAAAGGTCTAGTATAGTTTGAGTGCTTGACCGATCTCCCAAAGGTCGCGAGATTAAATCTCAGCCACTCCTGAAGCACTGTTTCAAAGAAGTTTAAATGCTAGAGGTCCGCGTGCTTAGATTTACGCGCGCGATAGACAACGCCACGTGGTTGAAGCTTTCAGAGTTTCCTTTACGACGTTTCTCTTAACCGTATTGCGGTTTTGGTGCATCAATCTTGAAAAATAATTGCACCATCGTGACTTTATTGAGTGCGTTATGGCAATAGCAATTATATATATACTCCGATTTCGCCGCCGGCGTCGGTGTCGTCGTCAACATCAGCGTCGCAAGCACTCACCCCATATGGATACAAATCTATATATGTGTAAACGCAAGAAAGAAAAATAATTGAGAAAAGGACTCCGGCACGCGGAATGTATCGTGGAACCTCTGAACCGTGAGTGCGAGGCATTAACCACTGAGTCACGGAGAAGCACCTCCTCTAACGTTCAAACGGCAAGCTATTTATATTTACCACTTACCGCTGTTGACGGACATCTCGAAAAGAACTATCGTGTTTTCGGCATTACCAGAAAGATGACGCGTATGAGCGCCCGCCGCCACTTCATCTCGACACGGCGGCGGGCGCCCTCATTTCTCCCGCGTACTTTAGCCCGCGTATAGGAAAGGGTCGACGCTCACTCGCGCACCCTTATCTCGCGGTGGGGAGGATCTTACGTCTTCGCTGGCGTTAGGCTTTCACTGGAACGATTCTGTTGTAGTTACCGCGCACACAAAGGTCACTGCAATCATTTCACCGTCTCCGTCTGCGAAAAAGGGCGCACTTTTTAGACACACCGAAGTAACGACTGAGACACTTATTCGCGTTCATCAGTACATGTGAGTACGTTTCGTGCGTCATTTGTGCGTGAGAAACGCGGTGCACGTTTCGATCTCCTTTCCATTCTGTGCGTGACCTTCCAATTCGTTGCTCTCGCATTCATTTCTTCGCCTATGCGTCAAAGCTGTGACTTTTTTTACCTAACACTCGAGTTACCAAGATGTAAATACAGGGGGTGACGAATTTCGGACACGCAGCATGTGCTGGATACTTAACTCCCGTTGTACAGACCTATTCCTTGTATTTGTAAATAGTGGTAGGCACCGTCGACATACTAAGGCGCTTGTAGTGACGTCGCTGCACGTAGGTTCCGCCCAGCCCAAAAGCTAACCGCCACCTTCTATGATTATGCGATAATTGACACAGCAGCTGGAAAGCTGCCTCCGAGAACAACGCATCGGGGAGCCTCCCATGCGATGTCAGTTGTCACGTGATCGCATAAGGAGTGAGGGGCGAACTTTGGGCTGGGCGGAGCCTACGTGCCGTGACGTCGCTACAAGTGCCTCCGTATTTCGATGGCACCTGCCGCTGTTTATAAATATGTAATAAGTATCTGGAGGGTGCATGTTTTAAGAAATGCGTACGAAAGTATTCTAAAATGAGAAAATTATATTGGCTCGCTGCCTGAATAATTACATTTTGCTCAAGCGGCAGGCATCGTAAGATTAGTAGAGACACCTGTTATGGCAGTATTTGAAGAAATTAGATGATTAACTCTGCTTATTAGTGGAGTTAGAATGTCTGCTTAAAATGCGGTAATTGTAGCCTTTCCTATTGTAGCGATTCCTTTGCTGCTTTGGGAATTGCGAAAAGCGGCTGATAGTAACTTTAGCAGAGGAATTCAGTCTGCCAAACTTCACCGGCGAAGTAGCGTTAGACATGGGCACACTGAGTAGCCATCATAACTACTGTAAAACGACGCGAAATTCTTGCATTATATATCTTAAAACACTTTGAGTAAGCTGCGGAGAAGGGCGCTGTATATTATAAGAGTTATTTATTAGCCACACAGCTTATATTTATCACTATAACTGGCCTTTATAACAGGTACTCATGCCTAAAGGTACAGTACTATTGTACTGTATTGTAATAATACTGTACTAAATGTACAGTATTATTAGAATATTTTCATGCAGTTTTCATGAAGCTCTTGCCGAAAGTATGTGAATTTCATGTGTAAACCTGCGCGCATGGTTTAAATGTCTGCGCCTATGCGTTTATTTGGTGTTCAATGTTACGGAAGCAGACGTACTGTATCACCACGCAGAACTATCCCATATAACTTTTCGTAGTATGGACGTCCAAATTTCATTGATTTTATCCGTAATGATCTCAGTGATTACGAGCTTGAGTTCCACTCCTTGACACATGCAAAGATAAATGACACAAAACCGCTTGCATGTCACGTCAATTATTTACTTCAGTTGAGAGGCTATGGCCTATGTTCTTGAAGCTGCAGTCCTTTTGATAGCACCGTGAGATGCTTCTCGTGTCAGAAAGGAATCACTGAGAGGAGGTGTTCGCCCACATCATAAAGGAGGCAAAAAAGAGTGCACTTTGCCAGCCAAACGTTGTACAAATGTACCACTTACTGAGCTATTGAAGTCACCGCCCGAACAGATGCGCTCTCTTCTCATAGCTGTGACTGTCAGTAGGCAACGCATAGTGCGATGTGACTCGCCTTTTTCTGCAGGGAAGGTGACGCATGGGAGAAGAATCCGCTTGCAGAAAAGAGCAGCGTTTTCTGTGCTAGGAACTGCAATGCGCTCATTCACCAACTCACTTGCCTCCAAGCACGTTCCATAATTAAGAACTAGCGCACCTGCGTCAGTCTGGAGAGAGAATTCGCAGGCAGGTGGTTTCTGTTTCGCAAGTTCTCTGGAAGTAATGAGGATGACCAACGTAAAGAAGTACGCATAAGCTTCCAGGCCACGTCTGAAAAGTTCATGGTTACCCCGACCAAAGATACCGTGCGGAACATACGTGCCGAGTGTATTTCACAATTTTACCTGAGTACGTAAAGTAGACGAGCACAAGAGGGTTGGGCAACTTAAAAGCTGGCCATCGTATTGGTAGACCAAAGTTGTTTTCTCGATCAAAACAGCTGGTGATTCTGAGTTTAACGCTTGATGAGATAGTGTTGAAGCGCAATTTATTCAAAACGAAGTAGGAAGTTATAGTTGCTACACAATACAGTGCAATCATAATGACTATAAGATAGAACAGATCTTTTAGCAGATAATAAATTTACCTTTGTATCTTATCGCACGTCCTTTAACCACAAAGGTCGTTTATACTTACTTAGCTTTACCAACTAGTAGCAGAAAATCACCGACAACCAGACACGGATAATGGAGAAATCTTTGAAGAGCCTAGACAAGGTAATTACTTTCTCCCTATAGACTTTTGAAGCCTTCCATGAATTTGTCCCTTTTTTGTGCAAAACGATCCAAATGAAGCCCCAGGTAAGTCGCATGGGGATTCTTATTATGTATTGATTATAAGGGCATTGTGAGTCTTCTATGACCAGCGGTAACTTTGCGTAGCCAGCAATCGTCATAAAACTATTGTTTTCTTCCCCGCTTACAATATTTCATAGTTGTAGTTCAATACCACTTGCGGCAAACTGACACTTGCTCTCCATTTTGCAGTCTTTCCATTCAACTACAAGATTTGTGCGATGCTTTTTAACAACAATATTCTGCGAGATAAAAAAAAAATGTAAGCCCCCAAGACGAGTGACTTAATATTATCATCTTGAAGTTCATTAGTCCTCTTGTGAATTACGCTCCTGAATGAACAATGCCAAAACTGTTAAGTCCACCTATAACGACAAATTAGTTTTTGTGTACAATAGTTTGTCTCAGGAACTACGTAACTGTTATTTATGCCAACAAATGACAGTGAGAAAGTATAGGAGCGATTTTTTTCTTTTTTTATTGTCACTTTTCTCTTTTTTATTGTCACTTTTTTATTGTCACATGTCGCTCCAAAAGGTCATAGCGTGTCAAAAAATATCAGTTTGAGCTAAGGAGTTCACGATAAAAGTATACTGTGAGCTCCACAGTGCATTATGCTGGCTAGATTTTATTTATATTTTATATCTGTTTCCGCACGAATATTCTCCACAGACGGTGTCCACAGACTACACAGACGTGATCTAGCTCATACGGTTCAAAGAGTGTTCAGCCATCGGCCAGGAGGAACCTGTGCTATCTATGCGTGAAAAATTCTAAACCAGTGGGAACAGTGCGCGCTCTTCGATTATTTTCCTTCAATATTCCTCTACGTATCGCATCTCAGTATTCATGCAACATAAAGTATCGCATTTGGCTAAAATATTTTCTTCATTGCGCCTGATTTGCATATTAGCGGAACGGTAATAAATTATTACTGCTCCTGAGAGCACTATTTATGTCTCTGTAGAGATTTTTGGAAGTAAGTTATCTCATTATTGGGTCATCGACTTCACTTAAATATGTTATTTATTTTCACAACTGTCCGAGGGAGTCTACCGTATGGAATAAATTATGGAGCTGGGTGGCGAACAGCCAGCCGATAAGCTCCATTAGGCTGTGTTCACTATGGATGTAACACCAAGCAGGGAGTTATGGGTTTGTATTTATATAGCTTAGCTTTCATGGCTGGTGCCCAGTAGGCTGATGCTCAGTAGAAGGAAGCGGAAGGCCCGCTTGAGATGTGCCTGATGAAGCATTTTCCTTATCAAGCCTCCCACGTACGGAGTTCAAAACAAGCAGCACCAAATATCAAGAGAAAAAGACTATTTTGATGGTAAGTAGTTGTGTGATGTTCACGAACACAACATCGATGCGTCCAAAAAATTGCTAGTGTCACACCTCTTGTGAATCAGGTTCATGCGAAGCAGTTGGTGAGTAGTTAACTATGTTAGATCATTGTTACGAGGTCAATGCACATTTAACTATAAGTGTAGTAGTTGCGTGCTCATCGTGGGCTTACTAGAAGGTCACCTTTACTGGCGTTATGATATTACCTGTTGAGCGTTACGCTTTGTATACGAAAATGTTTTTATTAGGATATTGCAACCACATAATAGAGAGCTTATATTTCAGAAAATGCATCCCACTTGGTTGCTCTCTTTTTGTCTGTTGTTTCTTCAACATGCTGGCCAGAAATGTGGGTGTACGTCGACTCGTTTACTGCGTTTTTTATCAGCACATTTTTGGGGCTTGTGCACTTTTTAGCGGTAACTAAAATGTCAAAATGAACAGAAGTTGTCACGTGAGTTAGATGAAGCGTTTACGTAACTGGAACTAGAATTAGTAGTTTAGGCGTTTTTTTTATTTTTAGCATAAAAAGCAAATTTATTAGTGCAATATTTATGCATTGACAAACACACAACAAAACGTAAGAAAACGTAACAAATCTTGCTTTTGTTGCACGTTCACAATTTTAGTTCCACTTCTGCAAAGCGTTGGTTGCTACATTTTGCATATTCGCAATGCTGCGCGATTTTTACTTCTTAAGGATAAAGTACATATAAAAAATTGAGAAAACAAAAGACAGAAACATTCTATACAATTTCAGACAAATTGTAAGCTGGAATGCAACCTGAGTATTTCTTAAATTTATATGCACATTTTTAACTACAGCATTTATTACTACTGCTGTACAGGCCAATCTCAATATCTATTTTTAAGCTCTCACCCCACCTTATATACACCACTTCTTTTTTATTCGCAATTGTTCAGGTAGTAACCTCTAAAGAGATTCATCAAATTGCTAACAGTATGAACACTGAGGTAATGATGAATAGGGGATAGAGCTTGCACAAGGCAGGGCCGCACAAGATGAACGATGCTGTCATTCGTGACAAAGTTCTTGTGATAATGCTATCTCGTCAAGTCAAGGCAGAGCCATTCAAGATAGCGGATATATAATTATTAAAACTAACTGGTCATTCGCAAAACAGCTCTGAGGTACAAACAAAAACAGAAGGTGGGCCCTAAATGTTTTTTAGCACATTGAAACAGCCCTTGTTTTGCTAGCCATGCATAGGTAATTTCTTTTTTGTGTAAGAAACATTTTAGTGGGTGAGTTGGTTCAAAGATTTTATACGGTATTGAATTGCGCAAAAAGACGAGTACACGAGAAACCATACATGAAAACATGCAGATCACCGTGACCTATGTTCGTGGTGTTCGGCATGGTTTTTTTTACTTGTACCGTCATCTTTTTGTGCAGTGTAATAACATCTATAGTCACAAAAAAAACTTTTCTCTATCCACTACACGCACGTACAACATAAAATATATTATCCACTACACGCACATACAACCTAAAATATATTATCTTAAGTTTTACGTACCAAATTTGATATCGTTATGAGACACGCCGTAGTGGAAGTCTCCGGAAATTTGGACCATCTTGCGTTCTTTGACGTGCACTCACATCTCTGACATAACATAGTACACGGGGCCCATCGCCTCCATCAAAATGTGATCGCCGCAGCCGGGGTTGAACCCGCGACTTTCAATTCAGCGACCGAGCACAGTAACCGCCACACCACTGCAGCGGACGTTCACCCAAAAAGTCACATGGTATATCCTGCCTATTAATTTTTCGCTCTTTCTGGCCCCCCGAATAAAGCTTCAAATGTGCGTTCTTCTGATTAACGTGGCTTTCCTTTCTCTTTTTCTCTCTTGTGCATGAAAACGAAACGCACCAGACAAGGTACCAGAAACTAAAAGTATAAAAAAAATTGGGGGACCCTAAAGCTTCTCTTTTAAGAGTTGAAACGATATTTCATTCCTAGTGTGCATTTCAAACACTTACTGTATAGAACGTTTTCAATCTTGCTCTGCACTCATTGCGTCGTCTCTAGGGTGCAGTAACGTGTGTGTCTTTTGTAGTGGGCGGCGGTTCTTCAAACTATGAAGTCATCAAGATAATTCCTTGTTCTGACTTTCGATGGCAATGTACGCGTGTACCACGCATTATTGCGGCAATATTTCGTGTTGTATTGTGAAGCATGTATACAGGACACGTGTATTTGTAAAGCGTGAAAGCTACTTTCACTGCATATCCGAACATAAGAAGGTATTTTCACTGTATTCACAGGCAGAGGCGTGGCTGTGTGATATAGCCCCCGCTTGCCATGCAGACGACCCAGTTTACATCCCCTCTCAGACCCAGATTTTTCATTATTAAGTTCATTTGCTCCTGTATTATTTTTTGGTCTCGCAAAAATTATGATTTTTTTTTTGCTCACAACCGATGACGCCGACACCCACGCTAAAATTTCTACTAAACGAGCTCGTTAACGCAATTGCATTATCATAAAGGTTAAACTGCGCTCGCTCAACCAGGGCCATGGCTCCACTTTGGTTGTGTACCATTGAAACGGATCTCTCCTCGTTTTTTTTTTATTCTCACAAGTGCGCCCATTTTGCGATATTTACTTCTCGACACTCATCTGTCTCAATTACCCTATATATCAGGACCTTGATGTATATTATTAACCAATGCACCAAGAAACTGCAAAGCGCTAGTGCTGTGCAGTCTACATGACTGAAGTGGGCCCTGACAACAACAAAACAAAATAAAAGCTATACCTAAAGTTCACTCACGTTCCAAGCCAGCAACAATAATAAGGAAAGGAGACGTGCTCTGGGAAGTCAGCTTTAATGGTTTCGTGTCGCAGGTCATCTGTGTAGAAGAGCTAAGAGATTGCGCCTTTGGTGCCTGTGATGATTCGGGATGGCTCAGCCAAGGTTTTTACAAGACTGCAAACGAACAAGAAGTTTCCCGGCTATTCTTTGGGGATTGGTATATTTGTAGCAGGTTTCACATCACGTCCACCTCCTATGTTCTGGTCACTTACGCAAAAGATCGCGGTGCTTAGGCCTCCCCTTCTGCGTTGATCAAGTTCCCTTCTGCCCCTTCTGCGTTGATCAGGTCGATAGCATCGATCGGGACGTCGTTGAAGAATCATGAAGATACAGCTCAGAGCGTTGTCATGAGAAATTTGTGAAAAAAGCAAGTATCGAGTCAACACAATCACCCGTGATATAAGACTGGCATCTACAGCTCCACACGGGACAAGTATATGTAGGAAAAATACTGTGGCAGTTTAGCGGTCAGTGCGAAAAAAATGTATGAGCAATACATTCACGTACCACCAATCATAAGTTTATTCATTTTGGCTGCCCCCTCCCCCCTCATTAATACTAGTGAATGAATAGAGTCCGACATTTCATTCCGCTGATTACGCCTGACTCTAACGTGATTAAAACGATGGTTGTCACACATTTGAGAGTGACTGTAGAGTGAACCTGGCCTTCTTTGAATTTGTTTACCACTAATAAGTATACGGACAGTCTATAAAACTGATATTCTGCATTTTACTCCAGCAATATAATACAATTAATTGAAACAGTATACGCTACAGCCGTAAAAACGTTCTATGGAGACGCTGTCACACTCCAGTTACTCGCTTCTCACTCACACCATATAGGTTGGCAATGAAAATGCCATCGATCATGTTCAATAATTGGCGAGCACTATAGTCACAGTTACTATTTACCTTTGTGTATTCACTGTCTCCTTCTGTAACCGTTTGTTCACTCTTCCGTCACTTTCCCAGCAGAAAGACGAAACATATTACAACAACCTTGTCATGTAGATTCAAGGAAAGTGGCCTTTCATGAGCCACATTAACAAAGCGGTTCATTGGCACCGCCACCGTAGCCCAGTGGCAGATCATCGTATGCACCATTCGAAGGTCGCAGATTTGGATCCTGCAAGTGGCAAGTCCATTTTTATTTGTTCACATTTACATTACAGGTACTTTGAATAACATCACCTATACTTTTCCTGGCTATATTGTCTGTTTGTTCTCATTATTATTCTGTCTAACAAAGAAAAACGAACACCTAAATTCACACTTTACTTCCTTCATAGCACGGGTCACATCCAGCAGACTTGATGCCTTGAAAGGGTATACGAAGAATTATTGGTCAGCTGTCAGCGCGTAATAAGATCACGTAGTACGTGACGCCAAACAGGCAAAAAGGGTGTTCCACATTCGTCGTAATGGCAACAGGTGGTGTTGACTGACGCTCCCACGTTTATATGCACATATGTATCCTATGACATACTCGCACAGCGCAAGACTACGAGCAGTTACGGCGTAACTACGGAAGAAGAGACAAGGACAGAAAAACTGCGCACTTTTTTGTCCTTGTTTCTTCTTCCGTAGTTACGCCGCAACTACTCGTAGTCTTGCGCTGTGAAAATATGTTAATTCTAAATAACCAACTAGCCCAAGCATCTCTCTTATCAATTTATATTCTTTAAATTTGATCGGGAAATTACCGCCACCGTAGCTCAGTGGTAGAGCATCGGGCGCGTTATTCAAAAGACACAGGTTCGGATCCTGCCAGTGACAAGTTATCTTTTCGTCCCCTTTTCATTCTTCACATTTATATTACAATTACTTCTGAGAACACACGCTACACTTTCCGAGGCAATATTGTTTGCTCTCAATTATATTCTAGCAAAGAGCCCTTATATTTACATTTTCCCTCATTAACAACGAAGTTGTAACATTAGGAAAACACAGGGAAGTATAGCTTACATTTTCTGGCCATCAACTGATCACATGCAGTCGAATGGCTAAACACGTGCCAGACGTGAAGCCACTTCCCAACTAATGCCGATTCTCGCGAACAACGTGTACTTGGTTATTATCATAAGTTCCCTGTGGCTGAACAAACGTCGACGAGCAATGGGTGCTAGTAATGGAGCTGAGCGACAATCTAGCTCACCTATGTCTTATGCGGTGCCAAAACGTATACTCTGTTTTCTTTTTGTTTTGTTCTTGTTGCACTTCGAGTAATCACTGGCAAAGCTGCAAGCCGGAAAATGATTGGCCACTGTCGCCTTTTTATCTTTTTGCATACGTGCAATCACTGTGCGCCATCAGTTTACAGTGTTAAGTGAGGATGAGTAAGTACAACAGAAGCAAAAGAGCATAAACCCTGAGGCGCGAAATGTCTGCCGCAGTGGCCGGAAATGAAATACGGTGGCACGCTCGATAAAGCGGCGTGTCTAAAATGAAAACGTGGGCCTTTGTGTGTGGCTTTGCTGAAGCTTTGCGGGTGGGTTTTTTTTTTTTACGACTGTCTTCAATGAACACTGAAAGTTTGTTCCTTTCATTTTTGATAATTTTTCTGTGCTTTCCCTTTTATTTTATTTTTTTACTTCTAGCTCACGAACAGTAACCGCGCACTTAGCTTTTCTCACCTCTTCCGTTTAGCCCTATACATTTTTCACATTGTAAATTTTCCCGCCATTTCTCGACTATCATTTTCGGCCTATCCTGTAGCTCTGCGTAAAGTAAAGCTTTTTTGTATTTATTTCTACATACCGACGCTCCTGGCACAACTTAATAAAGTATCACTGATGTGCAGAAACTCCCTTCATGCTGCACTTGCGCGTTTCTTTGTATCAAGCAGAATTTTTTTTGTGTGTGTATGTATCGCTAACTCTACGGCTGTTGCTGCCTCAAAAGAGAGCGATGTTTTCATCTATCCGGATATTTGCTGTCATTCGCTTCGCTCAAATCTCAGCGACTCTAGGAAGCTCGAAAGCTGTTTATCACCAGAGGCACTTCCCGAAGACTCTTTGA
Organism: Rhipicephalus microplus; assembly: GCF_043290135.1. Lineage (NCBI taxonomy): Eukaryota > Metazoa > Arthropoda > Arachnida > Ixodida > Ixodidae > Rhipicephalus > Rhipicephalus microplus. The sequence continues at coordinate 359,928,937 of NC_134710.1, read as the reverse complement.
CTAAGCGTTAGAGGCACGTATATAGGACTGCATGTTCCTGATACAAAATTAACGAAGCTATATCTCTTTGAAAGAAAAAAAAAGGAAGTAGTTAGGTTCACTTAAGATTTGGTTATTAGCTGAAACGGATGACTTTCTGTTCGACTTGAAATACAGTCTCCTCAATCTGGATCCATGGAATGAAAGGAGCCCGTGTAAGCTCCAGTTCGAGCAAAAAAAGTTTGTCGAGCATGCTTTGATTTATACTTGGGCATTTTTTTTTATTTTTGAGAAGTGCTTATAATGGAAAGCTTAAGTACAGCCTTTTGATAATAGAATTGCTTTGAGGAACTGATATGGACCATTTCTAAATAGCAGTTAAGAAAAAAATTAGAACCAGGCTTAGTGCATTACTCAGCATCGGTACATGAATGCCTGTCCCAGCCTTCTTGGGCTTATTTACTAATTTTAGTGCACATGTAAAACACGATTCGAAAATAAGATCTTTTATTCAGTCATAATTGCTTCGACCCAACATTGTGTGATGAACTGTTTTACTGAACTATTTCGATTTAATTAATAAATATACAACCGTTAGCGTTTGCTGATTTTGCGCATTCTTTCTTTTTAATAAACCCCTTTATTTTACACTACTGCTTGCACCTTGGAGGCGCAAAATAACTTATTAAGGCCTTGATTTAAGCCACTGTGTTTACTGGCTGGTGTTTCTAACCAAAATTTCAGTATTATTTCACTAGGACTTGTAGGACCTTGCGTCGTTCACCAATCTTACGTGATATATTGAAGTCCTGATAACGACATGCTTAAAGCAAGGTGTTTCTTCGTCCTCCGATCACTGCATTCCCTTTAATTCCACTTCAACTTAATTTCCTACGAAAAGATTGGCGCCACAGTTCAAAGCTTTCTTCAATGGTACCTGTAGCAGGAACAAGTAAATGTGTAAAAGACTTTACACATATCTGATGTCACGCCTTTCGTAGTCGTATTGAAATTTCGCAAGTGCTATACAAGAGGAACTTTTTTTAGACTTTATTATTACAAGTAAACAACACCTGATTGTGAGACTAAAGCAATAAACGGCTTGTTTTTCGTGTTTCACTAACTACGATTGGTGACTCTACTTCGAAGTTTGTAGCAAAGCCTAGCACACCAAGTGAATAACGCCTTCACGTCTGTTTAATTTTTTTTTCTGATAGAGTTCTGCGTTGTAGCTAACCAGAGAAGCGAGTTATCTTACGAAACAAGAATAATGGTCACGCATATAATTCAGGGATATAACGATCCTGAGACTCTTATAGGCCACATACAACTACGTAACCAGTCACGCCATTCACGCCATCGGACAAGAACCTCAATCGGCAGACAATCTCGCGAAAGCTCGAGTCTTGGGCACCAAACAAATTAGGGAGGTGCGAGTAAATCCCCGCAAGAATGTTTTATCGATCGACGTAATACACCAGCCATCTATCCTATCTCTGTCCTGCATCAAGGAGCTGTATTGCATTCAAGTATAATAAACTGGTATTCCACTGAGCAAGGACATGGTACTTGGTGCAATATAGTATGTTGTTATCACCGTTCTTTGTGCCGATATTCCGATGGTGATCAAGGACGTAAGTGACTACGCCAACGTAGTCAAAGTATCACGCTTGGGCAAGTCGCATTGCGTGAAGATTGCCTTCAGAGGCGACACTTTGCCATGCTACGTCAAGGTAAATAAGACACTTTTGAAACGTGGTTCCTTCCTTTACACCAAAATCACTACGATGCCACTAATGTCAGAAAAGGGGTGATGTGCGCAGAGTTCGCAAGAACGTCGTATATTGCCCCGATGTACAGATCCCCAGAGGACGGAATCGTGCCGAACAACTATCCTGAAGTGTTCCAACTGCCACGCATCACATGAAGCTTCATCAAGAGAATTTACTGCATTGAATAAAAAATGGAGGGTAATAAAACGGATGGTAAGGTATGACTCAACACACAAAGAAGCCGCTGATATTATCAGAAAGCGAAAACGACGTTCCCAATAATGACGAAGGTCTAAGAACATTGCTGCCCAATCTGTAACATCATGTAATACAGTGCACAACCTGGCTTCTTTTCCCCGACAGCTACCACGACTGCCTCCACCACCACCGTTACATATACGTATACCAACGCACTAAATTCTGAGGAGTCCAAAAGACGCATAGGGAAAAAAAGGCGGCGGCGGATGTTGAGTGGCCGTCCTTACCACCACGGCCCACCCACAGAGAGACGACACAAGATTCGACAAAAGATTTCCGCGACGAAGACCCGCGTGTCGCCGCTGTGTTGAGGTCATTGGTTAGCACAATGCACATATTCCACACCAGATGGACAACCCCATCAGTCCTTGCATCAGTCCACACCAGATGGACAACCTTGGAGCCAGTCCTTGCAAGCCTACTTTAACATGTGGTTTGATGTGTACGTCATCTAGGACAGTAGAAGATGACCCGTACTTTGTGGTAATTCACAGTTTTATGACATTCTGGGCATGCGCAGCACACGCTGATATGTGTGCTAGTGTATTACTTTACTTCTCTTTCCTATGCCCTATACCCTATGACTTTCCTTATGACTTTCGTGTGTATGCGAAAGTCATAGTCAATATACCCTATATAGTCAAAGTCTATATACCCCATGACTTTCGTATGTACTATTGGTTTAGTTGGCCCAACGAGAAAAACAAAACCCTTTCTATTCTTCCTTTTTCTTTATTCCAAATATTGGCATACGTCATGTACATTCGCAAGGCACCACTTCTATTTCATTGTTGCTTTATCTTTATTATACTAATGCGGAAGGCTGCTACGTGACAGAAACTATCCAATACAATTGTATGATGCGACCAACTTTGAACAGGGCTACCACTCCCGATGACAGACAACAATTTGTGAAATAAACTGAACGAAACGAAAATGAACGCCGCCAGAATTCTGAGGGAGCCGAGGCGGCGCGCACACAAAGGCTACCTACAACATTCTGATCGGCTACCGTCATCTCAGAAAAACAGCCGGAACTTCAGCAGCTGGGGCTTGACTCCGGGAGTTGTCGCTACAGCAGCCTGTCCGGAGCTTTGAGAACAACTTGAATTGCGCATATTTGACAAGAGGGGGCGCTTATGCTCACAACTGATTGGTGGCTACAATGAAGGTGAGAGTGAAATTCAATCCTTAAGCACATAGTGATAGTACTAAACTTTATGGCTAGGTGGTGTGAGCCACCATCCGATATAAAAGGCACAGGCGGATACATCCATACATCCATCTTAGGTTGTACGAAAATAATCATGATAAATACGAGTAAGGCTAATCATGCGGACTCGAACAACATTCGCATTTCACCAGCAATCCCGCTAATCATTTTGTTTGAGCATATTGCGGAATGGCGACAATGTTACCTTTATGTAATGGAGAGCATGTTATTCATTACAGACATGTTGGACTCCGTATTACAACTTCTTCGAAAGTCCAAGCAGTGCGATGTTTGTCATATTAGAGGTGAAATTGATAACAGTACAATCAATAAAAAATAATAAATTTAGAATACAAACCAGAGCTAAAGACACTGCGGTAAAGGGTGACTGTAAATGTCTCTTCCAATAGGCACCCATTTAGGCACAATAAAAAGAATGTACTCAGAGTGTGCGTGAAACTAAACAATGTTACGACTGTGTCTAGAAATCACGAAGTTTCGGGTGTCTAGTTTATTTGTGCACAGCTCATTTAATGAGTCACGGCAACTTATGCTGTGAAGTAAAATACTACTTACCTAAAGGATGTTGATTCTCAGTGATGACAGCGATAACCACGCCAAAGTCAACCTATATACTTGAAGTTATAATTCCACTTCCCATGCGACGCCTTTTTTTATGGTCTTCCTATGGTATGGTCGCTTTCAAAATAAATATGTAAAAAAGTGATAGATCTATCCCTATATATATAATTCTCTGTGCGCTACACGAAGCTTCGGAAAATTGAGGTTTCCAGCAGGTCTCGAAGATGTGCTCACACATACAAAAGTTGCTTTCTTTTTGTTGTTGTTTTTTTTTTGGCACAAAACATGTTTAGTGTAAAACTGCGTTTGAACGTTCTTCATTTTCATCCTTAATGATCATTGAGGTCCCAAACAGTGCATGGGCCTAGTAAGTATCCGTAAACTTACATTCGATGAACCTAGCCATCTATTACATTCTTTATTGCCTCCATGCTCACGCTAATCAATAAAAAACCTGTTCGGAGAAAGGCAGCCTGTTTAGAGCAGCGGGAGAAAAATCTCTGAGCCATGTAAGACCGTTCGTGCTATGCTAGCGTTCATAGCAGTTATCTTTAAACAAGACACCATACTACAACATGCTACGTAAATTTTGTGGGGTGTGTTGTGGGGTTTAATAAAAAGAAAACACGTCGTAGCAGGATGTCCCAATGTTGGTGAATCTGGGGACCATTACCTGTCACAATTAGCCATATTGATGTATATGTTATGTCGTACCATGAGCAACAGGAATGTATCATATAAAGATCAGAGGACCTTATAAAAGCTCAGTGTGTTGGCTAAGTAAACATAGCTGCCTCGTCGAGCCTACAGTCAAGGCTGTCACTGAAATTGGTCCATAGGTGACGACTTCTGCAAAATTTAAGAATGAGGCTGATTAAAAGACGTTCTGCTATTTCTTGGCTACTAAGTTCACTCATGATCGTGCTTTGCGCGGGAACATTTATGTACCAAGCTGGTTTACAAGTTAACAAGTACCTAGACTATAGTCACCAGTCTGTACCTACCGAAGTGAAGAGACAGTCACTCGTCTTCCCATCAGTGACGACCTGCACCAACAGCTGGTGAGTGAAAGTTATTATATGAACTTAAACAGCCACACTAAGGTAATTGAAGCATATTCGTTACAGTTTTGAGTCTGTGAATATGCAGATATCTCGAATTTTTTTCATTCTCAGATTAGGAATAATTACCTGTGGTTTTTTTTTTCAAACACTATTTTTTTCAAACACTATACTTAGATCACACTTCTTGAGTTTATTGTGTCAACCGACACTGGCTCAACCTTTAGAGTGACACAAGCTTTAACGCAATGTTTGTGATGTGCGGCTTTGTATTGGAAGAACAAAAGCACTGTAGGTTGAGAACATAGATCAGCATAATACAATCACCGAGATAACTCTTGCACAATTTGATTTTATTTCAGGATTAACAAGAAGTCGGAAGCATGCCTCAAGACTCCTCGATTGTGCACTAAGTTTGGCCAGGTACGCTTTAGAATTTTGTTTGTAAAATTTGTCATGGAATACTAATTGTCCGAACAAAAAAAATATTTTCGTAATACATTAACTTCCCTCCCCGTTTTCGAGGTGATGTAGTATTTGTTTGCGTTAGGTGTGTTTCTGTTGGCCTCGTATTTATTAAATTACGATGTTAGTGAAATTCCTTTTGATCTTGCGATATGGTGCGTGATCCAAGCGTTAGATAGAAACTATTAGGTGGATTTTTCTGTACTATTGAAGTGTGAAGGAGCTCTCATCATATGCAAGCGCAATGCCTTCTTTCGTTCTTTCATACAGGAGGTTCTTTGGGGCATTTTTAGGGCCCAGTACGAACCAGAGATGCGTACTCTTGTCGGATATGAGCCAAGAGAAATTTTTGATTGCCGTATGGAATCGACAAGCTCCGAGTGCAAATCATTTAACTGCACCGACCAGTAAGTGTTCACTGAGCCTTGTAAGACAGTTCGTGCTGTGCTAGCATTCCAACATCTTTCGCAACAAAACAGATTGGCACGTCTTGATCAATGAATATACTTCAGGGCCAGAAATTAATCTGGGATTGTTCACTGGCAACATACACCTACAATACGTGCCCTTCTCTACTGAAACAACAGCAGCGATGCAAATGATGCTCGCTTAAGTAGCCTCCGCTAGATATTCATCTGAATGGCTCCGAACTCACATCAGCTTTAAACGCTATACAGCACTTCAGCGTGACACAACAAACATTTCGATGTTGTCTTAAGAAGCTTCGCCAGTCAAAGGTAACATTAAACAAGGCTGAAAAATAATAAATTGCCATTTATAATTAAATGCCCTGCTTTTCTACCCCACCGCGGTGGTCTAGTGGCTGAGGTACTCAGCTACTGACCCGCAGGTCGCGGGATCGAATCCCGGCTGTGGTGGCTGCATTTCCTATGGAGGCGGAAATGTTGTAGGCCCGTGTGCTCAGATTTGGGTGCACGTTAAAGAACCCCAGGTGGTCAAAATTTCCAGAGCCCTTCACAAAGGCGTCTCTCATAATCATATGGTGGTTTTGGGCGTTAAACCCCACATATCTATCTATCTATCTATCTATCTATCTATCTATCTATCTATCTATCTATCTATCTATCTATCTATCTATCTATCTATCTATCTATCTATCTATCTATCTATCTAATTTTCTATTTCAGCATCAGAATCACCTTTCTACGCTTACCCATACTGCTTTGCTACACCTTAGACAGTAAGCTATACGGAGGGCATGATAACACGCTTGATAAGTGCAGCACCCCTTGGTTATACGGTGAGTGTTATTTTTTTTTGTTCTCAGCATACGTAAGTTTTAATGAAATTACCTTACCACACATGTGAAATCAACTGCCGAAATTCAATGGCCGAGGTTGAACGGGCTGCATGATTTTTACACGCTTTTCATGGTGCATTGTGTCCGCGGCGAGAATTTTCCTGAGCTCTGGCTTAGAGTAGAACGCTGTGTATAAATTTGAAATCTTAGTTATACACACAGTTCTTGAAAGTTATGGCAAACGATAACAGTTACTAATGTCACAAAGTCACGCCAAACTTACGAGGTGCAGGTGCTTTGGTGCGCTGTTCACCATGAGAACAATTTGTTGGAGTTCGAGATGTTGAAAAGTCAGGAAAAACACGAAACCATAAAGGAGTGAACACAGCAGTACAAGCGCTGACTACCAATATGATGGCTTCTTCGAAGAAAACTTTGCTATGTGTAATCTTAGTTTCTGCGCTAGTTACATAAATGAAGAGAACGAGCAGTGGTTTCTCTACAATGTGTCGATACGTCCAATAATGCGTCGAGGTGTATAATAACAATAATAACCTCCCATATAACATAGCATCGTGCATAGGTATAATCACCCCTTTTTCTTATAATACACCAGAAAAAGGTGTGCTCTTTTTATGTGTTTTTTTATTTTTTAAACTTGAGAGAACGGTGCTTAACCCAACTAGTACAGATAAATGCGTAATTTATGCACTGTTATGCACTGCGCTTGCATTTGATATGTCTAATACACTATTGTGTTTTCTTTTTTTTTCAAACTTGCTGATCAATACTATATTTTAATTCGACGCCAGATGTCACTTTCTTTGCACTTACATCTATTTTTCTGCACTTGCCGTTGTTCTTTTATACGCTACACTCTTCTACTGTGACTGGCCCCCTCGTAAAATGCCTGTGCGAGGGCTGTCAGGTTTTTCTAAATAAATAAATAAGTAAACCAATAACAAGTTGTGTAGGCCTAGCTCAACGTGCAATTGGTGCATTCACGAAGCTTCTCGCTTGTTGCTTTCTGCTTTTCAACGCTCTCTTTAACTAAGGATATCTCCGACTTCACAATTTATTGAAATCCGCTTTTGTGAAAAATTCCTAATGGTTTTTTTCTGTACTTCTCAATCTTTTAGAACTACATATTCGCCTTCACTTTTTCAAGAACACTCTACGGCTGGTGGCCTCGCTTCCACTCCCGGTGTTTGTGCAACAGCCGCAGCTCTGCAGACCCGAGCGCAACGCCGCCATCGCGCTGGTCGAGTAGAAGAGCTACGACATCGCTATCAAGCAGGTTGCGGTCGAAAGCTACACCAAAAATATATAAGCAGTTCCTTTTTGTATTTCTTTTTTTTTTGCCTTACTCATTATCAGACACATGCAGCAATATTATAAAATAAAGAACAAAAATAACTCACAAGTCAGTTCGTCTACCCTGGTGCTTCTAGGTTTTAGTTATCTACATTTTGTTCAATTGAAATGTAGGCTGACTGCGTACTTCAGTGAATGTATGACAAAGATGCAAGAATCTACGTCAGTGCGCGTCATGAACTTGAGCACGCATCATGAAACCCCAAAATATTCTGGGCACGCATTTTGGGATTTCGTTGCATTCGGCTGCTACTGGGCAATTTTAGCCAGGTGCAGGACAGTATAAACTTCCTGGGAAGAAGCTGCTCTCATCTAAACACCACTCTTGACCTGTGCCAGCTCTGTGGTCAATCTGCTAAATTGCAAAATCTAGCAGCTGCCGGCAAGTTTTGTGGATTGAAGAGGGTCCCTGCACGGACAGAGGGTGCTTGTTAACGTAGGAGCATTGCCTTGCGCTTGTAAAATCTACATATCATGCACGTCCCAATATATGGTGGAATTTTCTCAGAGAAGTGTTTGCAGTTCGCAAAATGTGTTTTCTTTATTCTGCAAAGTCTGAGTGTTTTTACCAAACCAGGGACCCACCCAAACTTTTTCAGCGTGCTCACAAAACGTTGCCGGTGAGAAGTTGAGGATCCCGAGAACAAGTGAATGAAACCTTCAAGCACGGGACGTGGCCTAAGGCTTATAAGTAATTCACTAAGTCAGCTAGAAATCATTCCCTCTGCTCTCTAAAAATGATGTCATACACTTCAGTAACCACGCCATGAAGTCTAACACAACGCTTGTGGGCAGATTCAAACATCGTGAGCTACATATTTACGGAGACCGCCGCGGTATGGCGCTACAGATTTACGCGCTCACTTGAGAACACACGACAGTAAGCCACGTGCTCTAAGAGGAGGAAAAAAGTGCTGAAACTGCTGAATGGATCTAATTATTTTCGCCCCCTTGTTACCCCAACCTCCGCGCTGTTTCTAGTGCTCTCGCTGGTACGAAAGTAAACAGAAAGCGCTTAAAGAGGGAAACTAATCCTTGTGATCTCGCTCGTACTTGACGGATGCTAAAAATGTTTGCGGTGGTTGATTCGTGAGGCAGAAAACTCCTTCAAGTATTCCATTTCATCATTGCTTCGAAGAGTGTTTCAGGGCCTCTCTAAAACAAAAATTTGCAATCTAGAAAGAGTGATCTAATACTTATATTTATATTGAGCAAGATAGCTTGGTTTTGCCTTCCATGATTGTATAAATGCCTAATCAGTTCTATTTAACCTTATTAGCAATTTTTCACCAACTGCAGCAAACAAAACGACGCCTTCCATCACCTTTCTCTTCACGCTGTAAGGACTACAGCAGTGACGGAGTGAAACAAGAGTTCTACGGAATTGCATCGAAAGAGGTAATATGCATGCGTTCCTCTTTCACAATCATTTCAGCCAGGCAGGAGTGACTAGAGTTAAATCACTTTCGCCTCTTGATATATATTTCATAACAACTCGAGCGTTTTCCAAGCCCTTTAAAATCAATAACTTTGTAACTATGCGCAAATGTTCATCGTTAAGCGAATTCTTCATTGTGCAGCAAGAAAAGCCTAGGATTTCATGAATTTGTTGTTCTTAAATGCTTACATGCCTCGATTACACGGTTAACAACGGCATATTTATGATTCTAAATATACACATTGCCGCTGTTAATAGCGAAAAAAGTGCTAAATAAAAATATTTCGCTTCTGATATTCACATCAATAAACAAAAAAGGAAAAGAACCGGGAAAAGCTATAGGCTGGTTAACCAGAAGCACGTTCGGTTAGCTATCCCACGCCTGATAAATGGTGAAAAGAGACACAGAGAAAAGAGTGAGATTGACAGAATCACGTGGTCATTTGTGGGAGTACATAAAGACTAGTCACACAAATCTTTAAAAGTTAAGCAACTAGGTAACACTTTCGTTACCTACTGCGCGTTCGAGCCACATGTACATGGCCTTAGATCCATTATTGTAGAGAACGATCTTTAGTCCAGTCAGTTCAGAAGCAGACGGAGTTGGTATTACTTTGTGTACTAGCAGCCACAGCCATACTACACGTCCTGTTTCTTCTGTCCCGCACGAGTCGCATGTAGAGGTGTTCGCCCTTTCAATTCGGAACTATCGCATACACTTTTATGAACGCAACTGTCATCTAAACGCGTAATAACAGCATCGCATCCGGTCGTAAAAGAGGCAGTCGTATAGTTAGTGTTTCACTGCCCCGCACCGGTGGTCTAGTGGCTAAGGTACTCGGCTGCTGACCCGCATGTTGTGGGATCGAATCCCGGCTGCGGCGGCTGCACTTCCGATGGAGGCAAAAATGTTGTAGGCCCGTGTGTTCAGATTTGGGTGCACGTTAAAGAACCCCAGATGCTCAAAACTTTTGGGACGTTAAACCAAAATATCAATTAGTTGGTGCTTCACCGAAAAATCAAGTTAAAACATATCACGCTTTTGGAAGGCCCAAAAACATGTGTGAGATAAAAAAGTCAGAAATCAAATCCCCCTTGCAGCATCAAACCTTCACAGGAGAATGACGAATTCGCCTCAACATAAAAAAATGTGGTACACCCCTATGATATACGAATTAGTATAACACACGAAAGTGTTTGTGAAACGAACACATGAAAGTGTCTTCACGGAAGTAGTTAGAAGCCTATTGCAGATAGATATAGGATGTGTATTGGTGTTTAGTGGCTGCATATACCCTTAAATATTGATGCATCCATGTTACCACCTGGTGGCACATCTTTTCTACCATGACAACCAATGACTCACGACCGGTATATATACACTTGCCAGAGACACTGCATTGCACGCATTGGAGCATCACGCAAATCACACTTGAACCACGCTGCAGGTGTTCACGAACCGCAAAAGTAAGACGATTTGGGTTTCAATCGCTTTTCAATTAAAGGTCCGCCGCAGCGAAAGAGCATCATTTGCGGCTCGGTGGCCGTATCGCGGATGTGCTTTGCATGCGGCGTCGTGCCGGTGAGCATCGTCCTGCTGATAAGTCGGTTCGGCGATGATACCAGCATTTCGATACCCCATGCATCGGTGTCTGTATGGCAGCCATGCTATGCGCTTAACTTCACAAGTGATTGATTGATTTGTGGGGTTTTACGTCCCAAAACCACCATATGATTATGAACTTCACAAGTGCGACAGAGTGAGTTCTTAGCCTGAACCATGAGTGTGCGAAGGCCTCCCGCTTCCCCTTGACGTCGTTACGCCTGGGAGTCCACACCGAACGTCATGGCCTCTGCGAAGGCAATCTGTGTCAAGGACAGCGAGCGAGCCCACCTGACGCTATTAACTCAACCGCGCCATCAAGCGGCGGCGCCGGTATGTCTTACCCAAAGCAGGACGAGCTCCCTCAGCCCACTGGACCGATGAAGCAAGCAGCGCCATCCAGTCTGGCGAGTCTTACGCAGTGCGTAAGACTCGCCTAAGGTAATCACTTGTCTTTGGGTGCAACCCCGCGCGGCAGCTCCGGATTTGAGGATCATGACGCAACCCAGCGCCGAGTCCCCATAGGGGGACTCTGACGCGACCCGGCGGCAGTTTTAATTGGACGTTGATGACGTAAAGGATCACCTGGGGCCTATAAAGAACCACACGGCGCTTCGCCAAGCAGCCGACCTATTCGTCAGTGAGAAGACATCTCGGCTTTTCGAGTCCCTAAGCTGTCAGCCTCAGTGTCGAATATGTAACACCTCTATTTCTATCCTGTACATAAATCTTGCCTTAATCCACCGTCGTCTTGTCCGCTCGTCCAGCAGCTCTTCGCAGAAGCAGTCGCGAGCTGAGAAACACACGCTACCAAACAGCCAGTGACCTCGGCAGCGGCGCATTTCGGGGCAGTGGTGCCTTCGGGACCGTGTTGGCGTCGCACTTCGTAACACCGTGTCCATCGCTGCACCAAACTCACTTGCGTGAAAATCGCCCTTCGACGTCGTTGTCTTTCAACGGTGCTTAATGCAGCCGTTCTCGTAGTTGGTTTTATTGCACTGATATGCACTGATTACGGATATAGATTATTGTCGCATATGGAAGCTGCACTTCACTGCACAAGCTAGCACAACGCGGAAGACGAAGCACGTAAACTGCGTCGCCACAGAGCCGAATCAGTTAGCAGAGAGAATCGTAATCACATGATGTGGTGTTTGCAGCCGGTGAAATCAGCTCCAAAATCCTTGTCCGAGCAGATTGCAGAAGCAACGTTTGACTTTTTTTTTCACGAAGGACCAACGCCACCTAGGTGGCGTTAGTAGGATGCTCTGATGCCAGCATCCATTCGAATTCTGGCATCGAGGTGCCGTAGGGCTGAAACTACCACAGCGTCCTCAGTCGGTGTTAGTGTCATAGTGTAGTACTTCTCCAATCTTAGGTGGCGGTATCGCCCTGATAAACTAAGAGCGCGGGTATAGAGCGAGGGAGTGAGGCATATAGGGCCCGCCTGAAGTACCTTTTCACCTTTCGTTCATGGTTCACATGGCTAAGCGCACGCTTCTTCTACGCGCGGGTTGAAAAGTCGAGGGTTCGATTCCGGGGTGTCTAAAATGCGAATTTCTTTCTTCTGGTTCATTCCCTTGAATTTTCTCTATGCAGATCTCAACAACGTCATATCCGTGACGGAAATACATAAGAGAAGTCTTGATGAATCTCGGCATAAAACATTGTCGTGTTAAAAAATGGGACAGCCACGGACTAGTGGTGCAAATTCTAAATACGGAAGCATCGAAGCTTGTAGTTTCCTTTTTCCTTCACATCACTTCTCTTAACAATCACTTCCCTTTTTCAACATATTACTGTACTGTCGTTTAAATGACTAATCGATGGTTTACGCTATCTTCTCCTATTTTCATCTTCCTCAATCTCACCTCGCCTTCTCAACCTTTAATAATACTGTGCTATATATCGCTATGTTATGCTTCTTTCTCTCGTTGTCTATTTTTCCTTCGTTCTATCTTTGTAAGGCTTAAGAAAATTGGAGCTGGCTTGCCTGCTTGTTTCTCAATTTTTATTTCTCTCTTCTCTTTCTCTTCCGCCCTGTTTCTTGTATCTTTTTTGTAAGCGTCCCATCCTGTTTCTTTATTTGTATTTATTTATCTATCTCTTTAATTCTATTACTATATATTCGTCTACATTCACCCCCGCCACGGTGGTCTAGTGGCTAAGGTACTCGGCTGCTGCCCGCGGGTCGCGGGATCAAATCCCGGCTGTGGCGGCTGCATTTCTGATGGAGGCGGAAGTGTTGTAGGCCCATGTACTCAGATATGGGTGCACGTTAAAGATCCCCAGGTGGTCAAAATTTCCGGAGCCCTCCACTACGGCGTCTCTCATAATCATATAGTGGTTTTGGGACGTTAAACCCCACAAATCAATCAATCATTCGTCTATATTCTTTACCTCTCTTTGCGATTTCTTCTCCCTAAATTTGTTTATACTTCTTTCTCTCGCGTTCTTTCTTTCTCTTTCCGTCTCTCTCTCTCTCTATCTATCTATCACTTCCTCTTTTTCTCTTTCTATCTCTTCATAACTACTTCCTTTTCTTAATTTGTTTCTCTTTTTGTGTTGTTCTCTGTTTTTTGTCTATTTTTGCACCTATTTCTGTCTGTTTTGTTATTCTTTTCTAATATTATATTGGCGTAACGCTGTTGCAAGCGGGAAAATTTATGACGATGTTTAGTATTATAGATGTAGTTCTTTTATGAAGTGTCAAAAGTGTAGGCAGGCGTTTCTGTTAAAGTGTAGGTAGGCGTTTCTGTGAATATTCGTTCCTGTTAACTTTCTTGGCCTTCCTGTCTCTCCTTCTCCTATGGCAAGTCAACTAACTGGATGGAGTGGAAAAGTAGCATTGGTTGCTTCGTTATTAGTGCATTCATTTATTTGTTTGTTTGAATGTTTGTTCAAATAACTGGCTGATCGATTGCGCTTTAGTTTGAAAAGTAAATGCAACTACACTAAAATTAAAGTAGCCTATTATTTCACTTAGTTTTTTGTTATTTTGAGGAAGGACGACGACGAAGTGTCTATTCATAGAACGCTTGTACCCTTGTCTCAAATTTTCTATTTGTTTTACCGCAAATTCTGGGAGCTGCCGCTCCCTCCTTGCGAGAATGGATGAAGAAGCCTCTAAGGATTTTCGAGGTGGACAACCGCTACGTCTGGCAGCGGCTAGGAAACGTGGGACCACCGCAAGTGGCACAGACAGCGAGGCAACGGAGCTCTATTCCGACGATTTCAAGTCATCGGATGACGACTACACAGTCGTCATGAGCCACAATGCAAAGAGAATTGATTGATTGATTGATTTATGGGGTTTAACGTCCCAAAACCACCATTTGATTATGAGAGACGCCGTAGTGGAGGGCTCCGGAAATTTTGACCACCTGGGGTTCTTTAACGTGCACCCAAATCTGAGTACACGGGCCTACAACATTTCCGCCTCCATCGGAAATGAAGCCGCCGCAGCCGGGAATCGAACCCGCGACCTGCGGGTCAGCAGCCGAGTACCTTAGCCACTAGACCACCGCGGCGGGGCGCAATGCAAAAAGAAGACTGCTACGAACATCGTCGACGACGAGTATATCCACCGTGCAGGCTACCGCGCAGCGTTGGCCACACACTATACTCTTCATGGCTGTGGACCTTTCAGCCAACCTGCGGCGGCTTAACAGGCAAGTCCTCTCTGCATACCTCGAAGGACTCGCTCCAAACGAAATTGAAGACGTCAGGATCAACTCACGGAAGAATGTTCTGGCAGTTGATGTTCTACACCGTAGTGCGCTGCAAAGCCTACAGAACATCTCGGAAATCGACAGAGTCACAGTGAAATCAGTGATCCCCACTGACTGTAAGGGCAGTGTTGGCGTCATTTATGACGTGGAGATTTCCATTCCCGCTGACGATTTCTCAATTTCGATAAAGCCAATTACAGATGACATCCTCATCAAGCACATCACAAGGCTTGGTCAGTCAAGATGCCTGAAGATTGTTTTTGAGGGAGACAGTCTTTCCCCACACGTCAAAGTTGACCACGTTCGCCATCAGGTCCGTCCATACATACCGAAGCCCCTACAATGCTTCAGATGCTTCAAGATGGGACATGTCAAAGGAGTATGTACCAGCAATGTCGTGTGCCCGCGGTGTGCCGAACCTCATTCAGAAGACACCTGCTACGCAACTGCGTTCAAATGCTTTAATTGCCACGGCGCTCATAAAGCGTCGTCTAAAGATTGCCCACGAGTGAGAAATGAACACGCGGTGCTGAAACGCATGGTGCGCGACAATTCAACGCACAGGGAAGCCGCTGCTACTGTCAGGCGACGTCGGCGTCACCACAGAAGATCATCACGTAACGTGACATCTGCCGATAGAGACCTGTCATCTCAAGCAAGAAGAACTGGCCCCCCATCGTCAAGCTCTATGAAGACGGATACACCGAAAACAGAATCAGGGTCGACTCCCACCTCGTGAAGAGTGGCCATCACTTCCAGGAACACAGCCTATTTCAGAGGTGCATCGATCCCCGCCAACCTCGATGCCATCACGAACCACTGATGAAAAGACAACTGAGGATCACCAGGTCATCAACATGTTGCAGACGCTTATGAGCCCAATGCGCGTGCTCCTAAGCAACTTGAACACCCCATTAGCGCAGAGCACACTCCAAGTGCTGGACACTGAGTCCGGTGCTTGCAGCTCTAAGGTAAAGCGATGGCCCACGACATGTTATCCTTTCGAGAGGAGGTCAAGAACGCATCTGTCCATCAGTGGAATGCCAGAGGATTTAGCGCGCGTATGTCCGAGTTCCGGCAATATGTATTCACGAACCAGTTCTCCATAATTGTGATTTGTGAACCGAACCTGTCAGCTCAGATGAGACTGTCTGGATATGAGTGCTTTATGTCTTCTACCCACGGAGAGCGCAGCAAAGTCGTTGTGTTCATACGGCACGACTTAACTTATGTTCATCACCCTGTACCCCCTGACGAAGAAAACCAGTACATTTGCCTAACAGTAAAAAACAAGAAGACCACATTCACCATCATCGGAGCCTACTTACATCCATCAAGTTGTCTAGACCATGAGCGCTTGCGCGGAAATTTGAATTTCACTTTCCAGCCATGGGTGATAACTGGTGACTTCAATGCCCACCATTACTTATGGGGAAGCTCCAGGGTCAACACTAGAGGTAGACAGTTAGTGTCTTTCGCTTCTGAATGTGAACTTGACTCAGCGCTACCCATTAAAATCTCTGGCGCTTCACTTACGCTGCGAAGAGATTGATGTCGCAGATTCTTTCTGTCGAAGGATTGCCTGCGGCTCAACTTCAACTGGGACAAAGGCGCCCAATTTTTCTGTATTCTCACGTGATCCCCGAATGGAAATTTCGTTTTCAATGGACGAACTAAAGGCTGCGCTTGCTTTGTGTAGACATTCTTCAGCGCCAGGACCTGACGGCATCACTTACCGCGCTCTGTGTCACCTAGGAGATCAAGCTCGGCAGGCACTCTTGCAGCTGTACAACGACTCCTATCAAACTGGCATTGTTCCACAGGAATGGAAGTCAAGTCACCTGATTCCACTTCTCAAAGCAGGCAGGTGACCCTTGGACATTTCCTCTTACCGCCCAATTGCCCTCGCGAGCTGTGTGGGAAAAGTTATGAAAAGAATGATTTTAACGCGTCTGGAATGGTACTTAGAGTTCTACGAAATATATACAAATGCCATGTCCGGGTTCCGACGAGGCCGCTCGTCAATTGACTTTCCCGCTGTTGCAGTACACTTGCTTGAAGGATGGCTCTCTCCGCAGGTGCTATAATAACGAACGTTAGATTTACATCCTCGCGCACTGTGGCCGAATCTCCAGCAGTTTTTGCACTGAATTGGACGAGAAGCGAGGGACTCTACTCGAAAGATCAATGGCCATAATTTTATTTCTGACGGGCATTTTGTGCCCACAAATGTCACGATGACAGATTCGGTTGGTACCCTCTCTTTGTTGACTAGGCGATTAGATCGGTAAATCGAAATTACGCCTGCTTCAGAAAACGTGTCTAGGGGTCTCAGCTGGACTCAGCTTGGAGTCAACTCCCCGTAAAAGGTACTTGGCACATGCAAGGCGAGGCGGAATGCAAGCACTCACTGGGGTTGATTGATTGATATGTGGAGTTTAACGTCCCAAAACCGCCATATGAATATGAGAGATGCCGCAGTGTAGGGCTCCGGAAATTTCGACCACCTGGGGTTCTTTAACGTGTACCCAAGTATGAGCACACGGGCCTACAACATTTTCTCCTCCATCGGAAATGCAGCCACCGCAGCCTGGATTCGCTCCCGCGACCTGCGGGTCAGCAGCCGAGTACCTTAGTTACTAGACCACCGCGGCGGGGCCGCACTCACCACGGGGTAGCGGCAAACAAGGTGCATTCGAGAAGATCCTGCACGCAGGTCTGATCCGGCGACCTACACACAATACCTCCACGCCCAAACTGGCGCACATCTGTGATGGTCTGGAAATGGTTTTAAGTGACTTTAAGTTCCTTTTGCACCACCTGAGGGTTCGTAAGTCTGATGAAGCCTCCATTCGTAGGTACCAGTGCCACGGGAATGCTGTCAATACCACTGCGGAAAAAGGAGCCTATAGTGGCGATTCATTAGACGGACCACCTGAGGGTTCGTAAGTCTGATGAAGCCTCCATTCGTAGGTACCAGTTCCATGGGATTGCTGTCAATACCACTGCGGAAAAAGGAGCCTATAGTGGTGTTTGATTAGGTGGCAGGAACGCTGACCAGGCGGATCGCACCTGGCTAGGAGAAGTAGTCGACATGAGAACTAGAGATAGGCTTAGACCCAGAAAGAGATAACCTAGAGATTCGAACACTAAGACTGCAATGTTAAAACCACTCAATCTTCAGCCAAGAACACCCCAGCTGGTTTCGCAAGGGCAACCTTGAAGGCGAGGAGGGCGTGGATGGCTGCTACCTTCCATTCGCACGTACTGGGCTATAGAAATGGTGATTATTATAATGACTTCGTAGTTTAGAGCTGGTAATCATTTACAAATGGAACCCACCCCACTGTGACTGTTCCCTTAAGGCCACGTAGTGGGTGCATAGCAGGTTCGAAAATGTTTCATGCACTAAGTGTTACGTATCAAGAACAGAAGATTGCTATCGCGATTGATATGAGTTTTCTCATCTTAAGTACACCTGGGAAAATCATCTTAAGTACACCCGGGGTCTCCTCTATAATGGCGGAGATATCAATTACGGGACTACCGTGCCGAATCCTCCTACTGATTTTGATCTACACAGGTCTGGTCTGGCAAAGTCTCCACTATGCCTCCACTCCAACGAGAGTGAATATCCACATAACTTTCCTCTTAACATACAGGTTATTTAAAAATAAAATAAAAAGACTGTTAGAGTAAACTCTTCGCATGTTGGCTTTAAATTTATCGTTTCCGGTGGCCCTTTCCTTTGCAGCAACTGAAAAGGAACTCAGTACAGGAACATTTGCGAGGCAGTGTGCGATTTTCTAAAGGAAACAAAACGAATAGAATGTTAAACTCAGGCATTATTTCCCTTTATTTTGAACCATATTAGCTTGCTGGGTTTTCTTTTTTACTAATTCTATTTATTCTATATTTTATTCGTGGTTCACCAATATGTTCTTTGTTAAAACATCTCTATCTAAAAATCTCGTCCAGTAAGACAAATAAATTTCAAAGATGAGGTACCGTCCACTTCATTAACAATCCCCCGTCGTGTGTTGTGCCAGGACTCTGAGGAACAACCAACCAACCAATCGCTATCGCGTTCAACTCGTAAGGGTGAAACTTTAGGGTCCCTTCACTTTTGTGTCATCGCGAATGCACGAGGAGTAAATGTCTGCCGTCCTATTGACTTTCATGAGTGCGAAGTGAAAGGTGACCTGTCTTTGTACAGTCGTGTCGGCAATTTGTAAGTTCACGCCTTCTCTGAATTTCAACAGCGGAGACACGACCTTCATGCAATCCTCGGTTTATCTGTCACTCCTATTACCAGTCGGGAACCATTTACCACAGAAAAAAAAACTTAAATTGCCAACAGTGCAACAAAGTTAAACGATAAAGAAGCGAGCATCTTCTCTAGCACATTTCGGTTTTTCAAGCGTTCTGAGCTCATGAATGCTTTATATATAATACAGTATTTGCTTGTATCATCTGTATAATTTTGTCTGCGTTTTTTATCAGTTATTCGCCTGTAAAACACGATGATTTCCGTCACTTTAAAGGGAATCATTTCAAGAAAAAAACTTTACTTTCTTTGTGCGAAAGAACTTACACCATCTAGAGTTTTTGAAGTAGTATATGTAATCGAACCGTCCTTATAACGAAAGTGAGGTAATGCATTGGGTTATACAGTAATGTATCAATTCTACCGCAATCCTTTTACATATCGCGCGTTAAACACACTATGAGGGGCGCTTTCGCTGCAAGAGATTAGCCGGTCATGAATAACTGTCGTTATTCCTCATATTGGATCCTAAACTCTACGGATGTCACTCCCGTAGGATGTCAAAATAACGTGTTACATGTGTTAGCCACCATCTTTCGTGTGTCGTTTTTTTTTGGTCTTTGCGTCTTTTGGAAAGTCCGCCGGATGAAGTAAGCATTGATTGATTGATTATAACTCATTTTTGTAGTGAATGTTTTTGGTCTTGACGCAATTGTTCTTTTGTACCTTTCTACTCGTTCGCAACAATTTCGCTTTCCTTGATGCACTATCTGCCAGCATGTAAACATTAGTTTCGCGCAGCCGTATACACTTTCAGTTACTTTCTCCACTCATTTAATGAAACAAAGATCTTAGGATCCTGGTCGCACAGCACATCAGCACAGAAAGCCACACGAGCCCTTCTGAGATACTTGACAGCAACTTCATTGAAGGACCGCCTGTGAAACTCGGCATTGTGTGTGTGATGTGACATATTTCTATCCTTCTCTCTCTTTTTTACTCCCCTCTCCCCCTCCCTATGGGTAGGGTAGCAAACTGGACGTGTAGTCTACTTAACCTCCCTACCTTTCCTACATTTTTCTCTCTCTCTCTCTTCTTCGGCCAGGCTTGTGTGTCTGAGAATTCGTATATGTCTCAACAACTTGTGCCGCGATGCCAGTAAAATTTTCTACGCCATAAAACAAAACAAAAAGCTAATGCTTCTGTGACGTACTCAAAGAGCCTAACGTGGGGCTCAGTGTTTAGGAAAAACACTGTCAATGCTGACAGTGTTTTTCTTAAGAAACTCATATAAACATCACTCAATTTATGCTGGAACATACAAAACTTTTGTTTTTGCGATATCTTACATTCATGAGTCTCACAAATGGTCCTTGATTTTTTTAAAACTTTTTTGAACCTAAGGAAGTTAACTTTATTGTTCTGCGACAACGCCATGCCGTGCCTCATGGGTATATTGCGCTAACCTCAAGCTGCGCGTAAACGACTGGTGATGCCTCACAGCGCTGTGCCACCACTTTGAATTTCTTTGTCTCCTTTAGGATGGTGCATAGTTAAGAGGTCGCAAAAGGCTCCCGTAAAGTCATATGGAGTATGTACAAGAAAGGTGACCTATAATGCTGTAAACATTGTCTATGCGATATTTTTCTTTCCCGTCATGTGTGCAATAGGCAGAATGCCATGAACATTGAAGGCGTTAGTAACGACAATATAAAGTTCTTAACCCATAACCTTTTTCTCTTGCCACTGTGATATTTCGTTCGTAAGACATTTGTTTTTCAGTGTCAAGAAGACAGGATCTTCCAGAGCATTGCAGAAAATGGTAGATGGTAAGATGATAAATGCCTAAGTGTGACAAAAATGTATCGCTCTGCAAAAACTAACACATTTCAGGAGAAAGAAAGGTAACGCCGAAATCTATTCTAGCCCAAAGAATCATTTTGCTGCACGAGAAAGTGTGTCTTGACAGAAGAAACTTTCAGAAGTTGAGAAGTGCTTTCTTTCTTTTACTCATATTAGCAGCTATGTGCGTCCGTGCGTCCATGCGCACACACGCACGCACGCTCATACACATACATGGAAACTCACGTGCACAAACGCAAGCGCAAACACATTAAAACAGCATACACACACACACACACACACACACACACACACACACACACACACACACACACAGAGGGAAAACGTAGTTTTGTGTTGCTTCCAAGAGTAGTAGAAAAAAAAGGCTCGGAAAAATGAGGGACCTAGTTTTGCCTTGGGGTCATGTCATGTGATTGCATATGGCCACAGTGAGTTTTTGAGCAATTGCATCGGCACATTTAGTACATTATGTGACAAAGAAGTATAGCGTTAAAAGCACGAGAACGGTAACTAAACGTGACGCTCATATACGAAGGTCCTTGAATCTCTGCCATGAACAATCGAGCTGTTGCTTTCTCTTCTGACAACGAAAAAATTCATATTTTGATAACTTTCGCATACGAAGATAACTTCCTTTTGTTTTTCTCTTTGATGTAAAAATTCGATATACATTACTGAAAACGAAACTCACACAACAAAAGAAGTTCATGTTAGTCTATATTTATTGAAGAGCAATCTTGTTCTCATAATTGCTTCGTGCGCTTGTTAGAATGAAAGTGTGAAATGATGAATGAACGGCATATGTTACGTTCAATATATAATCTCTTTGTATTCGTTCTTATAACAAGCAAGCAGCATTTTTGCCCGGTGTTTTTTTCTCCAGTGAGCATCCAAACCGTCGGCGCCTCTTGAGAACCTTTTTCGCAGCAGTCTGCTTCAGAAACAAAAGCGAAAAATAATGAGAAAGAATAGCATTGTAGCCCTCCTATTGCATATATTCAATTTTTGAATATATACATATAATTTTGTTGAAATATAATAAGGCCAGGGGTACTTGGAGCTTTTTTTCAAAATCGCATAAATTCCCACATCAAGTTCTTGAACACTTTTTTTTGTTATAAGACTTTTGGCTCTTTTGAGAACACTTAATGAAACAAGTTAAGGTGAGCAAAATATTGCCTTGTTGGGTGTTTTTATACTTTTTATTAAGTCTACTTACATAACACATTTTATACACAGTAATTATAGCGGCTAATTGCATGCACTATAATATAATGATGTTATCATGCCATGCTAGAGAGTGTTTTAAAAAATCGGCATGCCGAGCAAAATAGTCCACTTGACAAGAAAACTGACAAAAAAAAAATCGTGCAATTATTCACCGCTGAAATAAAAAGCAGGCAGTGTTTACCAAGTGTTCGGGCATTCCTTCATGCGACAGTTAAAAAAAAACAAAAACTTCGCGAATAACGCATCTGTTCGTCTATCTCCACGTGCTCATTAAAACTGACACGAACATGTACAGTTTCGTGTCCTTGTTTGCTTTTTGCTTTTTAACGTGCTAGTATTAAAGAGCTCTTTTCGCAGAAATTGCGGCATCGGCACCAGCGTTGGTGTTGGCGTTGTTGTTTTCATCGAAAATTCATTAAATTATGCGTAAAAAAAATCTAGATTGATGAATATGAAATAAATACCAACAAATTATGTCTATGAGTGGAGATCAAACTCAAATCGTTTGAGTGGAAAATGGGTGTTTTACCACAAAAACACGCGTCTGCTGGTGAATACAGCGAAAAAAACTTCCTCTGCATCGAAATGCAGTAAAAGCAGCTTTCATTCTTTACAAACACACGCGTCCTGTATACATGACTCAGAATACAACACGAAATATTGCTGTAATATTGCGAAGTACAAGCGTACGTTGCCATAGGGCGAACGGACATGTGATTATCAGAATGGCTCCATTGTTTGAAGACAGGCACCCGCTACAAAAGGCACACACGTCTGCGCCTATATTCTTTTTAAGAGTTTAACATTATTCATATTCGTCATATTCGTCAGACGATCTTACGCTCTCATACTAATTTCCGTCTACCCCAAGGTAAAGAGTGTGATCACGAGAGGTCGCGGGATTGAATCCCGGGTGTGGCGGCTGTATTTTCAACGCAGGCGAAAATGCTGTAGGCCCGTCCGCTCAGATTTGGGTGCACGTTAAAGAACCCCAGGTGGTGTAAATTTTCGGAGCCCTCCACTACGGCCTCTCTAATATTCGTATGATGGTTTTGGGACATTAAACCCTACATATCTATCCCAAGATCACCCAGACCCATAGATATATATATATATAAATATATATATATATATATATATATATATATATATATATATATATATATATATATATATAAATATATATATATATATATATATATATATATATATATATATATATATATATATATATATATATATATATATATATATATATATATATGAAAGTAGATGCGCTTTCACATAACAACTGTTTATTGTGCCGATGTTTCGACAGGAACCTTGTCTTTTTCAAGGCATTATGCCTTGAAAAAGACAGGGTTCTTGTCGAAACGTCGGCACAATAAACAGTTGTTATGTGAAAGCGCATCTATTTTCATATTTATAACCTTGCGGCAACCGAAATTATTCTTCTATATATATATATATATATATATATATATATATATATATATATATATATATATATATATATATATATATATATATATATATATATATATATATATATATATATATATATATATATATATATATATATATATATATATACAGTCAGCAAAAAGTACTTCGCATTTAATAACACAGCCACAAATATGGCACACTGAAGCTCAGACAAAGTTCACAGACAGCCATCAGCATCGCTGGAGAGATGTTTCGTGTAGCGAGATCTTCATCTTGGATATTAGGAACGCATTATAATTAAATGAGCCTTTTCCCACGTGTGTATCCTTGACCATTTTGCTTTCATGCAGGCTGACTCCTCTTTTCGAGCTCTCTTTTCTCGGTCCACGAGCGCACCATCACTCTGCAATCCAATTATTCCTGTTTTCGGTTTTCTCACGCGCCGCGACGCGTATTGTTTTTCTATATGTGTCGAGGAGGTGTCTATGCGGGCTTCCAGTTTACAGGACTTGAGTTTACATGAATTAAAAACTTCACAACTATATTAATCCTTTCTCAGACCAATCAACCTAACAATGAGACCGCATCAACTCTAACTTAGACAAAAACAAAACAAAGCTACGGTAAGATCACAAAAAATGATATGAAGTTTCCCGCAGTCCCAGGCACGCATCAGTGGTTTCCGCGTTTACTTTTCCCGTTACTTTTCTCTCACTGCAGTGTCACCCTATAGACTCTAAATCGACAAATTTAATCAGTAGCAACGCGTTTGTTAGAGCTTGAAATGAAAAGATTATGAAGTCAGTCACGACTGCACACGTCCGGCGTGGATATATGTCCTCACGTACGTGCTTCAAAAACGAAATACGTTTAGGATACACTGCGGCAAGGTGGAGCAATCTTGTTAGCATAAACAAACTGAGTTGATTGAGATGACTGCAGAAAAAGAATGAAGAATGTGTTCCTATGTTGTGTGGCGTATCTTCTTTTTAAGAATTTGTGGTCCTGAGTCCTTTGATGACTACCGGTCATTGTAAATTCATTCGATAATACGTTGTATTCACTCACGTTCCTTGATTCACCACGTTTATTTCTTTCTTCTTCTTTTAAATCTTTTATTCACTGCTACTTCCGTCATTGTGCCTCCACACTCTAACTTACTCGCTTGAACGAATGACTCTACCACCACAAGTCTCTCTACTTTTCTGCAAGAATTGCATTTGTGGGACACGTTGGAGGTCATGAACGTGGGCGTTGCGGGACCGCACGTTCTGAAGAGCAAGGATGAATTCAGTCAAGCTGAAAACCAACGCCTTGGGCGGCGGTGCGTCATATAGTGAGCATTGTCGGAATCACTGGAGAGGATGCTGACAGCGGTGGCCGGATATGTGTACGAAGGCAGCAGTGGTGCACATGCCGGCGGCTGCCGGACAAGGTGTGGTCATTAGAAGCTTGCAGAGCAAGCTCTTAAAACGTCCGCTTGTTTGAGATTCTTGGTTTCTTGAAACCTCCATTTTGAAAACTCAGCGCAGCAAACACGAGCAAGCAGCATATGTCAGATATACACAGACACATTCTCTCGTTCCTTGCAATGTGTGCTTTATCAACGAGCCTTAAATTCTTATTTTTGTGCGCTTAGCTTTGTATTACATCGTACCAAGTTTTCTTTGTTTATCTTGAACAGTAAGTGTAATCAGGTTCATGTAAGTTGATTCCTATATACCTCAGCTAAAAAGAATGCAAAGGTAAAGCGGGCACGCGCGCGCCTGCATTGCAGTTCGCTCAAATTCTCTTCAGTTTTCTTTTTCCTGTGCTTCCTTGCTTTTGTTATCGCACGAGGCTCACAGCGTTGCACGTGGTAGAAGTTGTCGACTTAAGAAAATGTGATTTAAGGAACACTGTGGATGTGACGCTGGTTACTAGTCGAGCTGTGCCTCCAAGCGACACCCTAGGGACTGTGAAGCTGCAGCTCTGCTACTTCTACGGTGCAGCGCATCTCATCAAATACACAGGTCCGAGCAGGCACCTTCTCAACGAAACCCAATTTGGCTGATTCGAAAGGCAACTAATTAAGTTTGTTGTTCTGTGAAAAAAAAATACAACTTCATGCACTCTATATTGTTGTAAAAATATTGTTTGTCAGGAAAACACCAGTCCGGTGTAGTCGCCCTGCCATGCCAGACTACATCGTGAGGGTGAACGTTTTGAGAACTTGCTTCGCAGAAGCACTGAGAGACGGTGTTCTGCGTGTAGAGACATTGAGGTACACTAGTTCACAATAATATTAAGTCTAACATAGAAAACCGGCCCCTAAATTTACAGTTTTCTACTGTTGTGCGTAGGCTCACATATTGTTTACAAACCATTACAAGGACAAACATTGCTATTCCCTCGTTTTAGAAAGAAAGATCATGGCAACGAGAAACGTTGTTATTACCTTGAATATAAACTTCAGATGCGCTCCTTTGATGTATTCGCTTCGTGTATTAAGAGAAAAACGTAGTATGGGTCAACGTGCCGGCTTAATTTGTAGCCTATTATTACACGTAGCGCATTGTTCTCTTTGGAACAGATGTATTTTCCTTTCTTTATTTTCCTACACTTGTTAAACTTCAGGTGATCTATAACTGCATTTTGTTATGTTATAGCAACGATGGCGCCACAGTAACTACGCTAATAAATTCTCTTTACCTGCCCCAACAAAAGCGCTGTGCATAATTTTCTTTAGAAGTTGCTTGAGGGATACATTTTAGTTTAGAGGTTCATTAAACGTTGTTTACGGGAGGCATCAGTATGGCGTCCTTGCTATTCTGCGTAGCTTTCGTTAGCACTCTAATCATAACTGTCAAGACGAGAGATATGGCTTATCTTGTGACCACAGCAACCTAAGTCAGGGGTTAAATTTGAGCAACGTCTAACATCTTCGGGGAGAAGATGCTTAGCATGTGGGCCATTCTCTCCTGTGTTTGTATGTAGTATGTACGTAGCCACATATAGTTCATCAATTGCTCTCTAAATGGCATTGTGTGTATGTGTCCTTGAAAATAACATCACTAGTTGGCGTTAGTGGATTTCGTATATTACAGTAGGGTTGAGAGCTGGTGGAGTTGGTGAGATATCATTTCAATATATGGTTTAGTAGCGCTAATTCAACGGGTACCCAGATGGCAAGAAAACTTGATTCTCGCTACGTGAAAATGGTTTTCGCATCGTTAACAATTTTACATAGTTGATGGATGGATGGACGGATGAACAAAGGCTCCGAGGCCTTCAACAAGTGCCCTCCTCCCCACCGAAAAAATTTCCTGGCTACGGGTTTGCACAACTAAACGCAAGAACAAAATAACTGCTGTTACGTTTGGCCCGGCGATTCATCTGGGCATACGCCATTGTGCATAAGCCGGTCTACTGGGGGGGGGGGGGGGGGGGGGGCTCTCAGCCCTTTCGGCGCCCAGTCTGCCAGACGGTGTTGAAGATTTCGGCAATTACCCAGACCATGTGGCAAGCAAAGGCGAGTTTCTCACTTTGAAATGCAGACCCTTTCATCGTCCCTACGAGCAGCAGCGGTGCCTGATGACCTCCGCGACTCATCTAGCGAGGGGAAAGCTGTTTTGACCGGCGCCAGAGCTGACGGGGGAGCGGCGCTTTTTTAATACCTGTATACCTGCTCTTAATACCGTTGTATACTTGTATACTCCGTAGCTCCGCGTAGCTTAGCGCTACGGAGAGCTGGTATAGAACGAATTGCCTCTTGCACCTATGCCATCTACCATGTTCCTGTGGAGAATAAAAGAGAAAGAGTTTATTCGTACACGTGACTATAGGGTGCCCGACTGGTTTCGTGAAGTAATTCTCTCTCACTTTCAGGTTATCCGCTTCCTTTACTCAACCACCTTTTGAGGCACTAGCGCTCAGGGTGCAACGTCCTTCAAACAACCACTGGAATGTCAGCTGCGGAAAGCAATGCAGTTAAAGGCGCACGCGTTTTTTTAATTTCTTTTCGTCCGACACGCAACAATTTGTCAACGCGGCCCCGCGCAACCATGCAGATGGTCGTGAAAAAAAAAGATAGGCGAGAGAAATTCAGGGGAAGAGATGCAATCACAAACTTTGCTCCCGGCGATAGCGTCGCGCTTTGAGGGAGGGGGGGGGGGACGCACATTCGTGGTAGGTTTGAAAGAAAGCTGACACTAAGCTCCCGACAAGGTCCCGGTCGAGTCGGCGTTTCGCTTAGCCTGCAGTGATGACAGCGCGTGAACGCGAAGAATGGTTGGTGCACTCCCGCGTGAAGTTTTTACAAAAAAAAAGAAATAAAATTACCATTCTTGCCAAGGAAGCGGAAAAAATATAGAGGAGCAATTCGGATAACTTAAACAAGGATGTCCCAGTGTTTCGGAGAGCCTTTCTGTGTTTATTGTCTTGATCTCTTTTGCAACTTCTGTATGTCGCTCACGTGTAAATCGCGCTTGCATTGCACAGTTTGTCACAAAGTTCAGTCGCATATTGAAGCAACGTTGTCTGCCTAAGGCAAGTTCCCTGCCTTTATGGCACAAAGAATTGCAACTTATGCCCACATTCTCTGGCAGTGCCTTGTGTTAAAGGACTTCAACAAAGGAGAGGACTGGCAGAAGGCAATCACGAGCTCCAAACAGGAAGATCAGTTGAATGCAGTTCAGAGTGCCAGTAAGAGAGCGGTGAAGCATGGCCTCCCAGCTCCACTAAGGGATTAGCCGACAGCAAGTGAGGGGTCCCTGCAAGACTGCACTGGCTCGCTTCCCAGGACCTCAATAAAGTTCCTTGTCTGTTTATCTCTGAGTGGTGTGAGTAAGAAAGAAAAAGAAAAAGAAAGAAACAAAGAAGGAAAGAAAGAAAGAAC
Source organism: Rhipicephalus microplus (assembly GCF_043290135.1). NCBI lineage: Eukaryota > Metazoa > Arthropoda > Arachnida > Ixodida > Ixodidae > Rhipicephalus > Rhipicephalus microplus. The sequence goes on along the minus strand of NC_134710.1, from coordinate 359,900,518 downwards.
GAACGAAAGAAAGAAGAAAGAAAGAAAGAAAGAAAGAAAGGAAGAAAGAAAGAAAGAAAGAAAGAGAAAGACTGACTGACTGACTGACTGACTGACTGACTGACTGACTGACTGACTGACTGACTGACTGACTGACTGACTGACTGACTGACTGACTGACTGACTGACTGACTGACTGACTGACTGACTGACTGACTGACTGACTGACTGACTGACTGACTGACTGACTGACTGACTGACTGACTGACTGACTGACTGACTGACTGACTGACTGACTGACTGACTGACTGACTGACTGACTGACTGACTGACTGACTGACTGACTGACTGACTGACTGACTGACTGACTGACTGACTGACTGACTGACTGACTGACTGACTGACTGACTGACTGACTGACTGACTGACTGACTGACTGACTGACTGACTGACTGACTGACTGACTGACTGACTGACTGACTGACTGACTGACTGACTGACTGACTGACTGACTGACTGACTGACTGACTGACTGACTGACTGACTGACTGACTGACTGACTGACTGACTGACTGACTGACTGACTGACTGACTGACTGACTGACTGACTGACTGACTGACTGACTGACTGACTGACTGACTGACTGACTGACTGACTGACTGACTGACTGACTGACTGACTGACTGACTGACTGACTGACTGACTGACTGACTGACTGACTGACTGACTGACTGACTGACTGACTGACTGACTGACTGACTACAATCCAACTGAGGAAGCGACAGAAGGCTGCCAATGCTTGGTAGCATCGTTGTTCACTAATGAATCAGAAGAAAATTTTTCTTCCGTATCTAGCATTCTGATCCACCACAAAGTATACCTGGTTTCAAAGATGCCCGTGCACATAGAGGTCTTTGCGTCGAATGACATCTCAAGCAAGAGGCAGATAAGCATGAAACATCACCCATAAGGAAGAAGTAGTACACTTGTGCATTTCAGACAAGCATGCTGTTAAGTCTGAGCACACTCAGCTGCGACGCACGTTTTTTTGAGAAGCTCGTCCCGTAAAGTTCTTGTTTGACGTCGCACAGCGGCCGCGTTACCTGTGGGCTGAATTACGATACCGCCTCAATCTGGTCCTTCTTTTTTAATGATTAGTACCTCAAATTACGCGTGTCTTTTGACATTTAAACAAAGTGAGAGTGGAGTAAATTGTGATGTTCCTTAGTGTCCACAAGTGAACAAGTAAAAGCTGGTTAACCAATATTTCAAACATGTGGGCGAGAGAGTACTTAATGTGACATTTAAATTAAGCATTTCGCTTCAACGTAAATTTTGTATCCGAAGAAAACAGGTGCCTTTTGTCATAACAGTTTTATTAAAAAACTGCTATTGTCTAAATGTGAAAAATTAGTTCCAATAGAGTCCCATATGGTTAGTGCGCTGTGAGGGGATAATAGGCGTTCGCCAGTGTCTAACCCCACGCTACAAGTAAATGCATGCAAATTTCTCTGCATTGAAGCTTCCTTGTTGTCGAAATATTCACCCTGGTGCGGGTATCTAACCTCCGGACCATCATGCACATATTTTTGCAATGGTCATTTCAGTACTGTTTTAAAGCAGATCTGTTTAACCGGGCATAAGGTGTTTTTGTGTGGAATGGAAAAACGTCGCTGAGTGATGACGTTTCCTCTCGGAACAAGTGCACAAGGCCGCAGCTGGTGTTGCGTCAGGTGCCAGCACGAAAACGGTATGAAGTAGCGTAGATCCTTCAATGTGTGGCCCATCCACGCTGCGGGATTGGCCAAGAACCATATAGTTTTTATAGTAGAATTATTTATTAAATCTTAATATTGGTCTATTAAAAAAGGAAAATGGCAAATAATATGAATTTAATATTGAAATAATAAAAGGTAATAGAATATAAGGAACGAAGCAGCCACTTTGAATTGAAAATGAACTCTGGAAAAGAAAAAAAAATGACAGCGATTGAGTTCAACGCTCAAACCTTTTTGAACCTTTGACTAACTCCTGCAATGCATCAACAACTTTCCCGTCACTGTTAGATTGTAAAAAGTGCGCGACAAATATCATATTTTTACATTACTCTTAGCAACATGAGTTATTTTAATGTTGAAGGGAGTTGATGCACTCTAGCCCGACAAGATCGCGAAATTCTGTGAGAGCAGCATAGCTTCTGCAGAGTGTGTATGCATTGTATTTTCGAAACGTCACTGACACTGCAGAGGGAGCACGTGCTCGCTTCGTCCTCCTCTTCATAATTGTCGTCATCGTCTTCATCTTTTCTTCGTTCTAAAGCCACGTTGGCTGATTTCTCCGGCACGGAGTGAAATAATTCGGATGGGTGAGACAACGAGAAGAGAAAAAAAAACTAACGACGGCTTCCCAAAGCGAATCCTGATGTGATGCGACGCAGCAGCATTGCGCACGGACGCCATCAGCGTTTTAGACTCGCGCCTCGTCGGAACGCGATCGGCTCTGCTAACCCTCGCAACGCTGGCGACGGCCGGGTTAGGCGAAATTGCTTTGGTGCATGCATCGGTGGGCGAAGCCGCTTCGCTTTCCGGTGTCCTCTTCATTGCAGATAAACGAGCTGCAAGAATCTTCACTCGATGTGTGTTCGAATGTTGCGAGTGGTGAAGAGGCTGAAACGAGAGAGAGGTGACTCGCAGCGAGCGTGCGGCAGGTGAGAGAGATAGAGAGTGACGTCACCGCGCACTGTAAGTGAAGGCGTGACCTACTTGGCACCACCCCAACAACTACGGCGAGGGGAGCCTGGTGCGACGCGTTGGCACGGAGACACGGATGGACAGCATTACAGTGGCCAGTAGAAGAGCTGCTTCGCATCTAATAAAGAAAGGGGGAAAGCGAGAAACATTGAAACAAAGTTTTTTTTTTGCGGGGTCCAATTGAAACCTACGTAACCATGATCAGACGTCGAGCGTCTTGACTACTTGGCTATCCATGCACTCTACCAAAGTATAGAATAGTATAATATAGCATAGCAACTTAGCGCACAATGCAGCTGGAAAGCCGGCTACGTAGAATCAATTGGATGAGGAAATAGAGAACTGTAGAAAGTGAAGCAAAGTTTTGAAACAAGGTAAAGAAAGGTATAAATAAAAAAAGGACAGGAGAGAGATAAATGAGGAAATGGGAGAAGGAAATAGACGTCGAGATGAAAAAAGATGATGCGAGATATACAGAAAGAGGCAAAAAGAAAGAGGAACAAAGAGAAAAAATATAAGCAGACAGAGAAAGAGAAAAAAGTATTCAGGCACATTGATTGATATTGATTGATTGATATGTGGGGTTTAACATCACAAAACCACCATATGATTATGAGAGACGCAGTAGTGAAGGGCTTCGGAAATTTCGACCGCCTGGGGTTCTTTAACGTGCGCCCAAATCTGAGAACACGAGCCTACAACATTTCCGCCTCCATCGGAAATGCAGCCGCCACAACCGGGATTTGATGCCGCTACCTGCGGGTCAGCAGGCAAAAATGTAGAGGCACAGCAAGAAAGAAATGAGTAGAGGTACACCGAGTCACAAACAGCATACATAAAAACCGAGAGAATAGGGAAAATGTCACAGCATACCCACGTAGTTAATTATGAGTGAAGCGAAGCGTCCGTCAATCTGTCCTTGCTTCCGTCCGTCCGTTCATTCTTGCATCAGTTCGTCCATGCGTCCGTCCATGTGGCCACCCGTGCGTCCTTCCATCCGTCAATGCGTCCATCCGCGCGTTCGTCCATGCGTACGTCCGGGAGTCCATTCGGGCATCTGTCCTTTCATGCGTCCATCCGTGCATCCGCACGTGTATCAGAAAGACAGAAAAAATAAGGACGGACGCGGCCAGTGAATTATTCAAATTTCCCGATAAAACCCTCCGTAGCTTCACCCCACTCATCTTCATTCACTGCGTGGATATGCTGTTAGGTGGTTGCTACATACATGCGTGCATACAGGTGATGACGAACCAACGCTTAAGGAGCTTCGCCCCTAAAAAGAAAGAGTTAGAAAGAAAGAGACAATTTGCAGAACTTCAGAAAACCGCAACAGACAGAACAACCTGCGCGCCCATAAGCTCCGCCGTCTCTTCGGTAGAGCGGCCCCAGCGGAAGCTGCGCTAACATCATTTAATCTTTTTGGTCCGCTCGTGTCTGCGAAAGGGGCAAGACTTACCTTAGCCAAACATACGCGCCGCGAGTACTGCCCATTCAGCCCTGCAGGCTCAAGCGAACTTGCGCACAATCGATGTTTGATACGCGGACACAGTTTCCCCAATAGACACTCAGTTCACTGGGGCGCTCTTTCCTCGGCTTCAAGGCGCAGCAGAACGAGCTGGCTACGTGCGTGGGAAGCACCGGGTGGCCGTGTCACCTGGGGATCTTTTATTATCGGTGCAAACGTGGGCGCACTCGAGCGCACTCTGTCCTCTATCGCGTAGCGTGTACTTATATGCCGTAGCCGATTACCCACCACACTGTTGGCATCGCTCTGAAAAGGCCGCCATTCCATAGTGCAATGAGAGTAGACTCAATGAACCTGCGTGGCTTCCCGTCGCGTCCGAACATTCACTCTCACTGTGGAAATAAATAAAATACTCTGCGTTAGATATACGACACGGTGGAACGGCTTATTCTATGGGTGTCGTGACAGCGTCGAAACTTCTGCTCGCTATGAGCGCTAAACCAACCAGGTGTATGGGTGAAGAGGTTCTTCAGTGCACATTTCGCTTCACATAGAGGAACGAAGAAATAGAAAAGGGCGAGATGGACAACGCTGTGTGCTCTCTGCTGCAGTGGTACACCGATTTATTTCCGGGACGATTGTGCTACAGCCAGCCTATGTTGTCAGGTGCTTACAATGCCAATATCGGTTTATTGAGTTTGGAAGAACAGGGGCAGCGCACCTGTATAGAATCGTGTAGGGTAAAATGAGACACGGGGCAAAACGTGACAATTCGACTTTATTGACTTCAAGAGCTAATACAAACGAGTCCCTTTCTTATTTCCGTGTTTCAGACATAGCTGTTGTTTGTTGTCTACATTTTTATGTGTAGTAGTTGATCGCCCACAGGGTTCACGCAGAAACAAAAAATTACGCAGCTGGTGTATGTGTGTTAGTGATTCGCCACAAAAAGAGGCAATATTCTGCTCGGCAAATTTTTCGGATCCGTCGCAAAACTACTTCCACGACATTAGTACAGCTTAAGTAGGTAATTTGTTACTTCACACTATACAAGCTACTTAACATCAAAAGTGCAGTTCGTTTGGTGCCCGGAGACCAAGCGGAATTTTTTTTAGTTATGGTATGTGAGAGGGGCGAAACGCAATAAAAAGGCGTCCGATTGCTTTAAAACGATTATTGCTATTTGAACCCTTTACTAACACTTGTTATATATTACTTTTTTGTTTATGATCGAGGGTTTTGGCGTACAAGAGAATATCATATAAATCTTCCTGGGAGCATAACGACAGGCGAATGCACCGGTAAGCATGTGTTTGCCCTGAAGCGTTAATTACAGCATGATTTTAAAAGCTAGTTTCTGTTCCTGCTGAACGATGACGTCACGACATGGTATGAGCAGCGCTATCAAGTGGTGTACTGTAGTATGTGCACGCGCAAATTTCCGTGACGTATTCTCCTTCGCACGCACTTCTTCAATCGTCTGCTGCAGGCCGCACGTGTGACAATCGTTGCGGAAGGGGGATACAACAGGTCCATTTGATTCACTTTGCACATCCTGAACTGGTTCACAGGGGTGCCGTCTTGGTGCCGTCATGGTGCAGGGGATGTTTCAGCAACTGCAGCAGCAATGATACGCGGAAACTAATATGAGGGTGCAGATGTCGTGAAAGCCTTAGTCTACTCGTCCGCTGTCTCTTGGGTTGTCGAAGCTGTGCTTCGCGAAATACGGCACCAGTGAAGTTTCCTGGCATGTGCAACTACCGGAAAACATTCACTGCGGTATACTTGTTGGACGTAGAACAGACCCAATGCAGTCGGCCGTGCCGTATGCTGCAGCTGCAGCCATATTTTGCTGCATCGGTTCGACACTACCTCCCGAGCAGGAGGGGACTATTCGGGAACTAGCCTTGCATGACTGCTGCACTTGTTTTAAACTAAAACGGCAATTCCGCCACTGCCATGTTGAACTGGGGAAACAAATGCCAGAGTGCAGCACCTACGTTAATTGGCTCATGATTTGCAGGTTAAACGAATGAGCCTAATGTTGTAATGGCATCACTTTGACGGCACAGCTGCTTCGAAAATCTGAAGTCGGTCAGCAACTGCATGTGGTGTGTGTACGCACCCGCGGTAAAGTGCAGAGAACAGAGTTGATTTCGTGCGCCTCGGCCTAGCCAACCGCTTGTTGGCTAGGCCGAGGTGGACGAAATCAACCCGTGCTTGTTTCCGTGCCGGATCGGACGGGAATCAGTGGAAGTTTCACCTATTGTCACTGTCACCCATTTCGCTGGCACAAGACTTCACAGGGTCAAATCTTTACGCCGTGACAACAAATTCAAAATCAACTCATTTCTTTGCCCGTTCATCAGCGTATAGCTTGCATTCGCGTGCTCGTACACTATTCCAGACTTCGCCACGACAAAATTGACTTTACTATCAAAATAAATATCTCAACAGGATTTGCGGAGCGTCACACTTGTTCGGAGTCGTCTCTGCATACAGGATATTTGTGTAGCAGAGTAAACTGATCTCCGGAAAAAAGTGTCAGCAATCCTTTCAGGGCCTACGAAGTCTGGTTCGTAGTTTCAAATGCGAAGCGTATTTATACATACATGGTGTTATATATTTTGTAGGCAGCACGCTTCAGTTCTGGAAAAAGAAAATAAAAGAAAAAGAGAACAAAGCCGGGTAATAATAGCATTTCTATACTAAACTCACTTCTAAATGTCGTGTTGAATATTTTATTGCTATATAAATTTCATATCCATGCATATTAAAGTTTTGCGGGCTTATGTTGTTGGCGCCGCCGTTGTCAGATATCTCATGGATGACGCGTGTGTGTGACGTATACGCACGCAGCGTCAAAGGGTCTCGTGGGCGCAGGAACCACAGCAACAACAGCAAAAAATCTCTCATTTGCCTAGCTTGCGTAGGAATATCAACGCGGTAGAGCTATATTGCGCACAGGTCAAAGATTGTTGTTCCTTCGGGGACCACCCAAGATGGGCTACGGTGCACCGCGCGTAACCGTTAGGCACATTTCATTTCCCGCGCTGTTGCTGCTGTTCCGTCTATAGAGGCCAAGATTCTTATCCCCGTGGTGTTTTCCCTTTGCTGCGAGTACTGATGGCGCATTTTCCGTGACGTTGCTTTCTTTTATCGTCGGTATTGCTGCTGGTGTTGACGCTGCTCGTTCTTTGCGACCCCACCTATATGCCGTATTTTGTGTGTGACGGGTGAGGAAGCTTTCTGTGTGATTGGTAACCTATTTAGGTTTGCTCGCTGAATTAATTATTGGGAGAACAAAACAGCGTAACAATAAGGGCTTCATAAAAAATACCGAGACAAAATTGGCCGCGCTAAAGAAAGAAAATAGTGTGTCTATAGGAGAGCAGTATACGACATGTACGGAGCGTGAGATCGAAGCAGATGGTTTCTTACTTTGCGCTACGACGGAGAGTCAAAATGAAATAAAAAAATAGAACGATAATAAAAAAATCAGCTACATTTATAATAGTTGTTGGGGTTTAACGTGCCAAAATTAACAAATGATTATGAGAAACGCCGTAGTATAAGGCTCCGGAAGTTTTGACCATGGGATTCTTTAACGAGCCGCTAAATTTAAGCACATGGGCCTCAAACATTTTCGTCTTCATCTGAAATGTGGCTACCATGGCCGCTATTCAATTTCACGACCTGTGGATTAGCAGCCGAGTGCCTTAGCCACCAGACCACCGTGGAGTGCCTTAGCCGCCAGACCACCAGACCACCAGACCAGCTACTTTAAGCGCCCATAAATTGTTTTTCAGAGCGCGTATAATAAGTTTCTATCTTTCATACCTCGATTAACTATTGCGGTATTGTTTTCCTGAGAGGCAATATGAAAGGAAGTAAACAATATTAATGCCGCAGTTTCTCTCGAAAGGTCAAGCTCTGATAGAGATAGCGGCGCAACAAGCAGCTGTATTCAGCAATGCAGATTCGTAACGGAAGGGAACAACTGAGTGCATGGCTTCGCACATCTGCTGTGCGCAAAACTACGAGAGCTTTGCTGCACTTCCCTAAACGCAACAAACTACACTCGTCCTGACTAGACGCGGAATAGTGTTTTTCAGTGCATCTGTTAGTAAAAAAGTACGAAGTTCTGTCTCCTAATTTCTCAAGCTACTTTAAAATTATTCTTTTTCTCTTCGAAGTTTGAAGAAGCCAATGGATATCAGATTTGGTAACGTAAGCGCTTATTCGTGTTATCGCATACTTTTTCTTCTCATCTCTCCATCACTCTCTGGAATAAGCACTTGGCGTCGTGCTGTTTGCTTAGAAAACTATGTAAATAATACTTATACACGTATGTATGTAATAATATCGAGAATGAAACGTCCGAAAACGACAATATGATTATGAGAGACACCGTGCTGCAGGACTTGTGTTCTTTAGCATGCACTGACATCGTACAATACGCGCGTTTCTGGCATTTCACGTTCATCAAAATTTGACCCCCGCTGCCGGGATTGAATCCGCGACCCTCGGTTCAGCTGCCCCACACTATGACTTATACTCCACCATGGCGGGAACGCAGAATATATCGAGATTATTAGAGAGGAATTTATGCAGCTCACGATGCTCATGAAGCCGATGGTCATAGACTTTGGGTTATTGATTATACATTTCAGGTGAGGTGCTGCACGGAAAGGTTCGGCTGACGAACTCTCAAGAGCGTGTACTACCGATGGGCAGCGCTTCCTGACCATGCATAAAAAATTTGCAGAGTTCTTTTGAAGGTTTTATGCTAGGAACAGTGGGTCTTATGGTATACACAAGGGAGAAGCTTCCGAAAAACGTTTGATGCGTCTGCCAGCACTGAATGTCACAAGCCTTGGAAATTCCTAATTGCGCATGCGTACTTTATGGCATCCTTTGCGTCATTCGACGTACGCAAAGCTAATGGAACGTGAAGACTAGAAAAATGGGTAGGTGTATTTTTTACGCAGAAGAGGAACGAAGCAGCTCATATACGAACACGTATAAGAATTTTCATGCCCATTGGTCTCGGAGGATTGCCATTTTGCGCCAATATTTAGCTAGGAAAAACGTGGAACCTCATCCCGATGTTTGCGCTCGCTTTTTGCTTGAACTAACAGGCATGTCGGTTTACCTTCTTTTCTGTCTAGGCCTCGCGGAAGAAACCAGTTCAACGTTCAACCAATTACGCTGGAGATAAACTGCAAGTGCCTCAAACGACAACGAGAAACAAAAGCTTTGCAGTTTTTTTCTTTCCCACTTCTTTTTTTTTCTTTTACAAACGGAACTGTAAAAAAAGAACAGCCTTTCTTGGCGGTCGTCCAGCCGGTGGTCTTTACCGTCGCCCACCCGCATGAAATACCCTCTTTTAGGGAATCTCCAAACAAACAAGTAAGACATAACAGTGAGCAAGTTAGGAGTGGAAGCACCTATCATCAGACAATTTTAGTTTCCCTTTCTAGGACTTTTATTTGTTCTTTAGAACGCTGGCCTTATACTTCCCGTACCTTTTGCCGAAATGGCAGTGCCATTTTTTGTTGTCTCTACCGTGGCCCGTGAACATAATCAAAGGAGGTCTTGTACCAGCCTTCTGCACATGGTGATTTCATCGAGGTATTATACTCCTAACATTCGTACACTTACAGCTCTATTTTAGAGCAAAGCGTACTTCCGAATATGTTGTATACTAGGATGAGAACTTCGATACTAATAGAAAGAATAGAAAGTGGTCTGTTGATGATGTTCATTGTTCAAATATCGCGGTGAGTCTATGACAAGCATTCAGAATGCTCAAATGTGACACCGCTGTAATAATAATAATAATAATAATAATAATAATAATAATAATAATAATAATAATAATAATAATACGTGGGGTTTAACGTGCCAAAATCACCATAAGATTATAAGATATGTAGTGGAGGGATAGAAAAATTTTGACAACTTGGGTTTTTTTTTAAGGTGCATCACAATTTGAGCACACTGGCCTACAGCATTTCCGCCTTCAACGGAAATGCAGCCGCTGCAGCCGGAATTCGATCTCTCGACCTGCGAGTCAGCAGACGAGGGCCTTAGCCACTACACCACCACGGCGGGGCTGTGTCACTGCTGTCATCGAACGCCGCGACGCATGGACAGATATTGACAGAATGCAAGACAATGCTTGGAAGTTGACCAGATATACCCGTAGTTCTAATTGAACACATTCCACAAAAGAGAGGGGCACGCAGAAAAGAGAAGAGTGAGCGTGTACGTGTAGACAGAGAATATGAAAGATGAAAGACAGCGAGCGAAGTTAGGAAAGACCGGTAGGTTAACCAGACGCACTTCTGGTTTGCTACCCTGCATTGGGGACAGGACAATAGGGCTAAAAGATTCGCGTGCATGCTTGGGCGAGTATATCCAACTCACAGGAGGTGGCGATCAGTAGACCATAGCTAGTTCTGTAGCGCTTTAGTGGCGTTCTGCACCCAGGAAGGAGATGGCCATGAGCGCAGGATCTTGTTTAAAGTGAACAGACTCGAGTTCAGTTGTCCACTTCAGACACCTTACAGTTCTGTCATGCAGCACACTATGTGACGTCCTCAGAAAAGTGAGGAGCGCGAACACTGCCCTTTCTAAAAAAGCATTTGTTCATAACATTTTGGGGGTTCGTCCCGCCGCGGTGGTCTAGTGGCTAAGGTGCTCGGCTGCTGACCCGCAGGTCGCGGGTTCAAATACCGGCTGCGGCAGCTGCATTTCTGATGGAGGCGGAAATGTTGTGGGCCCGTGCGCTCAGAATTCGGTGCACGTTAAAGAACCCCCGGTGGTCGAAATTTCCGGAGCCCTCCACTACGGCGTCTCTCATAATCATGTGGTGGTTTTGGAACGTCAAACCCCACATATCAATCAATCATTTTGGGAGTTCGAAACATTAGGAGCGGGGAAAATGGGAGTGTCAAACGACGACATGAGAGCTCACAAAATCTAATTGGCGTTGAGATAACTTCAACGCTTCCCTATCGCACGCATAGTGATAGGCAACAGTGAGAAACAGTATGGTAAAAAAAAAGGCAGACAATGTACCGGTTGTGTCATAGCTCTCTATTTTTTAAGCGTGTTTGTAAATATCAATCACGCAGCAATGACAACACAATTCGACATTGAGCATTCTGAGGCCGCCTCAAAATATATTGTTAAATGATTTTTTTCAGTCACTCGTAATATTGCCACATTGAATATGCAGCACCAAGAGAACAACGAAGAACACGCGCAGCGAGAGAAGTTTGCCAGTGTTCTGGTACAATGAAAGTGAGTTCTCGTATTCGACTGCTGCTGCTTCTGCATTGTGACACTAGTGGAGGTGCTGGGTACGTGTTCGGGACGCCTGACAACAGCCCCGCATCTAGTCCAGAAAGACTTCCGCGCATCGACACCCCCGTTCACCACAGCAGCCGGCGCCTGTTAGGCCTCAGCCCGGAGTTCGGTCCATTGCCGGAAAGCGTGACTGTGGCAGAAAGCATGATGGAACCTGGAAGCACTGGCCCCAACATGTCCAGCCCAAGCACGACACAGGTGACTGTTTTGAACCCTCGACTTACGGTTGACTTCCACGGAAACGCATATGAGGACACACATGACTGGCTCGAGGAATTTAAGCACACAGTGAATGTTAACGGGTGGAAAACCACACCGAAATTTGTCTATACGTTTATTTTCCGCTTCAAGACGGAGTCCGAACATTGTTCACGAATCGCGTGTGGTCGCCTTGGGACGAGTTCCGGCAGAAGTTCCTCGACACGTTCGCGAGCACTGAAAGACGAGAAATCGCACAGCGTCTCCTCGAGTCACGGATTCTTCAGAAACCAAATGAATCTGTTACGATGTTTGTTGAGGACATGGCGCGGCTATTTCGTCGAGCAGATCCTAATATACCCGAAGCCAAAATGGTTAGCCACCTCACTCGGGGCGTTAAGGAGCAGCTCTTCGCTGGTCTCGTACTAAACCCACCTACAAGGGTTGATGAATTCTCCAAGGAGGCGACATCTATCGAACGCGCACTGCATCTACGTTATCGCCCGTATAACCGCCCAACCCACAGTGCACCGATCAGCGTGGCAGCCAATACCACAACAACAACACCCGACGAAGGTTCTTTGCGCCAACTAATACGAGAAATCGTACAAGAAGAGGTCAAGAAGCTCGTAGCCAAACCGAATGACTGCGCGATCGCCTCAGTAACGGAAGTTGTACGCCAGGAGATCAGGCAAGCGTTCTCGCATCCTGAGCCGAACACGAGCACTCCCAGAGCAAGCTATGCAGACGTAGTCCGCCGACAGCCAGCGAACGTGCCGACACCACATCAGTACCACCAGCAACATCCGCCGACAACACCTTGGTACTACAGCGAAACTTCGACGCCGAGGCGGCCATCACTTCGCAAAACTGACATCTGGCGTACCCTGTCCATAGTCCCCTGTGCTTTCACTGTGGGAAAGCAGACCACATCGTTCGGTATTTCCCGTATCGCGTCGCAGGGTACCAAGGGTTTCTTTCCACTGTTCCTCGGCGCCATTTCAACGGCACACCTGACGTACACACGAGTGTCATGACCCCACGGAATGTTCCTCCGGGGTTTTGGTCACGCTCACCCTCTTCTGGGCTTTATTCTCCATCCTCTAGACGGAGCACCACTGACATGCCAAGAGGGAGATCTCCTACTCCACGCCGGGGGAACTAAAAGCAGTGACCTCAGGGGGGAAGGTTGCGAATAGCCGAAGTGCTGAAAATCCCCCAATACTGACGAGCGAAGAGAGACACATTTTCAATGAATCGACGAAAGATGGGGTTGTTACTGCCGAAGTTGCAATTACGATTGACGGACTTGACGTCATGGCATTGGTCGACACTGGCATAGAATTCTCAATAATGAGTGAGAGTCTGGCAGACACGCTCAGGAAGGTTAGAATGGAATGGACAGGACCGCAGATTAGAGGAGCTGGAGGGCAGCTACTCACACCTACCGGAAAGTGAACCGCAAGAATGAAGGTTGGGGATGCATTCTTTGTCGCAACTTTTGTTATTCTTTTCGAGTGTTGCAAACAGGCAATCTTGGGGATGGATTTCTTGCGTGAATATGGTGCCATCAGCAATATACCGGACGGTGTACTGACCTTTTCAGCGGATCAAAGGGCAGCGCTACACTGCGAGTCATTGACGATGTGACCATACCTCCGTTATCGTGCCGCCTTGTTTCAGTCACGTGCTGCGAGCAGAATACTGGAGAAGGAATCGCTGAACAAGTATTGACGCATCTAACCTCTCGCGGTGTTGCGATTGGCAGAAGTATCATCAATGTTGTGTGCGGTGAAACGGAGGTTCTGTTGACGAATTTTACCAACGAGCGACGACACATTACACAAGGCACTACAGTTGCCTAATTCGACGAGATCACCGAAATCCGCGAGTGCTGCTTAGTACAACAGGACGAGCCGCAAGCCACGTCAGCCCCACCACCTATTGATGTAAGCACGGATTTGTCACCAGCGCAGAGACAGCGTCTAGTAGATCTTCTTCACCAGTTCAAAGACTGTTCTTTATCGACCTCGAGGGTCAGTCAAACGCCACTGACGAAGCATCGAATAATAACGGAGGAGATGGCAAGGCCAATGCGACAGAACCCATACCGCGTAGCGCCGAAAGAGCGTGAAGCAATCTAGGAACAAGTGAAGAAAATGCTGGATTATGACGTCATCCAGCCGTCAAGAAGTCCTTGGGCATCGCCAGTAGTGCTGGTTAAAAAGAAAGAGGGAAGCTTGTGCTTTTGTGTCGACTACCGCAAGCTGAACCATGTGACAAAGAAAGACGTATACCAATTACCGCGCATCGATGATTCACTCGACAGGCTGAGGTATGCAGGCTACTTTTCGTCAATTGACCTCAAAAGTGGGTTTTGGCAAATTGAGGTCGACGAGCGAGATAGAGAAAAAACGGCTTTTGTAATGCCTGACGGGCTTTATGAACTTAAAGTCTTGCCATTGGGATTGTGCTCAGCCCCGGCAACATTTCAGAGACTGATGGATACCGTTCTGTCAGGCCTTAAGTGGCAGACATGTCTGGTCTATCTGCACGATGTCATTGTTTTTTCAAAAACATTTGAGGAACACCTCTGCAGGCTGCTATCGGTATTCAAGGCAATAAGGTCTGCCGGCCTGACACTAAAACCCGAGAAGTGTCATTTCGGTTTCAAGAAGCTCCAATTTTTAGGCCATGTGGTGAGCCATGAAGGTGTTCGACCTGATCCCGATAAGATTGCGGCCGTCAGAAAATTTCTGGTGCCGAAAGACAAGAAAGCAGTCAGGCGTTTTCTTGGCCTATGCGAATACTACCGAAGATTTATTGCCAATTTCTCCCACATATCCTCACCGTTAACACGACTCACAAGAGAAGACGTTTCGTTCACATGGGGTGACGATCAACAGGTGGCACTTGACAATCTCTGACAACGCCTGCAGACTCCGCCTCTGCTTGCTCACTTTGATGAGGATGCTCCTATCATGGTCCACACAGATGCCAGCAACGTGTGTTTAGGCGCTGTACTCGTCCGGTGGCAAGACTCAGCCGAGCGTGTGATCGCATAAGCTAGCAGGACGCTTTCCCGCGCCGAGTCCAACTACTCCACAACGGAAAAAGAGTGTCTTGCTCTCGTATGGGCGGTTATGAAGTTTCGTTCGTACCTCTATGGTCGTTCCTTCCACGTAGCCAGCGACCATCATTCCCTCTGCTGGCTGACCAACTTGAAAGACCCGTCTGGTCAGCTCGCACGGTGGAGCTTAGGCCATCAAGAGTTTTATATGACGGTTGTGTATAAGCCCGGGCAGCAGCACGCCGACGCTGATTGCTTATAAAGGTCACCGATAAAGCGCGACGATGACACAGAAGATGACAGCTAGGCGTTTGTAGGAGTCGTTGACACCACTACAATTTCGACAGCGAGTTGCTTCCCCTTATTGAATTTTTGAATGGCCGGACAACAACCGTCCCTAGAAGATATGCAAGGAGCCTGCCGTCATTCTGCTCACGTAGTGGTGTTCTTTTTAAAAAGAACGTTTCCCCCGAAGGAAGCACTCACCTACTTGTCGTTCCGACGTCAATCCGTGAGGAGATACTTTGTGCTTGCCACGATGAGCCAACGTCTGGTCATCTCGGATACACACGCACATTGGCCAGAATCCAACAGAAATCCTACTGGCCAAGACTTCCAGCTATTGTGAAGCATTACGTGCGCACGTGCCTCGATTGCCAACGACGAAAATCGCCACCGTTAAAACCAGCTGGACTATTACAACCAATTCAAGTGCACACGGTACCTTTTGCCCAAATTGGAATGGATCTCCTTGGACCATATCCGACTTCCTATGCTGGCAACAAGTGGGTAATAGTAGCCACTGATTATCTTACGTGCTAAGCGGAAACAAAGGCTTCGTCAAGTGGCACCGCAGTTGAAACCGCACAATTCTTCGTAGAAAATATCGTCCTGAGGCACGGTGCTCCGACAATTATAATAACGGATTGAGGTGCCGCTTTCACGGCCGCGCTCCTAAAGACAGCGCTTGAGATCAGTGGAACAGCCCATCGGAAAACCACTTCCTATCATCCACAAACCAACGGCTTAACAGAACGCCTCAACAAGACTATCCGACATGTTGAGTATGTACGTAGACGTGGATCACAAAAACTGGGACGACATTTTACCGTACATCACGTTCGCCTATAATACAGCGCAGCAAGAAACTACACGAAGAACGCCGTTCAGTCTCCTTCATGGCCGTGAAGTGATGACGATGCTTGACGCCATGTTACTGCACGACTGCAATGACATCAATTTGGACGCTGCATCTTTCACCCAACGAGCAGAAGAATCTGGGCAGCTTGCGCGTGTCTGAACCACCCAGTAGCAAAATTACGACGCCCAACGTTATAATCTGCGACACCGACATGTCGTCTATCGGGCCGGTGACAAAGTCTGGGTATGGAGTCCTATCCGCCACCGGGGAGTGTCTCAAAAATTGCGGAAGAAGTATTTTGGCCCCTACGCAGTTTTACAACGCCTGAGCGACGTTAATTACGTGGTCGTTCCTGACAGCCCCTCGACAACTCGCCAGCAAAAACCAGAAATCATGCACGTTGTGCGAATGAAGCCCTACTTTTAGGACTGATTTACACCATGCATCTACTACACCGTCTTTTGTAGAAGAGCATCGGGACGCTGTTCTCTGGAGGGGGGCAAATGCCACATTGAATATGCAGCACCAAGATAACAACAAAGAACACGCGCAGCGAGAGAAGAAGACGAGGTTCTCTTCCAATAAGTTTGCCAGTGTTCTGGTACAATTAAAGTGAGTTTCCTGTATTTGACTGCTGCTGTTTCTGCATTGTGACAATATTATACCAGAATTATTTGGAAAGCTCTCGGCTACAATAAGAACTGGTTATACCAAAAGCACTTGCATTAAGATGTGAAAATGTAGATACTCCTATGTAGTTACTTTATGTAGACGATGAGAAAATACCACTTAGCGAAAACAACTTCAGAATATGCCTCACTTTGGCCCGGCTGGCAATTGAATGATGCTGTCTTTCGCAAGCTGACGCCTAGAATCTGTATTTAGAGTTTTGGCACCCGTACCAGTTTTTCTTTTTTTGAATGACGTTAACGGAAGACAAATGAAAGTTTCAGTTTGGTTCCGACGATCGATAAAATGGGGTTGGTAAACTACAAAGCAGGCAATCCGATGTTAGCATGAAAGAAATAAGTTCTCATATTAATGAATGCATATGTCCGCATATTTTTCCGAGAAGTGCCTTTTTTCATTTTTTTCTGAATGCGGCACTAGCAAGAACACTACCCTAAAGCAAATAATAATGCTCCGCGAATCTAAACCTTCGAAACTTGTTATAGAAAAAGTTTTCGCCGTTAAAGGAGCTTGCGAAGGAAGAACAGATATAAAAGCATGCCTTAGGTGGTATTTTCGCATTTTCGGTAAATTCAACAAACGAGGTTTAAGGGAATGACAAAATGAATAGCAGTAAAATGTATAACACTCGCCTAACAATGGGAGAGCCGTCGATTTCTATAGGGTAATACCTCTATGAGGGATCACTGTTTAGTTTTTTGTACGTGGCAGCGTCTTTATCGTGGGCGCACGTAAAGCTTTCTCGAAATCTCCATGTCGAAAACGACACGACACTGCTCTCCTTCTTTCAGGAACCCACTTTTTTTTTTCAATAAAATGCACCACGTACCACATCAGCAACCCAGTGTATGACACACTGTCCCGTAAAAAATGCCCTTCTGTATATTTATTTTTCCCCTCTCAGAAGATTCAAAGTGAATTGTATGTCAAAGGGGCCGTCTCTGCTGAAAAGAAATCACTTCACTTACTTGCAACGTTAGAATGAAATTCGAATCTTATCATCCTGTTTTTCTTCGCATTGCCATTGACGTCTAAATGGCTCCTATTATTTTTACGCGTGTTGTAACACAGAAAAAAAATGCACCTGAAAGAGGCGGACCTGCCGTCAGAATACGGCATTGCATGCCTTGTTCTTTTAATTGCTATACCTAAAAACAAGCACCATTTTATTCAGCGCGTCACCATGATCGCAAAGCTCTGCAGGTAAACAAGCACGAAGGCGAAGTTTGACAAACCGTCAATGTATGGCGTATATTGGCATCAAAGGCTAACAAAAATTTGATCATTTCGATGATCGTGAATTAACATGTGACGCTCGTGTGAAAAACGCCCCCTGCAAGCGAAACATGCCACTTGTTTCACTTTTCCCCGGCACATGTAGCTTTCTAAAGTGTTCGAATTCATCGCTTGAACACGGTATGCGAGAAATCTTAGTGAAGTACTCTCGAGTCTGGATGTGTAATTCTATTACACCACTCGATTAATTCAGTATGTATCTGAATATCTTGAAATGCAAAAAAAAGAATATCACTTACAGCTATCACTATAACTCTGAAAGTTGTCATCTGTCATACTTCAAGGATTAGTCACTTTTTGTAAAATTTTCGTCGATTTGTGGAAACGCGCACAGCGCAAGGGTTTGTGAAAACGACAACCCAATAATGGAAATCTTGAAACGAACAGAATAAGCAAGTTCATTGCAAGAAGGGAATGCACCGACTACAAAAATCACGATAACAAAGGATATCAGGCAAATCGGTACCGATATATATATATATATATATATATATATATATATATATATGTATATATATATATATATATATATATATATATATATATATATATATATATATATATATATATATATAAATATATATATATATATACATATATATATATATATATATATATATATATATATATATATATATATATATATATATATTTGTGTGTGTGTGTGTGCGTGTGCTTTCAATCAAAAGTCTATTCGATGAGTTGTAAGGGCTACTGCATGTTCACCAACCTGATGAAGTGTTCCAGCTCTCCTGAACAAGACTTTTCATCACCCTTCTTCATTCAGCGACAAATAGCCCAGACACAGTTAACAGAATTCCACTTCGTGTTGTTACGTTCTAGGGGCGAAACACCTCAGAGTCTAGGCTAGTCGGAATGACATGCTGTTTCGGAAAGTGATGCCTTCGCTGTCCATCATAAATAGTGTGATAGAAGGCTACGTCGTATACGGAGCAAGGACATTGCAACTTGGGGAGGCTTTGCGAAGTAAGCGTATCGTATCGTCACAATGTGCAATGTAGTCACGGTGTGTAATGTGGTCCCGGAAGAAAAAGTAGTAGTAGTAGAAACGCCTATGGGTAATCGACATCCCGACGCAATTTTCCGATAGCGTTAGTGGAGTGGAAACATTCTTCCTTGCATGCCCGATATAAGGCTTGGCACCACCTGTTCCTCTTACAGAGAATACGCCGATATCGTATTTTATAAATTACCATCGGGATGGTGTGAAGGGCAGATTTGGTGCCCCACCCATTGCGATGCGTTGGCTGGTCAACGTGTATTTTTCCTACGGGGCGTTGCCACCCGTACACACGGGCGTGCACTTATCCTGTGACGGGCCCTTAGTGAGTCGAATGCAAATTCGGCTTGAAAGATTGCATTTAGGTGGTGGTGGTAGTTGTTAGAAGAGGAAGAATTTCTGCAGCCCGGCAGGGAGCACGGTGCAGTGCCTGGCATTTACGTTATGTTGCAAAGCTCACAAAAGTCACTTTGTGCACTGCACAAGCCCCTTTTGTGAAAGAAGCATGGTCTTTTCACACAGTGAAATAACAAATGTGAGCCTTGTTAGTTTGCGCTCGTATTCTATACCAGTGTGTACGTTTCCCGCATGCTTTGTGTTTGAACACAGCGTTAAGTGTCGAGCTGTGAACGTTGTTTGGGCTCCTCCTGTGTGTGTTCGTTTCGTGCGTCATTTGTGCTTGAGCAGGGCATTGCATGTTTCTATCTGCTTGCCATTTTCCACGCTTGATTGATTTGTGGGATTTAACGTCCCAAAATCACCATATCATTATGAGAAACGTCGTATATATACCTGTATGGCAGGCCCTTCAAAGTTGTGAGCGACCACCACGCCTTGTGTTGGCTAGCCACCTTGAAGGACCCTTCTGGTCGCCTCGCGCGATAGAGCCTGAGACTTAAAGAATATGACATTACTGCCATTTACAAGTCCGGCAAGAAGCACTCCGACGCGGACTGTCTATCTCGTGCGCCTGTCGACCAACCAACACCCGACGACCCGGATGACGACTACTTCTTGGGAACGATAACTACCGACGACTTCGCTGAACGACAACGGGCCGACCCGGAACTTAAGGCCCTAATAGAATACCTCGAAGGTAGGACCGCCGAAGTCCCGAAGGTATTCAAGCGCGCACTTGCGTAGTTCTTCCTGCTAAACGGTCTTCTACAAAAGAAACACTTTTCACCACTTCGAGCTAAGTACCTCCTTGTGGTGCCTTCAGCTTTGCGACCAGAGCTCCTGCAGGCCCTGCACGACGATCCTACGGCAGGGCACCTCGCTGTTTCTCGCACGCTCGCGAGGATACAAGAACGGTATCACTGGCCACGTCTTACCAACGACGTTACTTGTTATGTGAGGACATGCCGGGACTGTCAGCGACGCAAGGCACCGCCGACAAGGCCAGTGGGACTTCTGCAGCCGATTGAACCACCTTTTCGACCTTTCCGGCAGATCGATATGGACCTACTGGGGCCGTTCCCGACTTCGGCTTTCGGAAACAAGTGGATCGTGGTAACTACCGTCTGCCTCACCCCATACGCCTAGACAAAAACCCTTCCCAAAGGCAGTGCATCCGAGGTAGCTAAGTTTTTCGTCGAAAATATTGTCCTACGTCACGGCGCCCCGGAGGTCCTTATCACCAACAGAGCAATGGCATTTACTGCCGACTTAACTCAAGCGATCTTGGCATACAGCCAGACAAACCACCGCCGGATGACAGCGTACAGCGTACCACCCACAGACCAACGGCCTCACCGAGTGGCTTAACAAGACGCTCGCCGACATGCTGGCAATGTACGTCAATGTCGAACACAAGACGTGGGACGCCATTCTTCCGTACGTGACATTCGCATACAACACGGTGGTGCAGGAGACGATGCAGATATCTCCATACAAATTGGTCTACGGAAGGAGCCCGGCAACGATGCTCGATGTCATGTTACCTAAACGCCCCAAAGACGAAGAAAACCTCGATGTGAGTGAGTACCTTCAACGCGCCGAAGAAGCCAGACAACTCGCGCGTCTTCGTATCAAGAATCAACAGACGACCGACAGCCGCCATTACAATCTTAGACGACGCTTCATGGAATACCAGCCCGGTGAACGTGTTTGGGTGTGGACGCCGATACGCCGACGTGGACTAAGTGAAAAGCTTCTGCGACGGTACCTCGGACCGTACAGGGTGGTTCGACGTCTCGGCCCACTTGATTACGAGGTTGTCCCCGACGGCATCACCAACTCTCAACGACGCTGTTATGCCTGCGAGTCCACAGCGGACGTCCGTGCCTCTGAAAAAAGCAATCTGTGTTAAGGCCAGCCCAACTGACGCGAACAACTCAACGGCGTAAACACGCGCGGCGCCTTTCTGTCACCCACGTGCAGTGAGTAAGCGCAGCCAGCGAGCCCGTCGAGTAAACAACCGGCGTCTTCCTGTCTGGGGGGGGGGGGGTGACGCAATGCGCGGTGACGTCACTCGTCCTTGGGTGCAGCCACCTGCAGCGCAGCCTCTCCAGATTCGATGAGAAAGATGAACGCGGCCCAGCGGCGACCTCATTGGAGGATTCTGACCTCGCGACCAGCTGCGCTTCGGGTTGGACATTTGGTTTGGACCCGGGGCATATAAAAAAAGCCCTGCGGCGCGTCGAGAGAGACCCCTTGGACAGCGGATCCATTTGAGAGTAGAGCTATGTGTTAGAGAGAAGAGCTCGGCTCTTCGAGTCTCTGTCGGCCCCAGTGCCGAATTTGTAACGCCTCTGTATATATGCTGTACATAAACCTTGTTTAAACTCACCATCGTCTCGTCCGCTCGTCTATCAGCTCTGCGCAGAAGCAGTCGCGAGCTGAGAAACCTACGCTACCAAACGGCTGGTGACCTTCCCGGCGGAGTTCGAAGCAGTGGCGCCTTCGGGACCGTGTTGGCGTCGCCGTCTTTCGTAAACAGTGGTTGCAGCGGTGATATTCGTAGCGCCCTTCATAACGACGTCGGAGGAGCGTCGCAACAGTGGTGGCAGCGGTGGGATCGGCCCGCGTCGCAACAGTGGTTGGCAGCTGCGGGATCGGCCGGCGTCGGCGACATCGACGCGCTTCGCAACAGTGGTTGGCAGCTGCGGGATCGGCCGGCGTCAGCGACATCGATGCGGTGAGTACCTGATGTTTTCCCCTCAGTTCACCAGACTACTCTAGCTCAGGTTGTAGTAGTTTAGAGAAGGGCTGTGTGAAGCATTGAAGTGAGCTTTGATCGTTTCAAGCAAAGTCGAAGTGCTTTGAAACCAAAGTTAACGCGGAGGGGGTAAACACGGGAGTGTGAAAAATTGCTTGCGCGTCTTGCTAGTTGACTTATAGTGGGTACGGCAAGTAAATTGTTAACAGGGGCAAACAGCAAGCGGCTAGTGCGAACGATAGAGAACCTCAAAGTGAAGGAACTCATCGAAATTTGTGAGGAACTCGGCATTACTTTGGGCCTTGCGAAACGAAAGCAAGCGATCCTTGAGATCATGAGAGATGATAGAGTGTCGGCTGAGGAAGTCGATGAGGCCTGGGGAATATGAAAGCACGCCGCGAGGAGGCTGAAAGGCGAGAAGCTCGCGAACGTGAAGAAGCTGAAAGGCGAGAAGCTCGCGAACGTGAAAAAGCTGAAAGGCGAGAAGTTCGTGAAGAAGCTGAAAGGCGAGAACGCCGCGAGGAGGCCGAGAGACAGGAGCGCCTCGAGTTGAAGCGAATAGAATTGGCAATCCTACAGTGTTCGCAGGGGCCTAGCGTAGCTTCTCCGACGATTGAAGTCAGCGGTCAGAGAATTCGCGACCAACTGCCACCGTTCGTAGTAGGCGAGGACATGGCCCTCACGCGATCGCAAGCACGGAAGCTTTCGCAGGAGCTTGATTTTGTTCAATGCGGTGAACTCTCAAGTGACCTTGTCGGCGGGTTGACGGAACCTCAGAAAGGAAATTTACCGCGTGAGTCATGTGAGCAGTCACGCGAGCAGCCCGTCGCCGAAGTGACCGGCGCGGTATGCGTAGGGGGAGACGACATGGCGCCATTGAGTCAGAGCGAGAGGGTTGCAACGCTCTCGCCTGTAGCGGAAAGTTGGAGTGAGCTGTCGCGGGTTGATCGAGAAACGCTCATTCGAGAGCAGCGAGAGAACCTCTCGATTAAAGCGCTAGGGGAAAGCCACATGAAAGCTGCACAAGTGTTGTCGAAGGAGTATAACGACAAATCGGCGAAGAAGCGTGCTTTTGAAGTAGGAAGTCAGGTAATGCTGCTGCAGCCGTCCAAAAGGAACAAGCTTGAGGTTGATTGGGAAGGGCCTGCCAATGTAATATCGAAGCTTCCCGACGCGAATTATGAAGTGAAATTAGGAAGGCAGCAGAACAAAGTTTACAACTTGACAAAACCCTACGTTCAACATCAAGTGGTCGTAAATCAGCTGTTGAATGCTTCAGAGGAAGAGGAAGCAGAAATTTTTAGTTGTGAGGTAATCGAAGGGGGATCGAAAGTAATCTGGGAGCAGGTAAACCTAGAGCCTAGGTTAAGTGAAGTCCGCAAGGAGGACCCGAGAAAGATTGTTTCCAAGATTGGAGACGTGTGTTCGGACCGTTTCGGAGACACGACGGTGATCGAACGCGATATCGAGCTAACTTGTGAGGAGCCAATCCCTAGCAAGCCGTGTCGATGTTCCCCTGTGCAACGTCGCAAGTATGAGCAGCTGTTGGTACCGCATACGTATCGTCGCCTAAAAGTGGCCGGTTACTGAGTTGGAGCGGGATACTCCGACAGCACAACTTCGACGTGCGCTAAAAAAAGGAAAAGCTATACGCTAATGCAGGTGCATTGAGCAGTGCGTTCTAGCTAGTACCTTCTCAACCTTTCGGTTTCTCGCTGGCGATTCGGGGCAAAATTTTGTCCTCATCCCGACCTGAGCTGAGCGCTCTCGTCCAGAATGAGCCAACTTTATGTGGTGTTCTAATTCGTTACGTTGTTGTGGGAAAAAATTGAGTTCTCATTTAAGAATCTTGTGTCCCACATGTGCCTCTTGATGTAGTGGGAAGGAAATTCCAATAGACGCGTTGCTAGGTACATGTTGTACTATACTTTGTCTGGTGTTCTGTCGGGTGACCGAGGGCACTTGCTTGTGTCGTGTGTTGTCTGTTGTCGATCCGTTCTTGACAAGTTGCAGAACCATCGACAAGTGCTGAAACCAAAGATTGTCAGAAGAGACGAGCGAAGCTGGTCGACAAGTTGTGGCGACAAGCCAGTGGAGCTGGGATCCGTCCTCAAGAATTGGATGTGTTCCCGGAACGGAGTCTGGAGCTGCATTCTCCCCATGGCCCTGGAGGCGAACCTGGAGGGACCTGGCGAACGAGCGCGCCTGTCATCCGAGCCACGTGGAAGCAGCTCGTCTTTTCGGTGCATTGTCTGGCGGCGGGGGTGCTGTTATGCCTGCGAGTCCACAGCGGACGTCCGTGCCTCTGAAAAAGGCAATCTTTGTCAAGGCCAGCCCGCCTGACGCGAACAACTCAACGGCGTAAACACGCGCGGCGCCTTTCTGTCACCCACCTGCAGTGAGTCAGCGCAGCCAGCGAGCCCGTCGAGTAAACAACCGGCGTCTTCCTGTCTGGGGGGGGGGGGGGTGACGCAATGCGCGGCGACGTCACTCGTCCTTGCGTGCAGCCACCTGCAGCGCAGCCTCTCCAGATTCGATGAGAAAGATGGACGCGGCCCAGCGGCGACCTCATTGGAGGATTCTGACCTCGCGACCAGCGGCGCTTCGGGTTGGACATTTGGTTTGGACCCGGGGCATATAAAAAAAGCCCTGCGGCGCGTCGAGAGAGACCCATTGGACAGCGGATCCACTTGAAAGTAGAGCTATGTGTTAGAGAGAAGAGCTCGGCTCTTCGAGTCTCTGTCGGCCCCAGTGCCGAATTTGTAACGCCTCTGTATATTTGCTGTACATAAACCTTGTTTAAACTCACCGTCGTCTCGTCCGCTCGTCTATCAGCTCTGCGCAGAAGCAGTCGCGAGCTGAGAAACCTACGCTACCAAACGGCTGGTGACCTTCCCGGCGGAGTTCGAAGCAGTGGCGCCTTCGGGACCGTGTTGGCGTCACCGTCTTTCGTAAACAGTGGTTACAGCGGTGAGATTCGTAGCGCCCTTCGTAACGACGTCGGAGGAGCGTCACAACACCGCCGATCATCTGGACCTGAACAATAGCGCAAGCATACGACGCACTATGCGGGG
Source organism: Rhipicephalus microplus (assembly GCF_043290135.1). Lineage (NCBI taxonomy): Eukaryota > Metazoa > Arthropoda > Arachnida > Ixodida > Ixodidae > Rhipicephalus > Rhipicephalus microplus. The sequence continues at coordinate 359,875,293 of NC_134710.1, read as the reverse complement.
GATAGAGCACCGCAACCTGCTTTTTATTTGTCAGGTGCCCTATTGGTCGGCCAGTCCAAACAGTAGGAACTAGTTAAAAAGATGCTATACACGCATTTTAACCATGCGCCTGGCGGATGAGATGATGGTCATGTCGCATGATAGTTGGCGAGATCATTCGAAAGAAAAAAAGGTGAGGAGGTTTGCGAACCAGTATGGCTGCCTACGTCCACATTGAGAATTTCACAGCTCAAGGTGTTGGTGTATTATATTTCAAAATACCCATGGTTGTCGTGGATAAAAGTTGTGGAGGCCGAGTTGGATTGACGTCACAGCTAAACTCTATCATCTCTAAATTCTGGAGGCCATCTGCTGGTAACCCTCTAACCTGTTACTCCAAAGCCATGCTTGATAGCCGTTAGCCTGATTGCACCACGGTCATGACTAGAGTCTAGAGCATTTCTACAGAGGCCTAATTATTCAATCCATCACTCTGAACGTTCATCACTGTCATGATATCTTTGTCTGCAATAAGGCAGTGTTCGTGCACTGCCTTTTCTCTAAAACTGGGACGCTGGTAACGCTAAGAATTGGCCTCGAAGACATACCGTGGAGCCACCTACGTCATGACGTCACTCATGGGATGCTGGGTTGACTTTGTCTGCTAGAACACCGCATTTCCTGCCCTTTTGTTGTGGACATCGTGCGTATTGCCCTTTGTTTTGAAGCTCAGTATTTAAAGAAGTGGTAAGACCTGATAATACGGGAAAAAACTACAAATTGGTGCCCCCGGTGGCTATCGGGTCTAATTTGCATCGTGAAATTGTGACTAGAAACTGGTGCAGCCATGGGGAATGATGCGAGTGGTGTCACGCAAGCAAAGCTACCGCTTTCTACAAGAACGCATCCTATCTGTGACCTCCAAACTATCGCCGCGCTAGCCTCTCTAGTCGAGGCCCTTGCTGCCAATATCGGCCAACGTCACCAGTCGGCACTTTTCTGAGGGGAAAAAGCAACCAGGAAACGGTGAATCAGGATAAAGGCTAATAATGTGATTGCTATGGACTAAGAACTTTGACGGTAAGCTTAAGGTAATTGTTGCTGAAAATGAAGAAATTATTGAGCCAACCAATAGATTCAGTTTGTTTTGTCAAATGGAAGGAAGGACACATGCTACCTACGCACCATCTCGTATGTGATAGAATTTTATTCGATGCCTCAGAGTCAGTCGTATCTGTTAAAGGCAACCAGGCATGATATTCTCAACCATTTCCGCAGCGCGGAAAGTCGGGCAAGTTGATAAAAGTTCGTTATATCCTAACTGCGTACTGAGACGCTACACGAAGAGCTTTGACAAACAAAAGGGAGACCAACAGCTGGGTTTATTGAAGGATGAATTAGCCTTTTTAACAGTCTCCACCTATCAGACAAGTCCTCCTAGGCAGTTTCATAGGCAGAACTTTTTTCGGAGGGGTAGGGGGTGGGGCACCACCTTGATTTGAAGTGGGGGCTGGGTAGGCAGATCTGTGGTGGTGCCCTGCATCCCATGGCGGAAGAAATTCGGGGGGGGGGGGCATGGTGTGTCGCTTCCCCCACGAGAATTGTGAATGAAGCAGCTAGGATTCACAACTGAAAATATTTTTGAAGCACGCCACAAAACAGACAGACAGAACCAGCTGACAAATGCTGCGCTTGCCTCTTCTGGCATCCTCTTCTGTCCGTCTGTTTTTTTGTTGCGCTTCAACAAACTATTCAATTATGAACGTAATACAACTGGCCCAACTTGTCACATTGCAGCTATAGTTACCGAAATGACGCAGGAGAGGCTATAAAACATTTAAAAAGCATGGTAACACACGACGTGCATGTGAACAAATCAGTGTGAACATAACAACAAATGAACGTAAACACGAGAACGTGAGCAACAAAAATAATCTGTTAAAGATAGCGACATTAACTAGACAAATACGTCCGCTTCGTTATACCTTACTTGTGGAGAGGAGGAATGGGCGAGTTAAAGAAAGAGAAAGAGAGATAGCGATGCACATTGCACCTGACAAACACAGTGCAGGGTTTCATTAGTGGTCGCTCATTGCCTTCAAGCATTGTAGAAGGGCTGGTGTGGCTTTCTGGATGAGAGCGTCAAAAACAGCGTAGACTCTGACGACATAATCACGATGAAACTGCACGTTTCGCGATTCGTCCAACATGCATGATCTATCACTAAAAAACACAACTTTAACCCAAAACTGAAAAAAATAATAACACTGGCCCAAGCGCAGTTCCACAATCAGCTGTTGTACTCGTACCTTGACGACCAACTAAATTTGTTGCATATAAGGCCAAGCTGCCAACGCCTGTACAGTAGTGAGCATTATGACTGGCAATATCCAGTTCATTTTTAATCAATGATTACTTCTAGTGTACGCATATCAATTGAACTGCTACAAATACCTCTGTGACTACGCATATCAATTGAACTGCTACAAATACCTCTGTGACTAAGCATATAGTATTGTTATCCTGTTTGGGCTTACCAACGAAATTAGTCGCCATAACCTTTAAAAGGCAATGGTGTTCCGCTTCATAAATTCTCAAGACTGCATGGACATACATGGATTTATATGTTTCGTAGTTGATTAAAGTGTGACGTTTAACGTTCCAAAACCACCATATGAATATGAGAGACGCAGTAGTGGAGGGCTTCGGAAATTTCGACCACCTGAGGTTCTTTAACATCCATCCAAATCTAAGCACACGTGTTCAGAGCATTTCCATCTCCATCGGAAATACAGCCGCTGCAGTCGTGATTCGCTCCCGTGATCTGCGGGTCAGCAGCCAAGTAGCTTAGCCACGAGACCACCATGGTGGGGCAGGTTTCGTAGTTGACTTTGCTTCTGGAAACATAATAAAAAAAGAAGAACAGCCGGCCCAAGCAATGGGAAATTTCGCTCCCTCTTTGTTTTTAGGTGGCTTGTTGATAAATTCACTGCTATATGAATGCGATATCGAGTGTTTAGTTTTTATGTGCTTGGTATCACCGTTATCATATATGTGTCATCAATGACTCATTTGTGGCTGTCCTGAGTGCAGCAGTCGCTGCAACGACAACAACAACGCTCTCGTGCGTCTTGCATTGGCAAGAATAGCGATAAGCCGCTGAAGCGATAGTGCGCGCCCATCGGGTATTGTTGTTTCTTCGGGAACCGCAGAAGGCTGAGCAAGACGGCTACGCGTATACAGGCGACGGGAGCATTTCATATCCCGCTCTGCGGCGGTTGTCGCGAAAAGAAGCCGATGAGCCCGTTCACGTCATGTTCTATTTTTCCTTTTGCTGCGAGTTCTTCGAATGCGTTGTTGGAGACGTTGCTTCCTTTTCTCGTCGGTAATGTTGCCCTTCTTGGGAGACGGGCAGCTTTGTTTTTGATGTGATTGGTAACCTATTTATGGTTGTTTATTGGACGTGCGGAAGTAAATCACTGGTCGTTGTAAAATTGTGACACGCGAAAGGTTTAGTATAAAATTTCGCTGGAACAAAAAAAAATAGTACACTGATGAGACCTAGATATTGAGGGCACAAAGGGCACAATATTTTCTCATCGCGAGCTAACCCGCAAGCGTCCTTTGTAGGATCCACCTGCCACCGGAGCTTGCATTGCCGTTTACAATTTAGCGTGGCTTGGAAGGCCTCCGGATTCTCAGTACGCAGTGGTGCCGGCACTAGGCCTCCCGAGCCTGGTTTGGTGCCCTGACTGCAGCATCGTACCGGCGAATGCGAGCTCTGTCATGTTTCCACTGTCGGCGCTCTTCTGAAGTTTTCCGTTGTTCGGGAGCCTCGCAGGATCCAGGCTTACCCATGTGGAAGCTCTCCGTAGAAAGTGATGTGTGCGTGCTCGGCGGCACGGCTGCGACGTGATGAACGTCGTCACGCGCAGTGCAGCAAATGGCGCGCGTGCTTGAGTATGACGCTGAGAATGACGTAACTGATAGCACAGCCAATGAAGGCCACTCGTGACACTGTTGCCGAATGTCTTTTTTTTTCTTCCTAGCCATATATACCTTTCACTAAAAAGTGGCCGCGTATCTACGGCATCATCATCATCATAATCATCATCATCATCGTCGTCGTCGCCGTCATGATCATCATCACCATTATGATTACGCCCCCTGCAGAACAAAGAGATGTCCCATGATCCGGCAATCTACCCAGTCTTGCGCATTTTGCGTTCATGTTTACCCAGTGATCGTTTAAATGTCATCGGCCCACCTCACTTTCTGTCTCTCCCTCGTGCGTTTGCCTTTTTTGGGAATGCAGTCAGTTACCCACTGACGTAGTGGGAAGTTACCCACTCCGCACTGCTACACGTTTTCCGTTGAACTGTCATGGCTGCTGTCTTTCTATCCTTCTCAATGGTTATCAAACTGGGTATGCGAATCACGATATCGAAAGCACCTTCATAGAAGTGTAAAATTACTAGTTAGTAGACTACGAGAACAGTCGACTCTGCCTAAGACAAACGTATATGACCCCCTAATGCGTTCCTTCATTTTTTTCTTTGCTTTACTGGCTGTGTACTTCGTGAGACTTCTTAGTGTCCCATAGAGATACAACTTCTTGTATCTCTTGGGTAACCATGAAACGGCACCGCCATCTAGCGCATGTCCCACATTCACCAGACCATTTCAAGATACTTTGTGGGCAACATGAACCACGTTCTCTTTATCTAGCTTCTTTATTTATAGCTTCTAACTCAGCAGCCGATGATGCAGCCCGCTCAGCCCATGAAGAAACCCGTGTAGTCCCGATTCCTCTATCAAGGAATGATGCAGCAAGACAACTTTACCTGCTGGCTCGAGATCTCACACGCACGTTCTGGTCGTCTACCAGCTTCCAAAGGTGTCAATTTTATGAACTGGATCCTTCGCTCAAGCTAAAGCTGCCATCACAACTTTCCCGCTCCGATGCGACACTGTTATGCCGCCTTTGGTTGGGTGTTGCATTTACAAAGGTGTACTCCTTTCGCATTGGTATGGCAGACACTCCTACATGCGACTACTGCGGAGCTGAAGAGACCATCGAACACGTCCTGTGCAGCTGCGCTTGCTACGACACACAGCCATGCCAGCTCCGGATGGTTTTGAATCGACTTGACCCCGGACCATTTTGTGTGCAGAGGATACTAGGACCTTGGGCATCTGCCTCAGTTGCGCAGAAAGCAACTAAAGCACTGCTACGTTACCTCAAGTCAACAAACCTGAGCGACCGCTGTAGACTGTGTGTGCTCCCTGAGTCTGCTCGTGATTGTGTGTACCTTCTCATTTTTCTGCAACCTCTTTTCTCCCCTTTATCCCTTCCCCAGTGCAGGGTAGCAAACCGGATGTGCGTCTGGTTAACCTCCCTGCCTTTCCTTGCATCTTTATCTCTCTCTCTATAACTCAGCCTGGCTCAGAGACACCGTGAAAGGGACAACTAAAAAAACATAAGCCAAAAAGCAAGCATTCTGGTGGCTGTCGCGTCGGTGAGAAGTTGCGTCCCGTCGCAGTGTCCCCAAGGTGTACTTTCGGCTCCTGTAGTATCACCGTGCCTGGTGGCTGTTCACTAAGCCGATGTCCAGCAATGGTTCCGTCCATTAGATTATATGTAACGCCATATATAAGAGCGTAATGCTTAGTGTCCGAAACATTAAGCGCAACTGAACGCGACTAATTCGGCCGAAAGAGTTAAAGAAGCGTTACCTGTTGTGTGAAATTTAGAGCACCAAACCAAGCACCTCTACGCCTTCAAGACATTGGAACCTAAAGAACACAGGCAAAGAAGCTAAGAGATGTCCCCATAGATGTTATCTCCCGTGTCGTTTCTGTTGATGGTATTGCTGATGCGGAGTGCTTTGTAATTGGTCGGCCTTCAACACACCTACTCATCGGTTAATTCACATGTTTTTAGCATGACGCAACTATATACTTCTGACATCCAATAGTGCATGCTTCAATCGGTATGCCTAATACAGATGCAAAGAGCTGACAAAGTCAATGGGTCATTTCGCAAACCATGCGTTTTATCGTACGCCACGCACTCAGCGTGTGCCAAGTCGCAAAGTGAGCAACTGCAGTCGGCCACGTCACGTATCAGCCTTATAATGAATCAGTGCTTCAATCGAGCAAATAAATCTACCTCTTCCGGACAGTAAACTGCATCTGAGGTCCCACGCTGCCGTACTTAATCACTGCAAGAGCTTGCAGATAACTGCTTTTCTAGGTACTTTTTCTTTTTCCTCCTAATACACCGTCACTCACCCACCGTCGTTAAAGTGTCCCTCGAGTACACTCCTTTGTCTTCGGTGTTTTTTCTAAGAGGCACGTGACAACTTTTACTGTTAATGATCGTCATCGGCTGTTCGAAAGCATCGTTTCAGGGACTCCAAATAACCGGAGCCTCTAGAAAGTGATTTTCCTTCATCGAGTTTTGTCTAGCGAGTGTTCTCGTGCCCCTGACTGCCGACCACTGCTAGTCGCTGACCAGGCTAGCCATCTTTATTCATAGCCTGTCTCCTGCCTTTGTCATCGCTTACCTTCACACTTCGAGCCTGTTGTCCGGCGGCGTGAAAAACGATCTCCCCGGTGCACGGAAACGATAAGCTCTATTGCGTTCTCAGCACAGTTTGGTATATAAGGGAAAACATGTGTATGTGTGTGTGTGGGTGGGGCGCCTTTGCCTCTTATAGTTTGTCCAATACTGGGCTCTTGCCGTGCGGCCCACCCATTAAACGAGCTCAAACATAATAAATCATCCTCATCAACAGCAAAAGCATCAGAGCTGCTGCGTATGTTTGAGTGCGGCCTTTCTGACATGTACAGGACCCTCCACTCATTCGCAAAAGATATAATTATGGCTTAGTGTGCACTCCGCCACTTTATTTGCACTCTGCACTGAGAATACATTGAAATGCGCGATGTTACGTAGACAGATGCTTGTTTACTTGCGGTACGGTTGAGACATGTGCCGAGAACCAAAACCCGTATAACAGTTGAGGAGGTGGTGCCCATAATGCACGACTACGCGTTCTACTCGTGAAGGTGAAGATTAAGCCTTTCCAAGCTTTTTTTTTTTGTTCGCAAGTTGATTTCTCGGCATGCATTTGCAAAATGGACCTTGAAACTTCATACCATGACCCTGCCGCACTGTGAGAACTTCTCTCAAAAATATGCGTCACGTTCAGCCAGTCAAGCTCGGCTCCCCTCATGGCAGTCGCCACCGGATGAAGCATTTCCACAAGCTATGGGTCTAACGCTGTCAGCTCAGTGACACTCGAAAGGGCCGTGACACGCCCGCTCTACCTCGCGTTCTCTTCGTGAAATAGCCGACTAACTTGCCCGCGTGTGTCCATCACGCCAATGGCCGTTTCCCTCTCCACCAATCTATCTTTATTTTTCCTTTGAGCCGTTTAAGTAGTGGCTAAGCGAATAAATGTCGCGAAGGGGAGAGTCGACGTTACTTGTAGGTTCTAGGGAGCCAGAAACGCCGGCGGCCAAATTGAATTTCGTGGCCCACTACTCTGCCGTGGCGTAAACTCAGGGGGAGACTGAGTGTTTTAACACGCAGGATGTCACGTCCTTGGTGTTGCTTGAGTTGCGTTCCTCGAGTGCCTTTTCGCGAGCCACTCTCTTCATTTAGATATATTCAAAGCGCGCTGGAATGTTACAGTTGCGAATACTAGACCTGCTACATTGATATGACCTTGAACATTGCCATCACCTTCAAGGACTCAGGATGTAGAAAGAGACAAGGTGGATATTAGTGGTTTGCAGAGTTTGTTTTTGGTAGCCAAATAGAGGTAACAATTTGTGGCAAGTAGTGCTACGTGATTTCATTTAAACGACACTGTCCAATCAAAAGACATTCCTCCGTCATGGCTTGAAGTGGCTATGTTTGTTGCGATCAAGCCTCGAACGAACTCTTTTAAAATTGTGTACTCTAACTTTGCAGTGTCGTTTGGAGCCTAAGATAAAGAGCGTAGTAACAACGAAATGTATGTGGCAATGAAAAATATTCAATAAAGTTCACACACTTATTCAATTCAGCCGCTAAAATGCCAAACGTCTGTCACAAAAAGTAATAAGCTTACCCAATTTTTTAATTATTAGCTGCTATTAAAACAACACAAACTTCCCTAAATGAGCCAACTCACTTTAAAAGCACTCTGAAGGACCGTTATGTATGCTAACACTGCGACATACTTCAAGCAAAGGTACGCCATTTTAGAATCAGCTTCTCTCTTTTTTTCACCCGCGGGAAAGTCTTTCTTCTATATAGTCGGCAAAAACTTTGTTTCTTTAGACGTTAACATTGCCGTCCCGTCATGTCTTACAGCTCACGCTATTCCGCACATCTCCTGTCTCATCTTTTCACATGGTCGTCTCCCTTGCAGTTTTTGTTGTAGTTGTCCATACCAGACACTCTGTGAGGCATATGGTGCGAGGTCATCTGAGTCTTTCGCGCTTCTCTCGTGCCCACCACAGCCAAACAAGGGAGACAAGACGGCTTCCCGAGTGATGTTTGTCAAGGCTGCCACTAAGGCGCAGAACATGACATATGTAGGGGGCGTGGAATGGGAATGCCTCGTAGCTCGGTTTGTTTCTTCCACCACGCAAATCGCCCACACTGAAGCGCACAGTGCTGCTGCCAATAGATTTCGCAACCAGGAGTGCTATGCAGGAGAAGCCGAGCTTCTCGGGAAGACGAGTTTGCTCCAAGCGCACTCTCTGGTGGCAATCGCATGAAGGCAGCTAGGACAGCTAAATATCTGTTACAGCTATAAATAGGTGGAATTCTACCGATCGGAATGGTGATGTTTAAACTGTTTTGAAGCCTTTGCTATAGAGCACCCTGTCAGTTCTCATATATTTACAACTGCGTAGGAATTAACGTTATGGAACGGCGTAATTGAAGGGGCTCTGAAACAGCTGTTTTGAGGTCGTCAGTAATCTCAGAACAACTCTTTCAAAACACATTCAATTACACAAGAAACGTCACTTTCTGCACACGTATAAATAGATCAGAACTTGCAGTGTGCTGTAGCAAAGACTGAAAGACAGTTGAAACATCATTGGTTCAACTTTACTTTTGGGAAGATTCTTGCCCTGTAACAACTAAATAAAGTTTTATAGTTATAGCACGCTGTGATCGATAGAGCTATGGTAGAATATAAAACTTCTACGTATGTTTTTGATGTTTTTTTTCTCACCACATCCAGGTTCCGCTCCTACATATCCCAATACATAGCCAATAAACATGATTTATTACTCCGACGCTCATAAAATTATTTTGCCATTTCCTGTGTCATCGCCTTTTTTTTAATTGATGTGATATATAAAGAGATGTTGGCGCACAACTATGGTGCCGGCTACTCCTTAGCAATTGAGTGAAACTTGAACACGTATCTTAAAGTAAAACGCACAAAGCAGTGCATGAAAAATAGAGAACTCGGGCACAGATATGCGAAGATACACTTGTATGCACATATCGCTACAAATTGGTAAGAAAATGTTCGAATGTCAAAGAATGAAGTCTCTGATAATGTCCTTCGTTAATATTTGGTCAAACCAGCACAAAATATTCGGCCCATTTAGCACAGAACAGCAGAGCACACGCGTGGTCCTTATAAATATGTATTCCGTCGTGTGTACATAATAGTCGACACGTCATTCACTTCAATACGCACATAGGATGGGTGTCACGTGATACTGCACATAACAAGTGCATTTGTCATTCAAATGAAATGTCGTTAGTTCTTAGTACTTGCAATTCAGCTATCTTGCAAGAAACGTGTTAATGCTTTTAAAGCGTGCGACTGTAAAACGCCAGGCATAGAAGTTTCTTCATGCTAAATGGTCTGCGGTGTAATGACAACAGTTCCAATTCAAGATTTTGTCTTGGCGTGTCATGATGTGGACAGTCTACGAAAAGGTAACATACGTCTTTATCTATAAATACACATTCACATTCAGGAGTTTCAGCTCTGCCAATTCTGTGGAAAAAATGTTTTGTGTATGCGGTGCCTAGTTTCAATCGGTAAATTGGAGTTTCCATACTTCTATCTAATGGCAGCGTAATTTTGAATTCGGTAAATGGATCGATGTGATATAAATCACAGCTCTTTGTACTGTGGTAAAAAAAGTTTTTCTCATTCTGAAAGTTGTAGTCTTTATAATACTATGCATTTCATTTTTTCGAAATTGGTAAAGAAACCGTAACCTCTTTACGATATCGATATGCTTGTTGTGCTGCTTCATCGGCAGCTGTGTTTGCAGGAATGTTGCAATGGCCAGGTATCTACTGGAATTTGATCTCGTGTTGCGCCTTGTTTGTTTTGGTGAGTTTTTTCAGTGTTTCGAATGTCATACTTTCACTAATTACTATCGTGTTTGTACTGGAGAGTGATCCTAATGTGGCCTGTGAGTTACTGAAAAGCGTTCATTTTCTCGCATCTGCTGCCGAGTTTATGAAGTTTGTAGCATACAGAACAGCGGAAAGCTCAGCTGTAGTATATGACGTCATGCTACATAATTTAAATGATTCCTGAATATTGAGCTGTGGTATAATAAATGCCGATGCTGAAGACGTTGTAATACTTGAACCATCTGTGTAAATGTGTATGTACCCTGGATACCGCATGTGTATCTCATCGCCTTTAGATCGCTCATCTCCCGTCCAAAGCAATATTGCCTGAAAAAATGTGGAGTTTGAAAATATATTATTGCTCTTTCCAAGGTAAGTAGTGCGATGCAATGTTGAGGACGAAGAAAACTGGACTAATACAGACAAAGCGCATCTCACAACTGAATTTATTGAATATCTAGTGTTTGTCCAATTTTTTTTCGTGCTCAACTTTGCAGCGCAGCCTTTATCTACAGTGTCTTCCAGTTAGCCCCCACACAAGCTTTTCTGAATGTAACTAGTGCCTTATCAGCATAACTACTAAAAAAAAAACACGTGACTTCTTTCAAAAGACCTCTTTCCAAGATCCCAGAACGTGTGAGAGAAAAATGTTTGCGTAAATGGTCGTCTCTGGGCCATATTTTTTTTATGACGACCTTGCATGCTTCAAAGAACAGAGAAGGCTTCTAAATACAACAGCACTGCAATGATCGATGAATTCATTCGACGTTAGACACAAACGTACGAAACTTTGTGGCTTCTTTATCGCGAACTCAACTACGCCTTTGCCAACATGTAGGAACAGCTGAGTGCGTAGATTTTGTTACTAGATGTCGCAAAAGTTTTATGCATCTTGTGGTCGACGGTGTTCATCGCAGGTTTCCTTCCTGACACTCGAGCTCTCGTGGGATGGCTTCGTCTTCTTTTCTCTTCCTTTCCTTGTTCTTAGTTCAATATTTGTTTCTTTGTTTTTACCCGTTTTCCAGGAGCCGTGAGACCGACGTATACGCGTCATTTGTCTTGTTTCCCAATGGTAAGAACACTGGATGTTTGCTTCCGCAAGAAAGACGGTAGGACCATGCCGATCGGTGACAAAGCAAGTGAGCGGTATATTCTACACGACGATCTCCCAACTCAGTATTGATAAAGACTGTGCAGTGTTAAACGATATCAACGCATTAATTTTCACTCGTTATGACTGGCACTGCCAGCGCGACAATTGTAAAGCAGACATTCCGTGTTGCTTTGAACCAACATCACGAGATTCACGAAAGGGCCCTCGAGGGAAGAAAAAAAGAAACAGTAGGCCTGCACGGAAAGCGCAATGGCGGGACAGCCTAAACTGGAGGTGCGACATCTCTTTAGCCCCTTGTAAACTCTCCTGGGGCTAAGAGAAGTACACTTTGAAGGTTTCCGTTACGCCATAAATCGTGATTTTGCTCAAGTTGGAAAACGCCCATTACGCCATTATTCGCCATTCTGCGAAGATGCGAGATACCTGCTGTACATATGTGCAAAGCATTAGAAGCTGTTTATCGATACGGTCGCTGACAACAATGAGTAGGTATGTCTGAACCCTTTTCATTAGATTAGAAGATTTAAACGAACGA